>NW_010972664.1:22846043-23052524 GCF_000737465.1 Haliaeetus leucocephalus
GGGAGAAAGAGGGGAGGAGAAAAAGAAGGGGGGGGGGGGGGGGGGGGGATTCACAGAGCGCTGTAGGAAAAAGAGATAGGACAGGTCAGGAGAGAAGAGAAAGAGTATGAATAAACATGGGGGCGTGCAGAGAGGAGGGGAAGCAGAGATTACAAATAGCAGAAGCTTGCTGTCAGGCATCCAGGCACAGAACACAGAATACCCCAGCTGAGGTTACTCATCCACAGCCTTTTACTTATGCTTCATACACCCTTTAATTTTATGATAAGACTTTTTTTTCTTTTTTTCATGTGAAAGCTACCTTTCCTACCAGTGGTCAGAAATGTATTTACATAATCTACTATTTCCTGGTTTTCTACACTCTATATAGAATTTTTTAGTATCAGTTTTGTATTTACTGCATACTTATGTGATTGGAGCTAGCTAAAATTACTTCCTAGGTTGATGTTTTTAGTTATATTTCCACTACATAAAAGTGTGACTGGCCTCATTAGTTTCATTGGTATAACTTGCCATAATGTTTTGATTAGTTCATTGGGAAATTTCTATTATTAGACTGTTCCATTTAATACAATATTTTAATAAAAGCATAGTAATAAGCTTTATCCTTTAATGAAATGCGCAGAAGCGCGTTTGCATTAATGAAACTAAATAATTCAGCTGACACACTTTCTGATTGGCTAGCTGGAAGCTATGTGTGCTCTGATTGGCCAGTCAGAGGTCATGTTTATTCTGATTGGCTGGCCAGAAGTCATGAGTGTTCTGATTGGCCAATCAGAAGTCAGGTGTGATCTGATTGGCCACCAGGCTGTCCTGGCTGCCCTGGCCGGGCTGCAAATCTGTGCTGGAGCCATCGTCCCTGCTCTCCTGCAGGTGCAGGGCATGGTGGGACACAGCCCACTTTGTCCGCAGCATTGGCAGGTCACAGCTCCACTCACGGTCCTGCTGAGGAGAGCGGTGATGGGCTTCCGGGCACAAGAAAAGCGGAAACAACCACGAGCATCGGGTAAAACCACAGAGAAAGGAAAAACAGCATGAAAAATTCTTGGACTGGATATATGGGCACCCAAAAGACTTTGGGAGGACACTGTGCTTCTGAGGTGGGAGATGGGAAGGGGAGATTGCTGCTTGTGATATTTTAAAAAGGCTGTTCAGCTAAACATTCAACAAAGAGGTTCTTGAGCATGAATTAGAGTTAAAATTGTGAAAGCAGTCACTCTCGTTGCAGAAGAAACCACACATCAAGACAGTAGCAGAAATTGAATGAGACTATAAGGAAATATGGATCCTGTTACTGTGAATTAGTGACTTCAGCTTTGTTCATGGGTATTTCAGATGTGCTCACCAGGAAATACAGTGCAATAAAGGGCAATGTACTATGCATTAGTACAAGGGGATTCGATGGCAAGACAGATTGACCCAGACAGATTGGCCTAGCTCTGCGATGGGTATAAAAGCAAGAACCAAGGAGCGTTTGACTTGCAAGCACAGTTTGGCCACAACTTGCTATCTTGTCCCTTGTGCAATACAAAGGTGCCACAGAGTTCTGCCCTGTCTCAATATCTCATCTGTTTCACCTTCCCAGTTTGCTGCCCCATGCTTTGCCAACTCTTCTGTCCTTACTGCTGTATTTAGGAATCTCCATCTTGCCCCTGCCTTCCACGCTGGTCCCTTGCAATGCTTCCCCCCATCCAGGAAGATTACAACCTTCCTGTACACTTTGTGATCCCTTCTTTGAAAAGAAGGTCCCTTCATCTTGACTTCCACTACAGATTTCTACACCAAGATTGCACCAAGGGGCAGTTGCAGTGATTTAACAGGGAGATGACAGAGCACCAGTTCTACTACTTGGGCCTGGCTGTTGTTTAATATTTGGGGTAGATACTAGGGTAGATGTAGGCTGTGATTTTTTTGTCAGGCAAGTTCCCATTCCATTTGCAAATGTAGTTTTTACGCTGTATGCGTGATTGATAACAGCAGAGACGATACTGGAAAAACTGATGAAAGCAATTATAATGTTCTTAAAAACAAAGAAAGTGTCCCACATGTCTAATTTCTATTCTGTTTAAAAATATTTACTCGTGAGTCCTGTATGCCAGTCATTTGTGGTGCAGCACTACAACCTCTGCGATTTTATGGTCCAGACACACCAGGAATATGAGTTCAGACTGGGAAAGAAGATGTGGCCATGCTTTGCAGTTTGGGGTGTGCCATCTTATGAAGAGCTCCTGACAAACTTTATGTGCTTCAGGTCTTGCCCTCTGCTGCAGCTGCTTCTCCACGATCCCACAGTGTGTGCAATATTGACTGCCTAAATCCAGTGCTGTCTTTGAGCCCTGATCCTGTTCATCTGATCTCACCTGCCAAGGGATAAGTAAGCAGCAGGATCTACATCACGGAAGCACGAAGAGAAAGTAGACTTTGTCAGTAGACTTTGTTGAACAGACATTTTAAAAATAGATTTTAGTAGTGTGTGAGATGAATGGGAAAAGGGAGAGCAGTAGGTGGAGCAGGTCTGACAAGAGATCTTTGCCACAGAGCCAGCTTCAAATGTGCCTTACGTGGCCCCCTGAGCACCCCTGTTCCTGTCCTGCACTGCAGCAAGCCAACCGCACTGCCTCCTCTTCTACCCCTTCCCCAGGTCTCCAATGCAGGCATGTCCCCTTCGCTTTCTTCCCATCCCCACTGTCGCTGGCTTCCACCTGCCTGAGGTCAGTGAGATGAATCAGAGCAGCCTTCAAGCAGTTTTAGCTTTTAGGAGGCACTGGCTTGGCAGCCAGATTGGGAAGTGCTGAGAGTGCTTTGCTGCTAAGGTACCACAGTGCCAAGCTGCTCTGCCCTGTCTTCTTTTCAGGGCTGCATCAATCATGTTGTAACTCTAGACTCGGGGCTTTGGTTTTAGTAGCCCATTTTAAAATGCTTTGTCGATCACAGGCAAGCTGAAAACTACCTGAAAACCAGCTTACAATCAATAACTCTCCAGAAGTTTGCAGAACACGTTGCACACTGAGTAATAATTTTGATGTTTTCTAGCTTTTTCATAATGGAAAAGAGAGTAAACCTCAACTTCTTCATGTCTGCAGGCAGGAGGGTACTACCTCAGGGTAATGTGAACAGAGCAAAACTAGAGAAGTCAAAGAATCAGAAAGTAGGTCACCGGGCGACAAAATTAAATCCTACTTGGGAAAAAATATAAACTAATACACATGGGGAAAATTGTCTAAAACACATTATTCACCAAGGGAGCTGTGGAAATAGGTAGGCTGAAAGAGATCTATGTTTGAGTGCGGACATTAAATTAGACATGAGTTTGCAATGTGTCAGCAGTGCAGTTTGGGATGCATACACAAAGGCACCACATCAGAGAACATGATAATAAACCCTCTCTCTACGCGCCTGGTGTGACCACACCTGAAAGTTTCAGGAACTTTGAAGTCAGTGGAGCTGTGCCAATTAACACCAGCTGAGCATCTGCCTGTTGCGTATGGTTATAGCTGCGTCATTACTGGACAGCTATTGACAAATTGGAAGAATCCGGTGGAAAGGAACAAAAATTATGACTGAGCTGGTAAGGCTGGCTCATGTAAGTATATATATATAAGTATATATAAAAGTATATACAAATGATTAAGTAAACTCTATATGAGAAATGTTCAAACACTGGGAAAACACCATTTATTCAAATTCCAAACAGTTGGGTGTTTTGACTGCAGCTATGATACTTTTTAGTATAGAGTCCCATAGGATGTTTGTGGAATGGTTGGTCTTTGACTGCAGACATTTGCTTAAGAACAAAGGTGTGTTTGTGAACAAACATGGGCACCCATTGTTAAATACAGGGTCTCTTCCTGAATGCATTCCTCTGATTAATCTGTATTTAGGCACCTCAGCAAGAGACCAGTTTTTTAGATTGGATAATCACCCACAGTTGTCATGAACTTCAATGGCAAGTGCTAAGAGCTCGTCGTCTCTGCATGGCTGACCTAAGTTATATAGGTGTTAAATATAGATGTATACATCTCAGTGTAGGCGTCTAGATTTGAATTGCTTAGTGGACAACAGCTGAAGTTGCCATGAAGATCCAAACACTTTCCGTTTCATTATCTAAAGATACACTGACCCTGACAGCTAGTAAAGGCCATTTAATGCAACGCCCCTTGAAAGGAATTCCAGAAGATGAAAGTTCCCTGTCATTCTGTATAAGACTATGCAGGACCTGATCCAGAGCTCTGGAAGTCAGTGAAAATCTTTCCATGGACTTCAAAGTGTTTTGGACCATTCCTAGATAATAGCATAAATTTCATGTCATTCTTTCTTTCCCATTGGGTTGTCTGAAATTGCACAGTGTGTGATTGAATCCCTATGTCCCTTGCATAGCTTGCATGCCAGCTCCCTTTAACACCTTCTGTGAAGCTTACGATGGTAAATGACATATTCAGTTGCTGTAGGCATCTTCTTTCCAATCTGGACCCCAGCTGCTTGAGGTCTAACAGATCATTCTTAAAGGACAACGTGAAAGCAACAATTAATGTATCCAAAGAAGTCAGTTTAGCTAAGCACCTCTAAACATATGACTATGAAAGTTGTGGAGTTAATCTAGTTTTGGACACATAAGCCTCAGCAGCAGACAAGTGATACAAACTTACCTATTCATTAACCTTGATAAAAGTAGAGATTTTTCGTGCTACTAGTGATCATAATGCAGAAGAGGCTCAATGCTGAAGTGGCTAAACAGAGAATCTGTCCACTTAGCCATCAGAGACCCAGATGACCCACATCATGTACACAGATGAATGTGAATATATGACCGATTCTGCAGGGAGGCTTTTACTCCCAGAAAATGACAAAACTTAAAAAGTATGCACTCAAAAAAAAAAAAAAAAAAAGAAGCACGTTAAAGACAGGTGAGCTTCATATGGTGAAAACTCTTGAGTTTCTGTCATGTTCTTCTGCCACCAGTTGATGCCAGAGGTTAAAACAGGGTTATTCATCTTTGTATGCCACACCTAGAATAAAAATACTGAAGCTACCTCTCTGCTGTCCCTAAAATTGTTCAGTCCCTCCATCATCTGACTGATGCCAACATCCTCCAGCCAGGATTTAGCTACTATTTAGATCCTATCGTTACTTCTGGAACCATGAAGTCTGCTAGTTTCTTTAACATCTGGCATTATTAAACCAAAACCTTAAGTTGGAGGAGTCAGAATTATCTATTCCAAATCAATTACATGAGAGTTTCTCAGGGGAATTCAGGGGATTTGGACATATCCCTGGAGCTTGTCTACCCTGTGGACGGTTCTCTTAAAGGGTAAATTCACAGACACTGTTTCTCTCCATCACTGTACGATTCACCTGTGCCGTCAGCCTCCTCACTTGGAGATGTCTATTGTGTGTGACAGTGGAAAAAGACATCACGAACTAATATTGATGTCTAATGAATGCAATGAGCGGGCACTTTCTTTGAAGTGGAATAAACACTTAGAAGAGGAAGCAAGTCAATTTATCCTTGTCATGCCAACTGACTGGGGAGTGGAAAGAGAACAAAGTTGAGCAAGACAGAGGAGAGGTCAGTGTATTCCCCATCACAGGGGCAAAGCAACAGTATGCCTTACTAATAAAACCTGCACAGAACCAATTAAGAAAGCCCTCATATGTAGAAACACACTCCAAATACCACAATCACTGATGGAGAGGAAATGAAATGATGGGTGAGTGGAATGGGGGAGAGCACATCTGGCGAATCAAACAGGAACTCTCCATATCAAACGGACGCGGATATCAGACCCCACCCTGCATTTTGGAGGTTCTCAGAAGCTGCTCTGACCATGCCAGACAAGCCTGCTTTTGTGCTTCTGTCTCAGTCCCAGGCACCTATAGGCAGGTGGAATATTAACTCTGTCACAGCTTCACACTACCTTTCTTGAATTAATCCGTATCGCCTAGAGCAGTGCTTGATCCCTGTTGTGAGTCATATTTTCCAACATCTTTGTGAGACTGAGTGCCCAGTTTTCTAATGTGAAGTCCTCTCTCGAAGGTAATAGAAATTATGAAATAGTTATGGCTTAATCTGACATGACCTGTGGTGAGCCAGAAACACCTTCCATGACTGAGGGCTTGGAGGTGACCATCAGGCAAAATCATGTCTAATCTTTTGCAGAGCAGACCAGAGGAGAAGGGGACAGACAGCAGTGGAATGCACTTAAGAGAAATAGATACACACATGAAAGAAAAAGGCCCTGATATTTAAAATATTTATGGCCTTAAAAGGCATGAAAACTGATACTAGCCATTAACTAATAGACATTCTGCCTTTGTGATGCAGCTTACATCCCTAACTAAAACCACATCTCTGCTCTGACTCTGTCTGAAGCCAGGTGCACAGATGATTAAATTTTGGGCTAGCTATAAGGAGAGTGTCTCCATCCTGTCCTCTCCTTTAAGCACACACCATCTGTATGATACTTATTCATCTCCTTTTGCTGGGCTGACATACTGAGCCCATATTCTTCCAGCATCAGTTGTCCTCATACTGTCAAGCTGTGCAAATGGAAGGGATCTAAGCCTAAGGGAGTAACAGACTCTGGGAGTAGGCTTGTGCTGTATTAAGCCAGTATTAACTGCTCTTAATGTTGTTCATATGTGTTTTCACAAGAGATTTGGGGCTCTAGCTGTCCACTCTTGCCAGTGTGCCTTTTACTTCTGTGTTCACTATATTTCAATGCTATGTTGCAGTGCACCTCCTCTTTGTAAATCAGAAAAGGGAAGAGGCTGGCTTTGTATCTCAGAGCATATGGCTTCCTTGTAATGAGTGGAGGGTAGATTGCTTAAAGCATTTTCATTTTATTTTCTGAACAGAATTTTTGAGCCCCTGGTCCTGTGTCATGCGCCTGCTTGTAGCAGGGAATGACAAAGCCAGACCCTGCCTCTTTGAGTAGAGGATAGGTGGAGAAAAGGACTTCAAATACATGTATATTTTTCATAAAAAGATAAGACAGCTACTTTAAGTGTGCTGAACATACCAGAGAATAGACACAGGCTCCATTTCTTTTTTTTCTTTTTTTTTGGTTCTTCATCTGGTCTAAGCCATAGAGCCTAACGAGGTCAAATATATGCAATACATTTGACCCAAATAGATGCAAATGTTATTCAGACCTGGATCCAAAGCTGTCACCCAGGTTTTCCACTCTACCAGGTGTTAAACTGCACAAGATGCACTCAAACTTCCATTTCAAGAAGTTCCTCCAAAGCAAGGCACTACTGACTGGCCTTACACTTAATTCTTTGTTCGTTTCCTCTAAAATGCAAAAAGGCCTTATCTTCCTGATTTTTCACAAGGCTTTAGGAGCTGTTTTCAGTTGAGGATGACGCCTTGTTGATGTGACTCTGCCCTATAGTTCTCAGGATTATTTCTGGGTGGTGGACTCAGGCTGCAGAGTGTACGGCCATAAGGACAGAGACCTTGAATGTGTACACTTTGAAAAGAGTAGGTAGAGAGCAGACAAAACATCTGATGGACTCCACAGTTAAAGAGGCTAATTGTGGATATGCAGCTTCCCACCACTGCTTTTTGAATGCATCTTGCCAGGAAACAACAGCCCCCTTTACCCCGCATCACCCACAGCTGGTATCTTGTGAGACACCCGAACAGCACCCAAGAGCCCAGAAGGATGAGGATAGATCTGTGCTCTCTCCGCTTTACCAGCAGACCATCCACCAGTACTGCATCAGTTTCCATCTCGTAGGCTGGCTAGAATTTAGGGTGTGTTGGGTCTAGGACAGGCCAGCCAGGAAGATATGAGTAAAAGTTTCTAGAGCTGAGGAGAGAAAATAAAAATGTTGACATAGCAGGCAACTACTTGCCAATATAAGGCAATTGCATTCTGTCGGATGTCCTACACCATTCTTTGGGTGACATAAATAGCACATCCTGCAGGACATTGTCCCTTGATAAAAATAGAAGTCCCAAGTGAAAGAACATCCTGAGAAGTGAATTCCTAAAGGTCAGCTAGCCTGCTGGTGCCTTAGGAGAGTATGGAAATCACAACCTATGCTTTGCAGGCTTTTCTTAGCCACAAAATCGTTGCTTTCCTCAGCCATTTAAGAAAGCTTGTAAAGGAGAACTGTAGCTCAAGTAGAACTACAAACATAAAATATAATAAATAAATACATATTTATCTGCATAGTCTCTTTGATTAGCTGTTTAGCAGGCAGATATAGGTGTAATGGAAAAGTGGAACAGCAGATCATAGAAGGGCTGCTTACAGAAATACCAAGTTCCATATCAAGGTAGTTTTTAGTGAGCTCTTACAGTAAATAGGGCAAGAAATTTTTTACATGATCAATTCACATGTAAGTGTATCAAATGTATTCAGCCTTATTTTTTTGTTCAGTAACGGTCAAGGAGTAGTTAAACTTGGTATAAACATGTTAAATGTCCACTCTGCCACATGTAAAATACAGACCAAACATGGGACATTAGGGACAAAAATGGATCCTAGTTTTAACTAAAATTTACCCTAGGGTCTTTCTTGGAGCACATCCTTAATTCTGCTCTGAGAAAGGCTGTATATCCTCTTCTCTCCAGTGTGGAGCTTGGGGAAAATTGTGGAAACACTGCAAATTAATTAAGAATAATGAGATATAATAATTTTATGGTGACATTATTAGTGAGATGATTTACTATAGTTTAGATTATAATGCTTTCACTGGGGAGAGAATTGGCCGTGCTGGAGGAAAAGTAAGCAGGAGAGCAATGCAGTAGCCAACAAGGAAGCAACGTTTCCAACCAACCTCCAAACTGACAGGGCAACAGCCAAATTTCAGGCTTCAAAAGCGACACAGCTGGAAAAGACATTGAACAGTTAAAAAGCTCTCGGAGCAGAGGAAGGGAGAGAAGATGAATGTACAGGATTGTCAGCAGTTTCTATCTGCAAGCAGATATGTTGTTCTGCTAGGTTAAAACCTGTTTACTCTGGAAGTGTTTTGCTCTAAAGAAATAATCCTTTTCATCAGGACAGCTGCTTGATTGCAGGATAGCATTGCCCTTGCTTCTGAAGGGAACAAGGCTGGAGGTGCTGGAGGGAATCTAGGCACAACAAAGAAGTTCTGGTGTCCTTCGGACCAGCCTGTGGATCCCTTTCACAGCCACCGACACCTGCCCCAAGCAGCCCCCTCACACAAACCTTGCTGAGGCTCCAGACCTGTGTGGAAATGCATTGGTAGGGACTGGTTTTAAAGCTACTGTCGCAGATGCTTCTGGTTGATAGGAGCCAGCAGAAATGACATGCATGAAATCTGTGTAAACGGAGGAAGAATGCTACATTTGAAAAATAAGAATTCCTGTTAGACAACTTCATCATAAGTTTGGCTGTCTAAAGGAAAATTATTTTTTTCAATAGGCTGAGAAGACTGATAAGAAATTGATTCCTAGAGCAACTCCATTTATTATTTTCTGTATATACCTCTCTCTGTTACAGAAATTCAATACCAGAAAAAGCAAGCAGAATACAAAGCTTTTTCCCTCCACTATACCTCAGCTAGCATAGTACTGCATCTTCCCCTGCTACAGTAAAATAAAAGATAAGAGCAGAACTAAAGAGCTGAAAAAAGCTGGAAATTTAATTCACAGACAAATTAGCTGTCTTGCATTTAATATTCCCAGTGAGGAAATGAAAAGAAATTTATTCTGTTCCTGCTCTCCACAAATTCACCAGAGGGAATGATATCCCTTAATTAAGGAAGACTGATTGCTTATTTTTTTTCCCAAGCTTTCGTTTGCCCTAAAATAAAATGATGAGAAATAAATGGTGCATATAAAAAAATCAAAACCACATTGGAAATTCTGCAGTCATTCAAATTTCTCATTGTAGTAGATACTACATTCTAAAGAGTTCTTTAATAATCTAGTAGGAGAGTCAGCCAAATGGAGCAATTCATGCCCTGTTTCAATGGAGCAAATCAATTCAACCAAACAAACTAAACCCAAGTAATTTCTTCTGTTCTTTCAGGGCTGACAATTTAACATTGTGGGATACATGAAAGTGTACATATTTGACAGCCATATTTTTTTTTGCATAAATATGAAGAAAAGAGGAAGATATGGATCAAGAAGGAGATGGATGGTAAAGTAGAAGGGAGCCTAAAACTGGAACTGTGTTGGTGACACCTTGGCATGATCAGATAAAATTGAAAGAGAAGTGCAGGCTGAACAGCAGAACTGATCCTAATACAGGCTTAACAAAGAAGTGCAGTTGTGCCTAGACAGCTATAAACTGTTACAATATTTGTCATTATTTAAGGAACTAGATGTGAAGTAGTAGCTGTTTTTGCAGCCCACGTTTATAAAGAATGTTTATCTTTCCATTTATTTGAAAATGCAGAATAGAGGAGTTTGAAAGTCTATTTAGAGAGAATACAGCTCAGTACCTTCTACTGCATACTTAGACTGCGAAGGCACACTGAAGAGGCTGAATGCAAGGGGGCCTTTGATAATGTGTAGATAAGGTAGAAGATGACCCCTGTCATCTTTCTTGCTCCTGGCCTGAGGGTAGCTATGATGCGCACCCCAGACTGATCACTCAAAGAGCTATTGACACTATATTGACAGTGTTTGACACTGTTTCCCACAGTATTCTCCTGGAGAAACTGGCTGCTCATGGTTTGGACGGGTGTACTCTTTACTGGGTAAAAATCTGGCTGGATAGCCAGGCCGAAAGAGTGGTGGTGAAAGGAGTTAAATCCAGCTGGCAGCCAGTCACAAGTGGTGTTCCCTAGGGCTCAGTTTGGGGGCCAGTTCTCTTTAATATCTTTATCAATGATCTGGACAAGGGGATCGAGTGCACACTCAGTAAGTTTGCAGGTGACACCAGGTTGGGCAGGAGTGTTGATCTGCTTGAGGGTGGGCAGGCTCTACAGAGGGATCTGGACAGGCTGGATCGATGAGCTGAGGCCAATTGTGTGAGGTTCAACAAGGCCAAGCGCCGGGTCCTGCACTTGGGTCACAACAACCCCATGCAGCGCTACAGGCTTGGGGAAGAGTGGCTGGAAAGCTGCCTGGTGGAAAAGGACCTGGGGGTGTTGGTGGACAGCCGGCTGAATATGAGCCAGCAGTGTGCCCAGGTGGCCGAGGCGGCCAACAGCATCCTGGCTTGTGTCAGAAATAGTGTGGCCAGCAGGACTAGGGCAGTGATCATCCCCCTGTACTTGGCACTGGTGAGGCTGCACCTCGAATACTGTGTTCAGTTTTGGGGTCCTCACTACCAGAAAGACATTGAGGTGCTGGAGTGTGTCCAGAGAAGGACAATGAAGCTGGTGAAGGGTCTAGAGCACAAGTCTTATGAGGAGCGGCTGAGGGAGCCTTGTAGCCTGGTAGCTCCTCTGCAACAATGACCATAGCAGATGCCTTTAGAAGGGTAAGAACAGGTGGGGCATTAATGACACTCTCCCAACTGCCAAACAAATTTAGCTCCAGAGGTTTCCTGATCCTGATGCTTTTTCTCTAATATCCTTTGATGTAGTGCACTTCCAAATATTTGTCTAATCTCTCCTTGAATACATGTATGTTTTTCTTATCCATAACATGCTCAGGCAAAGTACTCCACAGTTTTATTTGTATGAAAACTCACCTTCCTTTATTGGTTTTCAACATGGTTCCTGATAGCTTCATTTTGTTGTCCCTAGTTCTTGAGTTGGAAGAGACAGTCTATCATAATGCATCATCAGCATTAAATTCAGGCTTTTGCAGAACTGTCTCATAAGCCTTTTCTTTTCCAGGCAGAAAAGTTCCAGTCTACAGAGTCATTCCTCCTACAGAAGTCATCCCATGCTTTTGATCATCCTTGTAGCTGTTCTTTGAATGTTTTCCAATTCCGTTATATCTTTTTTTGAGATGGTAACAATAGAATTGGACACAGATTCAAGTTTGGGGCTAACCATGGGCTTATACATGGGCATGATGTTATTCACTGTTTTGTTCTCTGCTGTTTTCCTAGTAATTGCTAACTTCTGATTTGCTTTTTACTTGCTGCTCAGCACTGAGCTAACTTCCTCATGGAATTATACCCCCACGTTTCATCCCTTAGTGGCAATGGTCAGCATGATGAGCTCATCAATTCATATGAGAAATGGCAACTTTTCCTCATGTGCATTGCTTTGTACTTATCTGCATTGAATTTCAGGATTTTCCTTCTTATACTTTGGCTGCTTTGTGTACTTAGCAGCCTTTGGTGAGGGACTTCTCAAGGCAGATTCTGTCTACAAGGCCATCTTCGCCTGTCTGCTGCTGATCCTTTCAGAGACGTCCAAGGAAGCCTATCAAGACAAGACTTCTCTTTACACAAGCAATTTTGACTCTTTTGAAGTATATCCTATTTCTTCACATATCAATGAATTCTCTACTGACTGCTAATGATTTGTAAAGAGCAGAATTTGCCCTCTCACACATGCATGCCCTGGTCTTCCAGAGCTGCACTGCTCACCTTTCTAGGCTTAAAAAATAGTATGAAGCATAAGTCCTGTGTTTCCCTGGATGCCCCCCATGACCTGTTTTAAAGATTGGCTTCATATATGCCACCTTCCAGTCTTCAGGCCCCAAGGAGGTTTCAAGTGGGAGGTTGCACACTGTCACTAGTAGTTTAGTGTTTCCATCCTTGATTTCTGCTAGGTACCATCTGGCTCCAGCAATTTGTTAATTTTCACTTTGTTTGAAACATAATCTCATCCACAATTACTTTGATTTCAGACATATCCTCTGCATTTTCCTCCATATGAAAACTTCCCCCATTTCTTTCCAGTGAACAGCAATGCAGAATGTCTTCATTGTCTCTGAGTTTTGCCTTATTGCTAGCTGGCCATGCAGAGGCCCTAGCAGGTTTTTTGCTCCTGACATTTTTGATGAAGTACTAGTTTTGATTTTTAGCTAGTTCTCCTCAAACTCTTTTTTAGCCTTCCTAATTGGGATTTTGCTATTAATCTGCCTGACTACACTATTCATTTCATTTTATTGGTTTGGATACAATAGGCATCTTTTTGAAAAATGCCTTCTTACTGCTAATAAACTTGCTTACTTGGCTGTTTATGTGTACTGGCCTCCTTTAATCCATTCTCCGGCCTTTCTCAATAGGTCATACGCAGCGGTGTTATGCTTCCAGTCTGGTGTTCTTCAGAAGTTTCTGTGCTGCTTGTTAGGATTTCTCTTTGCTGACCTTTCTAGCTTCTTTTTAACAAGCTTCCTCATTTCTGCATAGCTTTTCTTGAAGCCGAGGACAATGGCAGTGGCGTATTTGGCCTGCAGTGCTCCTGTAGAGCTGGTGAAGCCGAGTCCTCTGTGGTCGCTGTCAGAGTGGAGCCTCCACTGGAAGGGCTAGAGCCACAAAGTCGAGGACTGCCTTTGCTCCTGCGGGCTCTCTAACCAGCTGCTCCATGGAATAATTGCTGACAGAGCCCCAAAATGTCATCTCTGTTTCATGTCCCGGCATGACATTTGTCAGTCTACAGGAGGGCAGTTGACATCTCCTGTTACTGCTGTTTTTCCTGCCTCTCTGATCTCTTTTGGCTTATCGAATTCAAGGCATTTTGCTATCCTGGGTTAGTAACACTATCTGCCATAACTATATTCTTCCTATTTAGGTCTGGAATTTCAACTTGTACAGACTTTATGTTACTGGTTGAGTTGATGAGCTTGTAAATTTGATTTGAGGCTGAGCTTTCAATAAGGCAGAGCACTGCTCTGCTCTGGCACAGTTTATCTTTACCGTGTACTTTATAACCCGGGCTTAGAGTGCCATTGACTGTCTTCCTTTCCCCAGGTTTCCAATATGTCTGCTATATCTGTGTCTGTGTTTGGATCAGGCATTCTGGTTCCTCACCTTATTTTTTAGATTTCAAGCATTGTGTAGAAGTGGGCATACCACTACTTTGGTTCTTTTACTGGCATCTTGTATAAAACTCTGTATGTTTGTTTCCCTTTCCCTGCTGGATTACTTACATCTTCTGGATTGTGCTTTCCTTCAGGATTCAGAACGTTCCCATTTTTTTTTTCTCATAAGGTTACTAATGCTGAGTCTGGGCTTTTCCACACCTGTCAGCTTTCCCCAACTACCTGGGTTTTCCAGCCTGTTAGGGAATATTTTAATTTCAAAATGACTATCTAGGACCTTCACTTTGCTAAGAATGTCTGAGAATGTTTTCAATTTGCTGCAAGACCAAGCAATATAATGGAAGAGAGTTAGATATGTTGGGTGTTTTCAAATTGGCTGGACTTGATGAAATTCCTGGTAAGGTACTGGGAGGATTGTCTGAAGCAATGCCAGAACTATTAGCTGTTATCTTTGAGGAATCATGGAGTACAGAGATAAATGTGTTGCCTCTTACTATTTTTTTCAATAATGAGGGGGCAGGGGAAACAATCATTGAGCCTCCAGAAGTTAACTA
Organism: Haliaeetus leucocephalus; assembly: GCF_000737465.1. Taxonomy (NCBI): domain Eukaryota; kingdom Metazoa; phylum Chordata; class Aves; order Accipitriformes; family Accipitridae; genus Haliaeetus; species Haliaeetus leucocephalus. Next base: position 22,860,474 of record NW_010972664.1, read on the forward strand.
CAAGGTGAGTGGCAACCAGTGTGGATTTATCAAGAACAAATCATACCAAACCAATGTAATATGCTTCTGTGATGGGACTTGTGGCTAGGGAAGGACAGCAGAAAGATATATCTTAACTTTAGTAAGGCTTTGAACATTGTCTCATGAAGGAAATATTGGCTATGTACAATTTTTAGCAGGCGAGTGCAATATTGGTTGAAAAGTATATTCAGAGAGCAGTCCTTCTTAGTTCACTGTTAGCCTGGAAGTATATGTTGATTGAGATCTCTATTGCTAACTTCTTAGTTAATCAAATGGGTGACAGAATAGAGAATACATTTATTATATTTCCATATTACATTGAACTTGGAGGGTTTGAAATTACTTTAGATGACCGTGACAACCTGGAGAAATAGTCTGGAAAAGCTAGGATGCAGTTTTAATAGGATAACAACACCTTCTGCCTTTAGCTACCCATCATCAGCTGTGCATGAGCTAGAGAGCAGCATTGCAGGGGTAGGAATCTGGAGGCTACAGTGTGTCCCAAGCTGAAAACTGCATGCAATGCTGCTGCAATACAGAGAACCCTCTCAGTGGAAAGTTGCCACAGATCAATGTGCAAACAGCGTTATGCTGTCTCAACTCAGCTGCTTCCCTGCTTTTGGACTTAGTGTCAGCCAGAGGACTGCTTCTGAAGTGGGTCAACCTTGGGATCGTTGGGACCAGGGCAGCCCTCTGATCCCACACTATGGCCTCATGAGAGCAGATCTTCTGCTTTCATGAGAGGACTGAAGCTGTACTGGGAGTCTCGACATTAACAGTAATAGACAAGCCAACTTCCAAAGCACCAGTATGGTTTTACTTTCCTGAAGGCATCAGTTCTGGGATTCCAGAGTCCTAGGCTCAGTTTAAACACTAATTCAGTCTCAAGGCTAAAAGGAGCCCCTCATTTGTGGTTTTGAGTGCACATTCTTATTCAGACAGAGAGTTGTGAAAAATCTCCTTTATTTTCTGCCCTTCCATCACCACAAAATCCCAAGGCTGAGGTGGATCTTTCATGATAGAGACTATTCTTGACACTGTTGTTCAAAAGCCTCCTTTATATCATATATCATATCAGGTTTTCTCTGTCTCTGCTTCTCCAAGGAGACATCCTGGATGTATTAGGGTGTCTCTGTCGTGTATTTGGGATCGAGTCTTTTTATGATATCTATTTCCTCTCAACATTTTTAACAAGAATGAGAGCTCTTTGCTAGGTGGTTGATCTCTGGGGTTTGAGACTTCTATTATCCTTAGCCTGGCTCTTGTCCTAGTTGGAAAAGAGATGAGGCTACTTCTCTGTCTGGAAGAGATGAACAAAAGGGTTCGGCTCCTTTCTTTATCTCGGGATGGAATGGCACATCTGAAGAAATGAGTAAGGAACATACTGCTGAGTAATGAACACAAAAATCCTCTTCTATCATCACAGCTGAATAAACAGGAGTATTGGCATATTCTTTCAGCTTTGTCCCAGATAAGGGCAGGAGAGGACTCAGCTGGAGGATCATGTCCAGTTTCTGGTGCTTTAATTAAGTGAGGATGTGGAACAGCTGGAGAGTCAGAGGAGAGAATCAGGGATGACCAGAGGTCTAGAAAACATGGCTCATGAGGAAAGGCTGAAGGAATTTGCATAGCTTGATTTAGAAAAGAGACAATAGAGGGGTGGCCCAGAAATGATTTTTAAATATTTTAAAGATAGACATAAAGAGAATGGGAGTGAATCTTCTATGTCCACTACAGGTGGATAATAGCTTAGTTTACGGGAAGGGAGATCCAGGTGCAATTTCACTGTGCCCTGTTGTCACTGGTTTAGCAGATCTTTGCTTCATGCTCTCTGATGCACGCTAGTTAAACTTGATCTGCTTCAGACCCTTTCTCTAATGCTGATGCAGATGTCGAAGTGAGATGCAGCTACCTTATGGGAAGACTTGTAGTTAGGTGACATACTGGCATGTTAGGTAAGCCGGAAAGAAAGCCTCAGAAATTACATTTTACCACATATGACAGTACACGGGAGATGTGAGACTTTATATGGTTGGACTTCCAGACACACAGTACAGAGCCATGCCCCATGAGCTAGAGGAGTCATCTGCTAGTGGGAAACACTTTTCCTTTTTGAGAATTTAACACTGGGGGTAGATGAGACACATTTTCCCAAAGGGCTCTGTAGCTATTTGCCATTCCACAGAGTAATGCTGAGAATAAATCAAGCTCTCTTCTGGGTTTTGGAGACAGAGATGGTTACAGAAAGAACAGCCAAATATTTGGTAGTCTCCTAGAACTCTTTCTGCCCAGTGTGTCACAGGCTGTCCCTTTTGCCTCTTCCCCAAATTTGTCCCCTTCTCTTGATTCTTCTATCCCCCTGAAGTCCTCTCATCCCAGCAAGTCCCTGTCCTGTGTTACTCCCCTCTGCTCTATCTCTTGTTGCCTCTGCACATCGCACCCTGCCTGTCCCCAGGTACTGTCCTGCAGCTTCTCTTTTGAGCCATTATTTTTCTTTTCCTTCTCCCCTCCAGTGCTGTTTAAGGCTGAATCCAAGCACAGGTGGCACGGGGGGGGGGGGGGGGGGGGGCAGCCATCTCTCTGCCTTCTGCTCGTGTTTGGGGTTTTCTGAGTTCCTTTGGCCACGGGCAGAAGCATGCTCCGCACTAGGCAAGTCTTCAGTACAGATAACATCTGGATTTCAGACAACTCTGCTGAGCATGTGCAAGCAGAGAGCAGTGATTTACAGCTAGGTCAGATGTGGCTGGATTTTCATATGGCCAGCAAGTACAGACTGATGCCCCCAGGGATCAGCCCCCGCTAATTTCAAGCCCCTGCATGAAGCACTGAACTGCAGTGAAACCACTGTAAGACATTTTCAGCATGGGCCAACCACCATATTTTTCACTAACCTCATTCTTGGAAGTTGCTGACTGGCTTTCAGTGAAATGTTCCCAAAAAAATCCAGCCCAACACAGAGACCAAGGATGGAAAATTTCAGCCTGGAATGATTAAAATATGACAAAATTAAAAGCAACTGAAAACTGGATCTTATAATCAAAAGTGTTAGGCAATGTTAAATATAAGATTTGCTGCCATCTCCACCTATAATAGAGGGATGGCTATTTAAATATTTAATTTGGGGAAAACTTTCTTGCATGACTGATATGCAAGGAAAAAGCCTTTTCCTTCCAAACATGGGGCATATGCCCAAGAAAGACATCTGATAAGGAAAACCAGTTGTGACTGTATGCAAACTGTTATATGATCTGAGTTATTTACATTGCTTAGAGTTCACCAGATTCTTCACCAAAGTGTTGTAAAGTCCCAGACTGAACCCAGCACTCCTGGATACATCAGTGAGATAGATGTCAGCTTGACCCACGGCGATTTGCCAGCTGTGAAAAACAAACAAATATAACCAATTAGAGTAATGAGCATCGTGATTGTAATAGGAACTGGAGCACAGATTTACACAGGATCTTTGTGTTTGGACTCACAAGCCTTTGACTATGTTAGTATTGAAAAGTAAGCAACTGCAAAACCCCAGCTGTGCAGATTTGTGCAAAAATCAAGCTTTGACTGTTGGCTGCTTGACACTCTACCTGTAAGGCTGGACCAGATGTGTGAGTATTTCCTATATTATTTTCTTCACTTCTCAAAAGAAGGCAGCAAGGCTTCCAGCAAAGTTTTTAGAGAGTCTTTTAAAGTCCTTTATTGTACTCCAGTGAAAGGGCTCCAGAACTTTAAAACTTGTCCACTTTTTTCAAGTATATAGCAGGGGCTCTAATAAAACATACTATCTCTGTGGCAAATTCTGATTTCCTTAGAATTTTAGAGCTTCACAGCTAAATCAGAAGTATTACTAGTATCAGAGAAAATACTACTTATGGGACAAGAAGTCATTGCTACTTTGAATTGAGCCCATTGCTGAAGGAAGAGAATATATCTAGATGCAAAGTACAGTCTCTTAAAAGCCACAGCACAAAAGTAGAGATTTTTTCCCCTCTCCTGATCCAAAATACAGTAGTCACAGACTATTTTTAATTCATGTAAAATTATGATAACCATGAAACTATAAACTTTATGGTTTGGTGAGTTGGCTGCAATGCACATCCCTGAAGTAGGGGAGTACTGAGATCAGCATAATGAGAAATATGACAGAGAACCCCGCAGATAACTTGTAGGCTGAAACAAGTATCAGGCCAGACCAGATGTAGCTACATTTATTGTTATGCTGTGCACTAGAAAACGTTAAGAAGAAAACACAGGGAATGAAAATTTCCAAACATATTAGCAGGCACTCTTGTGATGTGATCATATCAGTTTTAAGGCCATAGTGCCTGGCAGGCCATCAACTACTGATTTTTTGGTGTGTCGTTATTCCCCACATGTATTGATACATATATATGACCCAAAGCTGACATCTAGCGGAGGGAGAATGAGCGCAGGATTTCCTTTCCCTTCCCTTCCCTTCCCTTCCCTTCCCTTCCCTTCCCTTCCCTTCCCTTCCCTTCCCTTCCCTTCCCTTCCCCTCCCCTCCATCGTGGGCAGGTAGAGCTGGCCCTTTGCTCTTCTCTTCCAAAGTGACCTGAAGGCTGTCTGCTGCACGGCTGGTCCTGAGCAGGAGAGAGAACCAAGGAGCTCACGGGTACTCTAGCTAAGGGTGCACACCTTGTCTCGTTCGTGACACCTGGATCCATAGCTGGATGCCAGAAGGTAGCTTCACAGGGCTGTCAGTGGATAACGAGCTCTGAAGGCTGAATTTAAAAGTTTCGGAAGACAATGGCAGGGCTATTGGCGGATAATGAGCTCTGGAGGCTGAATTTCAAAGTTTCAGAAGATGATGGTATAGAAGATCAGGACATGGTTTAGTGGGTATGGTGGCGTTGGGTTGATGGTTGGACTTGATGATCTTAGAGGTCGTTTCCAAACTTAATGGTTTGATTTGATTTGATCATGCCCAGTAGAGTTTGGGCAGGGTCTTGTGATCACACCTAACAGATGTTCACTACAGCTGCAAAGATGGTGTCAGTGACCTCGGATTTCTGCTGTCAGGAATGTCAGAGCTGCAGTCCTGGATCAAACCAGTCTCTTGGACACCAAGTCGCGAGGTGGCAGCTCTGTTCAGCTTCAAGCTGGTCCCTGGTCCTTTGGCTCACTCACTGACCCAGCTGGGCTGCTTGGGCTGGGAGGGCAACAATACTGGTAAAACTTTGGGAATGTTTTCACAAGTTTCCGCCTCACCCTCTGCACCTGGTATCATAGGTTTATGAGAAAAATATCTCAATTTTCAGTTAGTAAAAATCAAAGTTTCAAGCTCTCATGCTTGCATGGAAAAATTGAAAACATGAACCCTAAAGGCTAAAAAAACCAAAAGGCAAATAAAACTGTCCAGTGTTTACTTTTCATATCTTGCAAATTTAAGTCAATATCATAAATCTGTTGGCACCTCAGTGCAGGTTTGTAATGCTTAGCAGGGGAGATGGAGGGAAACACAGAGAAGTCTCACCAGCTCCAAGCAGAGGAAAGGGAGAGGACCGGTGGTCCTCCTGGGTGATGGCTGGGTGGGCAGCCAAAGGAGGGGATCTGCAAGCCCAGTGGGAGAGTAGCCGGATCACGACAGCACTCATAGCCCTTCAAAAAAGGCATAAGACAAAGGGTACTGTACTTGTTCATATACTGTAGGAAGCAAAGAACATCTCTTCCACACATGGTGGTAAAGATTCAAGGCTCTGCAGCTGTGGGCTGTAACAACTCACACTGTCTGTGGCTCATCATTTTGGTGGGATTTGTAGCACATTCAGCAGTGAGTTACCAGCAGTTTAGGGATTCAGTCAAACCCCCTCAAATACTGTTGCTTCTCTAAATGAATGCATATCCTTCAGCCACTGCAGAAGAGCACAGCTCCAGTGCTGCATCCAAAGCAATCACATTGCTGACAAGGTGATGCATGTTTTTGGAAGGACCTTTTAATCATCTGATAGCAAAACAAAGTTAGTGTTATACAAACAGGACAAAGTTTACTGCAGGACTGAGCTTTAATCTCTGGTGGTTGCTTATTGACTCCAGAAAAAACAGTGGTTACTCAGTGTAAAGACCTCTTCTACGTCCTGTTTGCAGGCAAACTTGAAGGAGAGGATCTCACCTCCTGCAGCTCCCCTGAAACCCAAAGTAAGTCTGAACTGAGGTCTGAATTGGGAAACAATGGGCCTGGATTGTTTAAAATTCCCATTTGTTCTTCTGTGACAAGACTTGGTTTAATCTTTTTGTGCTTGCTGGCTTTGACCTTTCTAACAGCTGGAAAAGCAGAATTCATGATACGTGGTTCATTTACAGTATATCACGATGTTTGAAATATGAAGACTTGTGCTATCAGCAGTGCTTGATGTCTTGAAGGCATACAGAGAGGGCTTGGGATACCTGCTACCTAACGCCTGCCAGAGGAGACAAAACAATACTGAAGAAATCAGTCACATTTCTTCTCCATCTTCCAAGGGGTCCCTCATCGTGGGCTCTTTCCTAGCAGAGAATTATGATGCCTAATTGTCAAGTGTATATACAGGCACCTCAGTCAGTGTGACATATCCGTGTCTGCAGTTTGACAGGTTGGATCTGTGTACATAACCTATGTGTTTATCTCTGCCAGAAGTGTACAACATGGGACAACATGGGACTGGTTTTTGTGAAGCTTGCAGCCCCTGCTAATCTGCTGTGGGAGGCTAATCCTGAAAACTAGGATATTTACATCTTCCTGTACATTTTTAGAAAAATTAGACCCAAACCACAGCTCTTTTAAAACTTCGTGTTTTCATATACCTTGCAGAATGCCTGTTTTAATCAGAGTTGCGGAAGTAATTGCAAGAAACAGTTTAGCAAATTGATTTTTTCTGTGTTTTGTACATATTTCCTCGCACACAGGCATGGTTTGCTAAAACATTAATTTGCATAGCTTTTAGTCCTGGCTGGTTCAGAAGCATGTTAACTGCAGGCATTTGCTAGGCAGCATTTATGTTGGTTTGATTAGACATCTGGGTCACACAACATCACTTCTGCTCCCTGAGAGATTGAGGGTAGTTCTTAGAATCTTGTTTCATGTTGTGGAATTTGCTTTTTGCCAGTGTTTTCTCATAGCTTGTCCAAATTTTGTATGCTCCTTTTTTAGTATGTATCAGTGCTCCAGTATGTAATGCAAACACCCAGAAGATATTTGTTACAAAGAGAAATTAAGATCTGTAGAAAATACTTTGTTTTTCCACAGTGCTGGCCTTGACAGTGACTTGCACTCAGAGTCTGGACATAGTTTTACAATGTGCTCATGCTGGAGCAGGTTAGATGTAGACTCCGTATTTACTTGCTTCCAGATTGAATTTAGTCACTGTGCTCCATAACTAATTGTTCAGTCAGGGAGCCGTCCTAAGGGGTAATCCAGCAAATGATGTTCTGGGACAACCTTTGAGAAGAATTAGTGGAACAAATAACCCAACTAGTTTTAAGATGGCATTTCTGACAGAATTACACAATTGCTGTGTCTTAAAATAGCAGAGGACCTAAAATTTCCTCTTTGGGCTTCTGTTTAAGAGAGAATAAAGAGAGGCACAGAGATGCAAGCTTCTTCCTACTCTTATGGCTGCATCTGGAAATTTTCCTCGTACTAGGGGAGAGGATGAAGGGCAAGATAGACTGAGACAACCTCTGAGCAACTCTTCTACAAGACAGATGGGTCCAAGGTTTGCATTAAGTGACATTAGAGCCCCTGGAAGAGAGAATGACAGTTCAGGGATCTAATTTCTGCTCCATGTTATTCTTTTCTTCAAGGTTCCCAGAGCCTCTCTCGGCAATGGCTATGGTGTGTCTTTCAGACTTCGAAGCTTATGCTAAAAAGTATTTACCCAAGATTGCTTGGGATTTTTTTGCAGCTGGAGCAGATGACTGTAGCACCCGAGATGAAAACATCCTGGCATATAAAAGGTAATGTGAAGAGGAAATGAGGGGTGTTGTACTGGAAGGTTTTAAACTATGTTTTTATGCAAGACTTCACAAGCAAAGATACCTAACACCTTGCCCTTTCAAGGCGGTCCCCAAGCAGAATACACTTACCTGAATGTATAGAGCTGTATGCTTTAATGCTAGCCTGAATATGACACAGATGGTATGAGGCATGGTGAGGGTACAGGCAAATGGGTATGGTATGGTGTGGTACGGTATGACAGGAAAGGGGATAAGTAGCTATGATAGAATGAGATGCAATGGGGAACATTTGGTGAATAGCAGGAAGCCTATGTGTAGGTAGGATGGGATTTGGGGAACATGTCGCAGAGAGTGAGGGCAGGCACAAAGTACAGCAAGGACAGACATATGAATGGTGGAGTGGAAGGCAGCAACCTGGGACTGGGCTGCAAGTAGAAGGAATCTGTGGGATGGACAATGGGAGAACAAGAGCCACTGAGCTGAGGTGGGAAATGCAGAAATGATGCACTGTGGCCACTAAGCAGAAGTATAGGATTAATGAAAAGTGGAAGTGGCTGAACTGCTGGCTGAATTGACCTCTAAAAGTGAACAGAAAGGACAAAGAGCCTTTGTTTTATGCTGTTTTCTTTACTGGCTCAGATTCCTGCATTGCAATAGGTAAATGAAGCCCTGGTTTCCATGAAAATTCAGAAAAGCCACCGAACAGCTACTATCCTGAAGGGTTTTTTTGCCTTACAGAATTCGTTTCCGGCCACGTATACTGCGGGACGTATCCGTGATGGACATTAGGACTAAGCTCCTGGGGACTGAAATCAGCTTTCCTGTAGGAATCGCCCCTACTGGCTTCCACCAGCTGGCATGGCCCGACGGAGAGAAAAGCACAGCCAGAGGTACGCTTCTGCTTTGTTGCCATGTAACAAAAAGGGTATTGTGGAAAAGCCTCAAGAAGCTGTTAGGATGACTTGAAGTGTGACTGAACAAATTCTTCAGGCTTGAAGGGGCAAACTCCTTTCCCACTTTCTGACACCCCTTTTTGTGGATAACCGGCTTGGGTCTGGTGACACAGAGTGTGTGGGAAGCTGTATAGACATTGCTCTACTTCTCCAGCTACCACTATTACGAGATCAGCCCTGCAGAGGCTGCTGCAAACTTAAAACAGAGGCAGTGGACACACTTCTGACTTATGCCAGGAACCACACAAGGTTCTTAGTCCTGGGGGCTCTAGATAGGACATAAAAGTGGTGGATGGGACTCAGCCTATAAATCCTTGTTACTGATTAAGAACAGTGTCTCCCCTGGAGAAAAGGATAACCTTTCTTCCCAAATCCTGTGGTAGGTTTGGAGAGCTGACCGCTAGAAAAGTCTTTTTTCCTGTGTGTGTTTCTGTGTACACTGAATGCATTTGACAGTGCATTCCTGTGAGGACACAGTCATAAAGATAAAGTTCATGCTTTTTAAAATAAATAGTTGCAGAATGAAAGTATCACTTGGCAAACTACCTCTCCCTTTCCTGCTTTCTTAACCATGATCCTACAACAGTGCATGGTAAATATAGCCATTTTTAATCCTGGGGGCGTACTTGCCGATTGGTAGAGCACTGCGTTAGGTAGGATATACGTAAAACAGGAGTTCAGGTGGTCCCTGCAAATAGTACATAATTTTGTACCTGGTGTCTGGCAGGACCGTTGAAATGACCTTGATTCTGATTATTTCCCAATACCTCCTGAAGCGGCCAAAGCGATGAACACCTGTTACATTGCCAGCACGTACTCCACCTGCACGCTGGAGGAGATCTCTGCGGCCGCCCCCGGCAGCCTCCAGTGGTTCCAGCTCTACATCCACCGCAACAGGGCGGTTTCCCAGCAGCTGGTCCAACGGGCGGAGGCCTTGGGTTTCCAGGGCCTCGTCCTCACCGCCGATCTGCCCTACACGGGCAAAAGACGCGACGATGTCCGCAATGGTTTCCGCCTTCCTCCCCACATGAAACTGAAGAACTTGGAAGGAGCCTTTGAGGTTTGTAAAATGAGCCTGTCCTTTCATTCACTGTGCTGGAGCGTACCACATGAGACGAAAACCACTGGGTAACTGCTGCTTTGGCATCCGCTGTACCCAGGGCGTATCTTCTCCCCTTCTGGTTCTGCAGCGTCCTGGCTCGACCTCCTGCCAGCCTGGGCTCTGGCTTCAAAATCCCAGTCCAGCTGCCTTAGAGACACTGACCTCCATCCCCATTGTAATTATTCTCCTCTGGAGACACGTGCTTTCTGGAGCTGATGAACATGTCTGTTAGCAAGTTTAATTAATCTGTTCTAGGGCAAGGAAAGACTTCAAGGGGCCTCTGTATTGCTACAGCTCAGATGAGGTTTCCTTCCGTCCTATGGCTGTAGGGAGATGACCGTTCTGAGTACGGACTGCCCCCCAACAGCTTGGATCCTTCGGTCACCTGGAACGATATCTACTGGCTGCGAAGCCTGACCCACCTGCCCATCATCATCAAAGGCATCTTGACGAAAGAAGATGCAGAGCTGGCAGTGAGACATGGAGTTCAGGGAATTATCGTGTCCAATCATGGTGGAAGGCAACTGGATGGAGGACCTGCCATAGTAAGTGAGAGGATGGATGTCCCTTGAGTTTCTGTGGTAGGCACATTTGCACTAACCTGGGTATATCTATGTCTGTCTTTGCACATATGCTTCTGGTGGACTTGTGTGTCTGTTGCGTGGCTGTGGATGGGTGCAGATGTACTTTAGCTTTAAGCTGGTAAGATGCATGCCTTGGCATGGGCTACCCAATGAAGTATTTTCTCACCTTCTTGGGAGGGTTCTGTAAGCAGCACTGAACCCACAATACTGCAGATAAACTACTGGCCTAAGTTAGTAAAAGTTTTTCTGCCTATGTCTTCATTAGCTGGTACAATACACACGTACTCTTTGCGCACTGCAGCAAAAATAAAACTAAACTCTGGACCAAAAATGTACAAATGAGAGCATAATGTGTTCTCATTGTTCACATCTGCCAAAACATGCACAAACAATATGCAGCTAGATTTAGCGAGAGGTCTGCTTGCGTATTTACAGACTCAAGTCTAAATGGGAATTTATTGACTTTCATGAGCCAGAAAAAGGATAACTTATCTGGAGAAAAATTCCCCTGCTTTTTAATCTGTACAAAGAAATCCTGAGTTGTTTGGACTTATGTGTATTTCACTGGTTTAATTTGGCTTCTGTCAGTTTTTCCAATTGTTCTTATTTTACAGTTCTGTATTGCATAGTGTCTTATGGACTTTCTTTTCTCTGTTTTCCTCTATAAAACAAAAATAGGTACCAGGGAATTCTCTTCTATTCTATGTCAAGGCTGACAATAGTGGGCAAAAAAAAATTAATCTAAATTCTAAGAACATAATAATGGAAATGGCATCCACATTAAACTGCTCTTCTACCTTAAAAGTTTGTTTACATACACAGACAAACCAGCAGATAACTAGTTCAGCTCTGCTACTCCTCTGGTATCAGGCCTGGCAGCAGAAGCTATTGTCCTTGCTCTTGCTGAGTTACTCCTGGAAAAATTAATCCTGAAAGTTTTCAGACTGAAATTCTGAAAAAAATTATGACCAACTGGAAAAATCTACTTAGTAATTTTAGTTATAGCTGCTCTACTTAAAAAAGGTGAAAAGAAGGCAAAAAGAGTGTAAGGAAAGAGACCTTTGGGTTTGCTGGGAAGGAGAGTTAATTAGGTCTACTGCAAAGTCCTGCCACTGGTTATACTGGCTTTGGGACCAGAGCCAGCATCGCTGCATGGCACGGCCCTGCACTACCAGCCTGGCACTGCGCTGTGCTCTACAGAAAAGACCTGAGGGAATCAGGAGACTTGGCCTGGAGGAAATGATAAGTTGACTGTGCTAGATAGCAAATGAAATCCTTCATAGATGCTTTAGGGTCTGAGGAGGCTTTCAACAGGTGGTCACCAGGATTAGGTTGAAATGTAAGTTTAGGCAATTTGGACAGTAGCAGGGAGAAGTTTGATAACTGACCTTTTTTACAAACATTTGTATCACTCATCATTGTCTCAGATGAAAGTAAGATATTAACAGCAATTATTTCCATTGAAATTTATTTTAAAAATCTTTCAGAAGGCAAGTGAAAATGTTACTTTTTCACTTATCAGGAGTGCTAGCAAAGAATATCAGTATAAGCAAAGCACTGGAAAATGGAAATAACTATCTGGCAAACAGAACAGGGATCTGCACTTTATTCTGCAGACTTTGGTGCTGAGCTGTTTGTGTTGCATTGTCACATTTCATTTCGAGAAGGTATGCTATTAAAGCATTGCATCCCTGCCTGTCTCTTTGGAATATCTCCTCTTTCTCTTGAAGTCAAAAGCTGACCTCAAGGTGAGAGTGGCTGATTCTTTGCAGATTGATGCTCTGGTTGAGGTTGTGGAGGCAGTACAAGGCAGAGTCGAAGTTTATTTAGATGGTGGAATACGAAAAGGAAGTGACGTATTAAAAGCACTGGCACTAGGAGCAAAATGCGTCTTTATTGGAAGACCAGCTTTATGGGGTCTGGCTTACAAGGTGAGTAAGGAGCTTTGAGTTTGTATGTCTACTTCTCATACTCTCTAACACTGTTGCTGTTACTTGAAAGTCATAGAGACAGTTTTCACCAGTGAAGAATCTAACCTTTTTTTTGCTTTGCTTTGCTGAGTTTTAAGTGGAAACACTCCAATTTGAATCTAAACCAGACATTTTCTGTGATGTAAAAATACCACTGAATTTTACAATCTATCTCAGCTATGATTTTGAAGCTGATAACATTGTTTTGTGGGACCTGATCTCTTGGTACTGCAGTTTGGTGCTAAAGTACTGTAAGACTCAGCACCGTCAGTGCTTTTGAAAATTGGAGGTGGGCTTTTTTGCTACAAATTTTTTTTGCTGTCAGGTTACTTACACGGTTTTGATACAGCAGTTTCATAGCGGTGTTATGACTTCTTCAGAAATACATATAGAACTCCATCCCACTGATGTCTGAAACATTTTGGACAAGACTGAGCACAACCGTGTCCTGTAGGTGCCTGAGCGTGCCACTACTGTATCTCAGTTCCAGCTTTGCTGCTTCTTAACTACTAGCGTATTTCTATGATCCAGAGTCATGAAACAGGCCCCTGATACAGAAGGTTAACACAATATAATGAAAATTAAAATGTAATTATACCAGTTGTTTGCTTTGCTAAATTTTTGCTTTTTAGCCTCTGGATTGGAGCTTTTAAGCTTTTCTCTAGAAGAAAAATTATTTACTTTTATGGTCTAGAAACATTTCCTGTGTTTTAAATGAGACTCCTGTCCAGTGGTGTGATTGCTGCGGATTGCAGTAGCTAGGCTTTAAAGAAGAAATCACCTGAATCTTCTGAGAAACCTGGACGAGTTGTCAGCACTGTTTCTGTTGTCAGTAAACAGAGAAAAAGGGCCTAACGTGAAAAGGGTGTTGCTGTGAGTTGTCGGCATTTTTTCCACAATGCAAACAGAAAGGAGATGGGATTTTTTGAGTTCAACTGTGCTTTCGTATTACATTCCATAGAGTATTCCTAAAGATGCATCTCAGTGGCATTACCCTAGCATACAAGAGCAGAAGGGCACGAACAAGCACTGACATTGTCTGCACCCCAAGCATTCTTTATTGCAAAAAATAAAAACAAAATTTAAGAGAAAAAAGAAAAAAAATCCTCCAATATTTTACAGTAAGATCAAAATCATATGTACATTTTATTGGTTTTTGAGCTTCTTGGTGTCAGTTGCTTGGAGGAAAACACACAGTGTACTATTTTTAAAGATGCAGTCCAGTATCTGAGTAAACTAAAGTTTTTAAAGCTGTACCATATATAAAACTCTCATAACTCCATAAAATACTGTCAGCATTGTAAGGCTTGACATTTTAAAACAAGACCATTGGTGGAGGTTAACTGAAACCTAAGAAAAAAAACAGCTAGAAAATGTCAGAAGTGAAAAACAGCTTTGTTTTCTTTCCCTGTTCAGATGTATCACAAAAGGAAAAGCATCTAAATTAATCTGTGACGAACTGAGCACATCCATCATATCATTTTAATCATTCAGCTCTATGAGAGACTGGAATTGGCACAGACTTGAGGGACTGTCCCAGCTCTCACAGTGCAAGCATCCTGCAGCATTGCGCTGTGCCAGTGCTCCTTTTCCCCTGACTGCTTTCTTTGTTGAAGCAGGGTGAAGAAGGTCTTCAAGAGGTTTTGAGGATTTTGCAGGATGAATTTCGCTTGTCGATGGCCTTAGCTGGTAAGCAGTTTGCAGGTTGGTTGAAATTGGTGATACAGAGGTTTCTGTATGCAAGCCATCTAAAATCAGAAGTCTTATGGATGGGTCACGAAAAGGGAAATCACGTGAGCTGTGCTGGTTCTAGTTGTTATATTTGAGGTGATTCTTTGCTCCCTGTGAAACCATTTGGCATTTCAGGTGCCATAGCAATGAAGCTTGCAAGTAGGTTAAAGCAGCTTTCTGACCAATTAAAGAGGTGCAAACCTGCTAACTAGAGCTGAGCAAAATGTGGAACTTCTGCTGGGAATTGCAGCGTATGTTTTTCAGTATTTAATTTAATGTTTACCAGGGGAAAATACAACTAATTTTTTTCTTCATGAAAAGTTCAGAAAAAATGGATGCAGAAACCTCATTCTGCGTTTCTCACTTCTGCTCCTACCTGTAGTTGCCACATTTGACCCCCTCACTGAACAGCAAATTTGCACAGCCCAGTGCAAACTCCAGTTTCACACATGAACAAGTACAACATGCAGGTCCAGTGCAGAAGTACTCAGACATCAGCAAAGGGTCTTATCCCACTTCAGATCGTGTTTTAAAGATTTTCATGCGCTAGCAACCATGAACTCAAGTGGGTAACAATGCTAACTGGGAGACTTGGAAAACTGAAATCCCGTTGGGCATTTCTTAATAGGCTGGAGTTTTGGGTTACTTTTTCAACTAGTAAAGACTGCTACAAGGTTTGTTTTCCAGGAGGCTCTCACAGTTCTTTACATGCAAAAGGGCACTGAACTCGGCAAGAGTAGCAGATTGGGACTTTTTTGGCAGGGCTGTGAAATTCCACCCAGATTTGACCAAATGAAACAGCAATGCAAATCTCCATGTCCAGTCACTTGACACACGGCAATCCCTGTGTCTTTTCTGTCTGCCTTTCACTTCTGGCTGGATCAGACGGCTCCCTGCTCAGCTTGTTATAAGGATCTTTTTTTTTCCCTGTTTCTAACTCTTCTTGTGCAGGAAGCCCAGTCCCTAAACTCAAGGCTGAAGATGCCATTGAGGAGTAGGGCTCCCGTGGGTGAGCTGTTGAAGTACCAACTTATCACCACACAGCTCATACAAGACTAGAGCGTGATTCAGCGAGGGGGCCTTCCAAGTTTCACCCACAGACCTTTCTGTCTCACCAACATGTTTCATTTCTCTATTTATTTCAGGCTGTGCCAGCGTCTCAGAGATTGGCCGACACCTAGTTCAGTTTTCAAAGCTGTGAACAGCCTCCTGCAAGCCCACCTGAACAGCGGCAGCTCATGCTGAGGTCCCAACCAGACTGAAGAGAGAAAAAGGACATGCAAACATTGAATGTGCAAAAAGTATCTGATAAGGCCTTCAGGAAACTTCTGAGGAGATTAGGAAAGGCTCTGTGTTAGCAAAGGCTGTTCTCTGCTTTTATTGAGACCAATGAGTTCTTTAACACTTTGGGTAATTGTTGCTTGCTTAAATACATTTACTTTAAACTGGCTGTTCCGTGGCATTACCTGTGTTGGGCCTTACTCCCAAGCTCTGATACATTGGTCAACCAGACACAGAAAACTATGTCCCTTGCTTCTTCCGCTTGGTTGTCCTACCAAGTCTGACTGCAACTCAAGCTACGCACCTTTCCTGCTCCGGGGCAGTAAGTGTTGTGGCTGATATCTTCCACAGCTTGGACTTTCTTAGATGTATTCATAGCAGATACAGAACAAGATGCATCAGCTAACAGGCACCCCAGCTACCCTTTGGATGTGGGAGCAGTTCTTGCCTGCTGCTTCTAAATGCAGGGCAATGAAATCACTAGTAACCAAAGCAACACCCTGCAGAGAGAGCCTCTTCCTTCACGACATCGTTAATTTGCAAGGCAAACTCACCCGAGCAGCAGTCAGGACCTATGCATTCTCAGAGCACAGCACGAGTTTGTGGCAGTGTGTAAATAACTCCGCCGGTGCCCTGGTCTCTGCCCATGGATGACCACGGCCAGCGTGGGCTGACGGAGCAGGCAGGAGCTGCCAGCACTACCCAAGCAGCACGTGGCCTTTGCTCTTGGAAGATGGAGCAGAGGCAACCGTGTGCCTGCTGCCAGCGTAGAGCAGCAGAAGCCCTTGCTCTCCAAGGTAACAGAAATATGTGCTCATCCCTTCCCTGTCCAAGGTTCTTCCTGAGACGTGGGTCTGACCTCCCCATGAGGAAGCACACCCTTCCCTTGGCTGTGCCACCCACCTGGTGGTGATGGGTCCTTAATAACAACTAGGAGCTTACTCTTTCCTTCCCTCCTTCCTTCTTTCCTTTCTTTCTTTCTTTTCTTTTTTCTTTCTTTCTTTCTTTTTCTCTTCTTTCTCTTTCTTTCTTTCCTTCCTTCCTTCCTTCCTTCTTTCTAGTTCTCTTTCACCTGGATGGTTCCTTTTCTGTAGCACTCCTTAGAGCACAATCTTCAGCTGCACCATCTAGTCTTCCTCTTTCTTCCTCATTCCAACTCCTTTCATAATCTCTCTGTCCCCCAGTAGCCTCCCTTCCCTATTATTTTTCTTGAAAAAAATTTTCAGTCCTGACCTAAGCTATTATTTCTGTATATCCCTGACTAACATGAGCCTCCCAGTCTCCTGGACCTTTGGTGAGAATGCCAGAGCTGCCTTCTTGCTCCCCAGAGAGGGGGGCAAGGAATGTTGCTGCTGCCCAGAGCTGAGGGAGCTACTGGGGAGCGGAGGTGGGGGCAGATAGGGTCCCGCAGCCAGGGCAGAAGTCGGTTGATGTATTATTTAGAGCTGATGTCCCTTGGGGTTTGTCTGTGTCAATAGGCTGCAGTGTGAGTATTTACTTTGAACTATTCTCCCTAGGAGGAGTTTAACAATGCTTGTTTTTTAATCCTTATATAATGCTGTCCAAGTAAAGGTGTAAACAGAATTCATCTATTTAAAATGGCTAAAACCCCTGTGTGCACATTTGGTCTTTGTTATAAATGTGGTGTGTAAGCCAGTGGGGAATTGGGCCAGTGTAACTGGAAATAAGCTGACTCTCCGTAAAGAGTTTAACTGATTTAACTGCTTGGGCTTAATCAGGGCTTTTAAATGAGGCGAGGTAAACTAGGACTGTACCCACATGAAAACTTCTAATATGTGCCTCATCTTTAAAAATGCAATGTGATCTTAAAAATGTCTGGTAAGACACGTGACCTTGTTTTCTTACGAATAATTTTTAAGGCCAGACTCACCGGCACAGCCGCTGCTTTTATGGCACTTTAGGGCAGCACAGAATGGCTGAGGGCAGTAATGGGATGCCAAATGTCTTTTTGTGCAAAATAAGTGCCAACTTGCTGGGTACCTCCTCTGCTTAGTGCACCTCCCAGTCTTCCCATGCACAGAAGTCTCCCTTTCTCAGCAGAAGGCAACCTCGGACAGTGGTCTGGGCACCAGGCACGAGAATCCCCAAGTGGAGCCTCTCTTGCTCCCCTTGGAGCTCTGGCACTCAATAAGTAACAGCACCAAGAATAAGGGGCTGCAGGCAGGGAAGAGCGATGCTTTGTAAATTAGTGATTGAGGTTGTCCTGTGTATGAGGGTGAAGGCGAGGACGTGAGGTCAGTACTTCACACGGTAATTACTTGGAGAAAAATGCCACAGGAGTCGCTGGCGTACGGGGCTGCACGATTACCTGACCCTGTTTGGAGTGCTGTGTGGCCAAGTTTCAACAGGAAAGTGCCAGCTCTTCTCCCATGAAACTGCCTATGAGCTTCTTTGGTCAAGGCTCTCTCCTGGCAGAGAAGAGGAACTGCTTTTTCTGCAGGAGAAAGGAGAAGGCATGTGTGCTCCCCCAGTTCCTGCTGAGCACATTGCCCACTGGCCTCTGGTGTACAAGGGAAAGAGGGGGGGGACAGCAGCAGCACCTCCTTTTGCATGTATCTTAGAAGAACCAAATGAGGCTCATTAGGTCCTAAACTTGCTAGGAGAGAGGCTTTCAGCCTATACAAATGGCAGTGGCTTAAGGAGCCTGCTGGCAGACCTGAGACATCTGGCTAAGCTCTGGAGAGGAGCAGGATTTCCAGCACGCTTCCTCTGATACATCTTGGTCACTTCACTCTGAGCATTTGGATTTTTTTTAGATCTGTTTCTGGATGATCTAGAAGACCTAGACATGGGCATGTAAAATGTGAGAGTGAGCAGGTGCCTGAATTTAGCTGCTGTCTTCTGGAGCTGATGCTGTAAAATGGGAAAGTAGATGGTGAGAGGCTGGGACAACTGCATTTAAGCTCTGTTTCCATGAAAATGAGGTCCTCTGTCTCCCTGATAGATGACCATCAAGGCCTTTGCTCCTTATTCTACACTCCCATTCACTGAAAGAAATACCTTTTGTTTGGAGAAATCCAGGTGCTGAAAAATCATCCATTTCTCACCTGCATTTCACTTGCAGTCAGACTCTGTCAATGCTCCCTGCATGGCATGGCTGGTCCGCTCATGCCACTCCTCACAACAGTCTGTGCCCCTTGGAGCAAAGGTAGTGCTCAAGGCTCCTCTGCTGAGGCAGAAAAACCTCTCATTTCGGGCTCCAGAGTCTCAGCTTTCATTTAAAGCCAACAAAACAAGATGTTGGCAAGCATATCGTTGTTACAGTTGTGAAGGAAATCTTTCAAGGAAGAAAGCCATCTTAAGAAAATCAGAGACGTCTGCTGCAGCTGAAAAAACTGTGATGGAAATTGTCTGCACTGCTGAGCTGACTTGTGGTGGCTTCATTCACACCATTGTTGAGTACCGTGAGACCAAAATCTGTTTTGAAGGAAAGGCAATGCCACATCATGAAAATAAGCACAATGGTTTATTTTGTGATCACCTTCTCTGTTTTTCCCATGGCACTGAAGTTGGGGGATGGAGGATAGGAGGGCAGGTGGAGCTGAAGGACATGTGAAGCCTGCTAAAGGTAGCCAGACAAATAGCAGGCTTTGATCAAGCTGTTCTGTAGGTTTGTTGTGTAAGATAGCATAAACATCTTTAACCAGAAATGTTTGCAGAGGCCACTAATTTGCAACTCAATTTGCAGCTCCTGTGATCTGGATGTCTAGTGGAGTACATCTGGAGCCAGATTTGAAGAGGCACAGAGCACTTGCAACTGAAATGAAGGTCAGTAGGGGTCCCAGACTGCGGGCATTTGGAATGAGCAGCATCACAGAGCTGAAACACCTTGTTCTCCAATCCCATCTCTTGCTCTTGGCCCTTTAGAGGCATACAATTTTTCTTTCTGATTTTTCAAACTATACAATGATATAGAATATCCTCCTAGCCCCTTCTGCCCTTTCAGATCAGCATGTATTCTAAAACTGAGGCAATGCCTGTACACTTGGATGGTTCTGCATGCCCCCTGGCAATAAGGGGAAGGGAAGATTTTGCTGGTCAGTTTTGTGTGAATATCATACCACAGGGATCAGTACCAAAGGGGAACCACTACAGAACCAGCCACGTGCAGCCTGGGGGCAAATGATAAAGCCGCTCTTCAGCTGAGATTTCAAGGGCAAGCCATTGCCCGCAGCAGAATACCACTGCTGGGGCAAAGAGCCAGCTCGCAGCGGTGCGGACCTCTTGTCGCAGCTGGCTTTGCAACTGGCAGATGCCCTGGTGCCCGCTTCCATGGCACGCGCAGGAGGAGCCACGCTATCAAGAAGCGACCTTCTGCATAAGCCCTACTTTAAATTGGCCTTAAGGAGGCAGAAGAGAGAAACTAGCCCTCTCTTTCTGTTTAGACCTGAATTTCTCGCAGAGATAACAGTGTCTGCAGTGATCTTCCAGAGGCCTTCACAGGAGGCCTTCCTCTCTGTTCCAGTAATAATAAACCTTGCTGGCAGACTGACAGCCTGGCAGATAAGACTGAGGAATAATACCACATTGCACACTTTGATGGACTTCAAGGATGTACAAGAGGAGACTGAAGACAGCTGGGTGTCCTCAGTCCTGAGAAGGCTAAAGGTTGGGGGGGGGGGGAATCACATCACTATCTTTTACTATTCAGTTGGAGGGAACAGAGAAGATGCAGCCCAACTTCTTGGATGTGTGCAGCAAAAGGATGAAAGACAACCAGCACAAGTTGCAATGAGGAAAATTCCGGTTAGAAATTAGTGGGAAAAAAATTCCCCCTGAGGGTGTTCAGATGCTGCAACAGAGGGTTTGTGAAATTTCCATCCTTAGGGATGGAGACTGGGCAAGGTCCTAGAGCAGCCTCATCTAATCTGACGCTGCTTTGAGAAGAGGTTGGGTCAGAGACTCCCAGAGGCTCCTTTCAATCTAAATTGTTGGGGGACATCACAGAATCATAAAATAAGAGCCGCACATCAGTTCTGTACCCTGCTGTACCAGTGTGTTGTCATGATCGACTACCATGGAGCAGCAGAGGCAGCACCTATATCTCTGTGAAAGAGGCTGCAGAAAGCATTTTTCTGAGGAAGAAAGCAAGCTATTTGGTGAGTAAGCTTAAAAGAAGAGATCACAGGGTTCGACCAGGCTGAGAGTCTGTTGAACAAGCCCATCCTACAACTTTTCCAAGACTTTGGAAGTTTTCTACTATCTGGATTAAGCCTGTGCCAATGCATACCAAAGTCTCATGCCCCCCTTGTCTACACTCTGTCCTGCTTTCTGTATTTGACTGTTGTGAATATCTCTGATACAAATTCAAGCAAGGTCAAATCTTTCAAAAAAAAAAAAAGCTGTGTCCAAAGAGATTGTAAACATGTGGGTTAAGGACTAATCAAACCCTGCTGCCTCCCAACATCCCTGGAGGATGTGGCAGGGACAGAGAATCAGTCTATTTACAAGAATAGTTTATCTACAAAATGGATCCAAATATAAACATTGTCCTTTGGCATATGGTGCAAATTTCTATGGCTTTTAAATATATAATTCACTCATCGATTTAAGTTGAGGAAACACAGTTCTACCTAAAACTAAAGGGAAAATGAGACTAAATATTTGTTTCTAGTTAATTGCCTGCCTCATGTGCTCTCGAATACAGCAAAGAATACTACAAGTAAGTCTTTCTGATCTTGAAGATCATGTAGGAGAAGTTTACAATCACTTTCTCCTTTCTACCAGAAGAATTTTGGTACTACTGAAATAGGAGATATTTTCTTTGTCAGGTTTGAATACACAGAAACATTGAGGCCTCTTAAGGTGGTTATCTTCATACCTTGATTAAAGTGTCCTAAAACTGTTCCCCACTATGAGAAGTTGTGTTTATTCAGAGTTTGATTCAGGACAGCTGTCTAAAAGTTAATTATCTAAGTCTTGTTGCCTCTTGTCAATGTGTAACCAGAAGAGAGAGGAAAACCTTTGCTGGAGGGCACAGAGCCTACCACCCTGAAGGGCAGAAGCTTTCCTTGAGTAAATCTACATCTCAAAGTACACCCTCTTTCGCAGAGCTGCCAGCATCTAGGCATTTTGAGCTTACAGGCATATGATGGTAAGAAACATACTATTTTTTTCACATGAGAAGCACATGGATGTTTTGTGGATTTTTTTGGTCACAATTACTCTATGTTTAGACAGCAAGAGGTGCAGTTAAATAATGAGCATGCCTTTGCTTTTCTCTGCTTCAGTTCTCAGCAGCCTGGGCAACAGGGCAGGCTCCAGAAACCACTTTCCTAAATCAGACTTCTTTTCTGGACAAAAGAGTCTGTTCTTCTCTTCTTACTCCCAGATAGCTTCTATTGCCTGATTTTGCCAGATAGCTTTTTTATCCTAAAACTTCCATGCTTTGCATTGTTACTGCATTTATCCATTCCAGTACCATGATGGTTGTTTGTTCTCAATGCTGCTGGGAATTTTCCCTTCACTATTTTTCTCTTACTGTCTTCTCATCTCCACTACACACCCCTAGTCCCTTTTGCTCTTGTGACAAGGCTAAGAAAAATGCGTTTTCCTTACACCAGCCAGCCATTGCCCCACAGTATCTTTGTCACGGTAAGCACCAATAAAGCCGGAGGATCAACACTGTTCCTGGACCAGCAGATTAGGGACATGGTTGTGATGGGACATAGTGGATTGCACGTATACTAAGATATCCACTTAGTCCATGTAGAGCAATTCTCCAACACAAGCAAAAATTTACAAGCTCTGATTTTCCAAAATGATACTCTTAGGCATGCAGCCCTTTCTACAGCAAAATATCAGATTGTGAAGGCCTTGGCTTACGATAAAGTCAAGGAGAAGAAGACAACATAGTTAAAAAATGACTATGCCTTGACACAGAATGCAGAGTTGGTATACTTTTTAGATAATGCTGAATTATGTTTTAGACTGCTCCAGACCTGTGCAATAGCTCTGAATTTCTTCAAGTTGTTCCTGGTGGTCGGGGTCTGGTGGGCTCTGGCCTCATTGCTCATTGACACCGTTCTTGGGTCTACAGCCCATTCCAGCATCTGCCTCCGAGTCCTTCAGGGAGCACCTGAGCCAGTCTTGTTTGCAGCACAGAAGAGCTGTCGTGCCACCCAGCAACCCCACACAGCAGTTTCCAAAAGAAACAGAAGGTGAAAATATCTCTAGGTGAGACTGCTGAAAGCACCAGCAGGTCTGTGCTTGAAATGAGCAAACTGCTGCTGGCTGATCTCTGACATCCACAAGCGGCAATTCAAATGAAGGCTGCTATGTAGCAATGTATAAAATCCCCTCAAACTAAGCCAAGCATTTGGCCCAGTAGTACCTAAGAGGACAAAAGCACAGCAGCAATAAATCTCCCTGCGATCCCCTATGCAGCACTCATATTCTCATATAAAGCGCTAACACTGAACTTCCTGGTCATTCTAACAGGTGAGCTTGGTGTAGGAGACTGTTTTCTATCCTAAGAGGCTATGTGGTGTTGTCTGGTTTTATAATGCCACTTTAAGGCATTTTATTTCCTTTCTAACAGCAAAAAGGAAGCACTGTTTCAGAGAACACCAGTTGCAGTGGCAGGCCTTGGTCAGTTATTTTTCCTTGCAAAATGCATGCACTGCACAAAATTAATTTGCAGCAGCTTCTGATAAGAACAGACAACGTCAAGGTCCTGCCTGAGAGAAGCCAAGGAAAGAAGCACTGATAACAATTTTTTTAACTCTTTGTTGGGGTAAGGGAAGATTTTCAAGGACACTGTGATTGAAACAGTTGCCAAAACTTTGTCATCTGTGTTAGCTAGAAACTTTTCTCCTCCAACAGAAATGGTTTCGCTTTCCTCCTGTCACTTGGAGGCCCAGTTTTGCTCTAAAAAAGTAACAATGTGGGGGTGCTGCTTCTATAGCTTGTCTCCAGGGCTCTCTTTAATGAGGGAGCAAAATTCATGACAGAATAAAAAAAGGGAGTTTAGGACTTAGTTGCACAAATGCAAGCAAAGCGTTTTTAGACATCCATTCCAGCTGTGCCTGAAATCAGTGATCCCCTTTCCAGTGATTTCAGCCTAATTAGTGTGTTGCTGGGCTGCTTTGTAGCTTCCTTCTCGCTTAAGGCAGCTGCCTATTTATCATTTTGCTTCAGTAGGGATATCTGCCTATTGCTGTGAGAGAGAAGGAGACAGAAAATAAAGCTCCAGCCAGCATGTCCTGACCGTACACGAAGACCCGGGAAGGCAGCGCAGGTATTAGGAGCTTCAGGCTAATGCCTAAGCCCTGCCCCAGTCTCACACTAGAAAAGAATTTTGCTAGAACTGGAGTAAAACCTTAGGGAGAAGCACTTGGGCGTTTTCCCTGTATTCTGGAGACGTAAAAAGTAATGACATAGTTCACCGCAAAGGCACAAACAGCCAGCCGCAGCCTTATTTTAACTAGGTAATCTCACACCAGGCATTTCAGAGGTGAATCTTTTTCTACTGCAGCTTTAATTTAACTTCAGTGGTACCTTAGACAATTTCATTATTTCCAGTGCCTCGAGTATACTGAACAAATACAAAATCCCAGAGGTTAGAAAGAGTGAGAAACCCATGCTATAATGGGGGAGCACAGTATCCAAAAAAACTACAGCAGTAGAAGCCACTTCTCAAACCATTATAAACAGCAACTCCTGCTATGTACATTTAATTTTAATGCTCTCTACCTTCATATTAACACCATATTACACAAGCAAGCGCAGCTACAGAGAGTTATCAGCATGAGGGTTTGCCCTCCGAGGATTTAGGCACGCAGGACCACATCTAGGCTCAGACCTCGCCGCATCCAGAGCCTTCCTCGTGGGGGGGGTAGAAGCACCATGTTCGTTTTTGCAGCAAAGGAGGCATGCGAGAGGGAGGGGAAGCAAAATGACCAAGGTTGTGCCCTGCGGTATATAAATACAGGCAAATCTCCCCCACAGTCTTTTGAGTGCTAGAGAGGTGGAACCAAGGATTGAGGCAGACTTTTGTGGGGTTTGTTTGGCTTTGATTTAGAGAATTTTCAGATTTGTTAATTACTTAGTTTGTAATCATTTGTAAAGAGTTTTTTTCTTTGCATGGAAAAATGCGTAGGCTATTTCTGAATAGTAATAGCTAGCAAAAGTAAGACATGCTTTAAAAATTGTTGTTTAATGTAGGGGTTAGAGTTTCTTTTCCAGTAGTGTCCCCTTCTGGTAACACCCTTTGATTTGTAAAGACCCCCGAGGGTGATGTCATGTGTTCATTTCCTCAGGCAGGAGGTGAACCGGCCGCTCTAAGCTCAAGAAACAGCCAGTTCGGCACCGAGGAGCAATCCAGAGCAATGTCCCTGGCTGGAGTAAGCTGCCTGGTGACAGGAGCAGGAGGATTTCTTGGTCAGAGGATTGTCCACTTGCTGTTGGAAGAAGAGGAGGCGCTGGCTGAGATCCGACTGCTAGACAAAGCCTTTAGCAATGAAGCACTTGGCAGATTTGGAAGTAAGTACCATCTCGTGAGGACTATGTGTTGTGGGTATATGTGCTGTTGTCTCGTATGGACAGCTTGGAAGCCTTTACCTCTCATCCAAACCAGCTTTGCAGATAGAGGTTTTATTTCAAGGAAGTCTTGCTTTATCCTTCCCTCTCCCTCCAGCACAGAAATCAGACGTAAAACATAAAAGCAAGATTTTTCTTTGCCAGACCCCGAGGCTTCTCTAGATTGGAAGAGACCTATGTACTGTTCATGCAGTAAAGAGGCTGCCTTCAACCCGACTTCTATTACATCAAAACACATAGAGCAAAAATTAGTGCAAAAATCTCATGCTTCTGCTTGCAGGGAAGGAAAATGCAAGTGTTGCTATACTGGGGGGGCAAAGGGGGACGTCAGCGTAACCCAGAGCATACTGTCCTGGGCTCTGATGTGCTAGACTAGAAGGCAGTGGCAAAGTTGTGGGTGTAAATGCTAATGGTTTTCTTCAACCCGTGATTAGTTTGGTTAATAATGATCATCTGGCTGAGAGTTGTGATGAGGTATCTTAAAAATCTGTTGTTATTATTAACATTATTGCAGTCACCTGGAGAGCAGAATCCTTTTGTGCTAAGCACAGAAGAGACAGGGTCCATTTGCAAAGGGCAAGTCAGAACTCTGGCTTCTTGAATGGACTGGAGACAGCACAAATGAGCAATATGCCCAGCATCAGAAACAGTCTGTGGCGGGGAAAGCAGCTCAGAGTATTATATTTTAAAAGTCCCATTTCCTGGGATCCTGAGCATATCTATAAAGAGGCGTGTAGGAACCTAAATTCGATCAACTTCTTAAGTCCTTACATCACATTTACTTGGCAATGCTTTCCTCCATCACATCTTAACCTCAAGGCTACTCTTCCTCTATACAGGGAACTATATGGGAACCTTTATGGAATATCCCCATACGATTTGCTAAAGAGTCACAATCTTTGTATATTTCTTTCTATAAAGCATTTAAGCGTCATCAAAGTGTAGGAACAGTCCACCATAAACCCGGTGCAAATTGCACAAGCCTTTAGGATGGTTTTATACAACTCCTCATTAAATGTCATTCAGCATTTCACTGAGGATTTGCTAGACGCCCGTGAGCCTTGCAGCAGCTCTGATTGCCAGGCAGTTCCCGCAGTGACAAAACCTGCAGCTGCAGCAGCAGGAGCACGTGTGGTTTAACGCTGAGGCAGCAGGGCAGCAACAGAAGCACCCGCGCTGCTTCAGGCCAGGAGAGCTTTGTGGGGATCATGGAGCTTCCCAGGGAGTGAAAATGAGGGTTTGTGTGTGTACAACCTTGGCTGGGCTGCAGCAAAGGTTTCGCTGCTCCTTTTTTGTTAACAGGAAAGCTCTAGGACCTCTTTCCTTACCCTCTCTCCTTCCTCCACTGAAGACAGCCCAGACACTCCCTCTCCTATTCTTGCAGCATCCCTGCTGCCTATCAGACCAGCGCAGGAGGAAGGGAAAAATCAGTTATCATCAGAGCCATTTTCCCCCCACAAACAGGTAGTAGGAACAACAGGCTGGCATTTCAGATGTGTTTGAACTGCCTTAGGCCCTGCACTTTGACTGGCAGTCCCTCTGCCTGTACCAACCTCTGTAGCTACATCTCTTCAAGTGTCCTGCCAGCGTCTGTGCTCAGGACTACCTGAAGTATTTTGCTGCCATTCCCTTTCAAGCCCTTCTCTAGCACAGTGACTCCTATTCCAAATGCAGGGCTGCTGCAAAAACTGTGGGGCTGGAGTCCTCTGACCTGTGTTATTTTTACTGCAGGGACTTTTACTTGCCAGCGTATGTTGTTTGGATTTCTTGAATAGCCAGGACCAGAGCTGAGTGGGTTTCTTTCTCACTAAGCCCTTGAGCACTTTTTACTTGCAATATCTTTGCAGAGTCAGAGCTGCGGGTAGTAAGACACAGGAGTATGTGTAAGTTACAGCTCTTTGTGCCAGGAGACACTCAAGGACACTCCTCTTTTGTCCAAAAATCTTTACTGCTGAGACCTTGACCTTCGCACTCAGTCTGCGTAAAACAGTGGCATTTGCGGTCTTCCGCAGCCCTGGGGAGTCCAGGATGATCCAATCGATATCAAGTGCTGTGAGCTGGAGTCCACCCAGTTACACTGTGTGGTTGAGAATGAACGTCACATTGAACATAGTAGTTTGGCGCCTTGGGTTTCCTACCTCCCATCTCCACTTCAAATTTATCTTTCTGCCTTTCCTGTGCTTCCACTTATGCAATTCTGGTTTTGTTCACTATAGCACTGGCACTTCTGGAAAAGTTGGAAACTCCTAGGTTGTTCTCAAGAGGATTTCTCACTATTTCAAAGCATTGATTCCCCCTTGCCTCATCTCTCTGTACATCCCTCCCCTTTCTCCCTGAACCCTCATTTCATGCCATTTTTCAGAGACAGACATTTATAGATTGTGCAATGCTTGAGCCTTGAGTGTTTTTGTACTGCTAACCCAGTACTGCTTCAAAGTAGAAGGAAAGTAGAGGGAGAAGGAATGTTGGTTTTTTCCAGGACTTTTGCTGGGGGAAGTTCCTGCTCTGGGAAACTTCCTCCTAGCTTTTTGCGCAACTTTGCAGACATTCATTTGCCTTTATCACTGCATTCAAAACAGAAAGGCAGAGTAGCAACAGAACATCCCAGTAGCTGAAATGGGAACAGAATAAACATTTTAGCTTCCTTGGGCCAAAGAAGCCAATAAATTGCTCTACCCTTTACAAATGAAAATAAGTTGCAATTTTTCATTTTCTCCTATGAATACACAAAGTAGACCATTTTAATGAACCATCCAGTTAACCTCTCATGAGGAGTGCCTTTCCCCACCACCCACCCCACAGCTGTTAGGACCTCTATAAAAGAGCACTAAGAAATTCAAGCTAAAAGTCCCACAGACATTGCTGTTTGCTTGAAGTTTAAACAATACATAGAAAAGAGAAAGACAGTTTAGGGCAAGTAGTCTGAGTGGATTTCTGAGTCAGACACTGCTCACAACAGGACACTGAATTTTATTGAGTAGTCATTGCATTTCCAAGCAAAAACTACCCCATACCAAGCAGGGAGCATTGCTTACAGCTCAGAAGACACAGAAACCAGTGGTGAAGTAGAAGAAGCTTTCCCAATGGGTAGGTACTTTCTCACAATCACTGTACACAGAAAATGGAGAGCTGAGTTGAATTTATTCTTTTCCTCCCCCTTCCACCTGACACACATGTGCTTTTTTGATCCCTGGGCAATGGTTTGTGCAGATGGAAATCAGGTTTCTCTCTCCTGTCCATCTCAGACTGAAACTGCTGTCTGTCAGTCCTTTATCCTTTCCTCTCTCTGCTTCTAAGCTCACCTGTAGTTTTCCTCTTCTCCCAGAGCAAAACAAGATCAATCTGCTGATTCCTGACATCTAGCTGATGCTGGTAAAGTGGACAAGGCCCGTATTGTATTTAGCACAGCAACTTCTGCTGGGTAAAGTGGAATGGAGGAGCAGCTTTCCTGCCTCATATCACACACACAATTTAAATTGCAAGCCCAAACAAGGAGCAAAGCAGCTAGACAGCAGCTTTCTAGTGACTGATACCAACTGTCCCTGTGATCAGCTTTGAAATGGACAGGTATCTTTTGTATTTTTCCTGAAAGCTTTGATTTTCACATGTAAAAACTTTCCGTTTTCCTAATTCCTGCCCAGGCATCACTCTGAAGGGGCCACATGTTAGAATTTACATTGTGAAAACCACGTATTTCGGTCCTTTGGATTACTGCAACCCCACAAAGCCTTACTCATGGATAACATCAGCCTAAGCGCTGTAGAAAGACTAATGTTTATTAGAGCAAATCTAACTGCCAGGTGCTTAACAAAAAGCCTAGCCCCACAGTCTGACACTTTTGCATCCATACAAGTAGAGGTCAGTGTAAACCTTCTGGAAACGGAGCCCTAGGAAATGACTGCACTCTGTAAAATAAAAGAGCATAAGAGAGCATGTGGCAGTGCTGGGAGGGCAGTAACTCTTAGATTTACTAACTGTTTTGTAAATGTTTCACGAATTTCACATCTCAGACCAACTGACTGTGATGAAAAAAAGATCCTCAAGCCTGTTGCATCAGAATAATTGTTAAATTAATACAGGATTACATTCTAGCGTGCTACAGAGATAATGAGATAAAACCCATTTTAAAAGACACTCCCACTCAGTTCCAGATCCCAGCAGCTGTCTCTCTTAGTGTTCCCCCATTAAAGACAAGGGATGAAATACTGCCTGCTTTGGAGCTGGTCACAAAGCACTAGGATACACGAGCTTTCAGTCAGGCTGAGTCTAAAAGCTGTATAAATTAATCAGGTTCTTCTCTTATCTAAAATGGGCAGTTGATTGTGCTGGAAGAAGACCAGCGCTCTGGCTGTGCAGAGTCCCTTCCCAGTAGCTGTGCCTGGGGAGCCCTCTAGTGCAACCACAGCAGAGGCTCATGAGAGGACATGCCTCCACCTCCTGAAAAGCTGTAAGTCACGCTGAGAAAGTCCTCTCCTCTCCCATGGCAGAGCTGCAGCCAGGCCAGCAGGCTTCCAAGGAGAGCAGCATCGCCTCGGACTATACATTTCTCCAGGCGATCGTCCTGCGCTGGCTCAATTTTGTTAGTGTGATTCTGGGCTGTATGAAGGATGCTTCTGCCCAGCAAAACTTAAGGGAAGGATGGCTCCGAGACCGAAGACTGCATCCAGGTCACACACATTAGCTGCTGGGGAAGGATAGGGCTTAAAAACCAGGAGTTAAAGCAAGTCAGGGCTGAGGTAGCTCAGGAGAGCAGCCTTGAGAGTTCAAATTTGGACCAGAAAGATGTGCATGCTAGAAATGACCCCACAGCACACACGCTGAAATGGAGCCAGAGCTGGAGTTAGAAAAGGCACAGCAATCCTGGCTGAGGTACATAAAAAAGATGTGTCAGAACTGTATGTATTAGAAGACCTGCAATATAGGCAAGGTCAAGGGGCAGAAGATAGGTGTGCACGCATGTGCATGGCGAGAGCTCATTCATCACCTTGAAGACAGGAGCATGCAGTCCCTGGCTGTTTGGTATACTTGGGTTAATACTTTTATAAATAGCCAGTCACCAGAACATGCATAGCTAAAGCTACTCCCCCTGTGAACTTCAAAATAGTCACACCTGAAGGAAGCTTCAGGTCCTTGCTAGCAGTGAGAAAGATTTCTCTTTAAAAAAAAAGAAAACAAGAAAGAACCATGTTGAATATTGGCTCCAAAAATACAGTAGGTAGTGCGACATAGACTTCTATAGCACTGTAATTAGCACTTGACAATATAGCCATTGCAAAATAACTTCTGTTTTCCCAGCCTTAAAATATCGCTCCCCTGCCTGGGCGGTCAGCACCTCCCAGGCGCAGCATCAGCTTCCACAGGGCCCTTCACCGCTCCTTTCCGTGCTTTTCTTAGGATGCCTCTAAGGCCTTTTGCTTTGTTTTCTACTGCCCTTGCAGCGTTCCAGGGTAAGACAGCGGTGAAAATCCTGGAAGGAGACATCCGAGATGTGACATTCCTGCACCGTGCCTGTCAGGGGGTCTCCGTCGTCATCCACACGGCTTCCATCATTGACACCTTGGGCCTCATAGAGAAGCAGCTGCTCTGGGAAGTCAATGTAACAGGTGAGCGGGTGAAGCACCTTTCTCAAACCCATGTCTACTATGTCCCGATCATCATCTGCTCAGGAGAGGGAGCACCTGACCTGTATTTTTGAGCCAGATTAACTGGGTCGTTCTGCATCTTGCACAGCCACACCTGTGAGTGCAAAGCATATGTGCAGCGCTGGCCCTTTCCACACCCAGTGTGCACTGGTCTTCCACTGCAGGGCACTGCAGGATCATTCACGCTTGTCAGCACTCACATATGCCCATCCTGAGATCTGCACAGGCTCTGCCTTCAGTGGGGATAGCCATAATGCTATGCTCAGTGGACCTGTCTGGAAGCAATTCACCTTTGAAATCCCTGTGCGCATCTGAGAAATCGGTTCTTATTCTCCCTCCCCATACAGCATCCCTGCCTGTGTAGTATTCAATTTTTACAAACACTGCAGGCTTTCGCTGCAATTATAGCAAACATCCAGCCCCTGTGGCGCTCTGCTTCCTATTCTTTTTCTTCCTCCTTTTTTTCTTTTCCTCCCATTTGCCATTATGTCTGTGTGTGCATGAATGCAGTTCACAGGAGCAGCTGCTCTCCTACCTTCAGCTTATCATCAAAAATCCCCCAACGAACTCAAGGCTGTGGGAGAGAGGGGTTTGAGTGACTTCTCACTCTGTGATGGGATTTCCCCTTCTACTAAGGAGCCCCTGTTCTTCATGAAAAGATCAGATGAAGGGGGAAGTTTTTGACTTAGGAATGGCCGGTGTGGCATCAGCTGCCAAGAAATTGAAATATACGTACTAAAAGATCAACTTTATCCCCCTCCCTCTGATCCCCAAACCCTCTATGCCTTCCAGAGAACTGGTAGTGCCTAACCTGCATGCACGCTGACCTCCCTGGCTGTGTTGCTTCAGCTCCTTGGTGAAGATTTGGGGAAGATGGTCTTATTTACATTAGTAGTTTTCCTAGTTCTTTGTTCCCCTCTGCCACAGGTAAAGGGCTTCTTCATGGAAAAATAAGGAACATACTTCCACTGGCACCACTTTTACAAATATTGGCTACTCACCAGAGCATTCTTTGTAGTCGAGTTGTCTCTTACACGCACCTTAAAAACAGCAGGATGACATTTTTGTTGTTTTAGCCTGGCTCATTGCCTGTACATTCAGCTTCCAGACCCTTTCATTTCTGCTCACTCAAAGCCACAAATTGTCAGTGACCACAAATTAGAGCCCAGCGGGCAGCTTCTTAGGTCCCTGCCAGGAGGGAAGAGCAGGAAGGCAAGTTCCTGTAAACCTGTGCATTGGGTAGTATGAAAAACAAATATACAGGGATGGTAGTTCAGAAACAGGATTTGTAACGCTCTCTCTTTATGACCATACTGCTGCTACAATCTGTTTTTCATGGCAGAATGTGTTGCCTAAACCCATGGGGGAAAAAACCCAACCCAACAAAAATACCCCAGACAAATACTAAAATGTCCCAAAAGCAGAAAGCAGAAAGAAAAGAGCTGGAGTCAGAGCTAGAGAGTTTGTTTACATCTGTCCCATCGTTCCTTTTGGCAGGTTTAGACTTAAGCACAAAGTATCTAGGCTTTCATAAATCCTTCAGATCCCCCCCATCAGAGTCTGCCTGTGGGTGAAATAAGCCCACTGGGCCCGTGATGGTTGGCTGATAACATTTGGTAGAATGAAAGCACATGCCAGTCCTGCTCCTAGAGCAAACTGACCCTAAGGTTAGTCAGTAAATACTGCAGTCCTCTTCCTTATTTCCCTCCATTTACATTCTGATGCTCTTTTGGCTTTCTGACCAACCAAGACACTGCTATGTACTTCATAGACTTGCAAGATGAAAGTATTTATTTCCCCCTTGAATGTGCTTGCCTAGCTTAACCCTCCTGGCTATTTGAAAGACCTTGAACTTGCCAGCTTACCTCTGCTCCCCTCAATGAAAGCATTATGATAGGATTTTAAAAGTAGGAAATCCTGTATTACTGCAAGTAAAAGACAGAATATGCAGAAAAAGGAGGAGGCGTACATACACAAACATCACTTTGCTCGCTGCACTTTATGATCTTTGACTACATGGTATTGTGCGTTGTTCTGACATAAGAGCTTTCTCCTCAAACCCTCCTCTGAAGCCAATTGAATAGTGAATAGACTTCCACTGGGTGAAGCTGATTTTGGAGCAAACCTTCAGGTCCCACATTAATTCTGTCCCTGCTTAGCAAACCATCCAACAGCACCTCGAGCCCGGAAAACTGGGGCTTCAGCATACAGGATGGATTGTACCTAATGAGAGGGGCAGCTTCTGAAGGTTCTCTGCCTTAAGCCACATCAATCCAACCAACGGACACAAGCCCCTGAATCTGTAATCAGTATTCATGCTAACCTAAGCAAGAGCAAAATTTGACCCTTGGCATAAACCCCCCCCCACGACATGCAATTAAGACCAAGTGTTCATCCTTGTTTAACTCCAGCAGGTGCACTGATACCGCTTAAATACAGATTCAGAGCAGGTTCAGTTTCACTGAAGATGCTGCCCAGTTCAGGACAGGATTCTTCCAGCTGCAGAGAGGGGAGATCTGGCCAAGCTCAGGCCAGAGGTGCTGTTTCTGATCTAAAAAGCCCACTTTTTCCTGCTTGGGGAGCTCTGGACTGACATGCATGTGTCTCTTTTGAAGGTACTCAGCTACTGCTGGAGGCATGTGTCCGTTGTAATGTCCAGCACTTCATATATACCAGTACCATAGAAGTGACAGGCCCAAACTGCAAAGGTGACCCAATTTTCAATGGTGATGAAGATACAGCTTATGAGAGTATATCAAAATCTCCTTACGCCCAGAGTAAGAGACTGGCAGAGGATTCTGTGCTGAAAGCAGATGGCCAGGTGCTAAACGATGGTAGCACGCTGATGACCTGCGCCCTGAGATCCATGTACATTTTTGGAGAAGGTTGCCCGTTTCTTCAAGGTCATCTGGATAAGTGTCTGTTGAACAAAAATGTCTACCTGCGCTTCTCCAGGAAGGAGGCTTTTGTGAACCCCGTGTACGTGGGGAACATCGCCTGGGCACATGTGCAGGCAGCCAAAGCCCTGCAAGTCCCGCAGAAAGCCAAGCACATCAGGGGGCAGTTCTACTACATCTCAGATGACACTCCGCATATGAGCTATGCAGATCTAAATTACGAGCTGACCAGGGACCTGGGGTTTGGAATCGAGCCCCGGCTCCCCATGCCTCTGACAATGTTGTATTACTTCTCGCTGCTGCTGGAGATCGTGAGCTTCTTGCTTCGGCCCTTTGTCAGATACATCCCCTCCACCAACCGTCACCTGGTCACTCTATTGAACACCCCATTCACCTTCTCTTATAGAAAAGCACAGAAGGATTTTGGCTACGTGCCTCGCTACACGTGGGAAGAGGCCAAGCAGTGCACTGCTCAGTGGATTGCTTCCATGGTCCCACAGAGAAGGGAGTACTTGAAAAGCAAGGCTGCCTAAGTCTTAAGAGGAGCTGAGACCTGGCTAAACAAGTAGGGCCTTGAGCCAGAGGAGAGCTGGGTGAACAGCAGCAGCAGACAACCACAAAGCATTTAAATGAAGACTTTGTGTAACAGTCCCCTCATCCCCCCCAGCCTCTCTGCCCCAACCCAGAATAAATAAAAGTGAAATATTAATTTGTTTGTTGAGTACAGGCTGATCAGGGTAACTTTCCTGCATAGTCCACATCCACTTCTACATCTTGTGCAGCACAAAGACATTATTTTAGTAAGACTCCCCACAGTCCACAGTGTGAACACATCATCAGCCTTGCTTTTCACTCCACGCCACCTTTAAGGCTTTTGTAAAGCACAGTTTGTCCTAGAACTATGATTACAATTTATAAATGTATACTACTCAGCCATACCCTACTCGCTCAGCTCTTGCCAGCCTTACCAAACACACAGCAGGTAGAAGCCACCTGATTGCAAAAGCTGTTACAGATCTTGCTGACTTTTTCAGAGCATTGCCCAGTTTCCTGTGCCATTCACCTGACAGTCAAACTTGAGAGCAAATTTGGGCACTGTAAGCATTATGAAGCCAAAAGCACAATGTAAGTGCAACATAGTTTTACTTTGGACGGTTTGTGGAAGCAGAGAAGGGGGAGATTTGCTCAGGTGAAGACTTCCTCATCC
Source organism: Haliaeetus leucocephalus (assembly GCF_000737465.1). Lineage (NCBI taxonomy): Eukaryota > Metazoa > Chordata > Aves > Accipitriformes > Accipitridae > Haliaeetus > Haliaeetus leucocephalus. The sequence goes on from NW_010972664.1 coordinate 22,895,373, forward strand.
ATTCTCATTTTCCTAGTCAGAAATTTTGCAATAAATCTGATGGCTGCCCAGCAGAACAACAGCTTCAACAAGATGAAACGGAGAAAAATATTGCAGGACAGCCTTGGTCACTGAAGAGTTTCCATTGCAGAGTCAAGACATTTGTGAACACTGAGGAAAAATAAAGACTGCTGAAAAAAATCATGCTATTTCCAGGTTTCAGCTGGGAAAAAAGGCTAACTTTAGCTGATAGATGCATATGTGCTGTCCCTGGCTTTTCTGATGGCCATGTGAGTTTCTGCAGAATGTGTAACTTGACTTTCGGGCCAAAAATGTAGCACTTGTCTGAACAAATACATGCGATCCAGTGTTTGCTTCTTAAACATACACTGAAAACAGCTCTAAGAGATGGGAATATCTGTGGTGTTCTGTTCAGGATGATGTGAACAGAAACATTTTACCTGACTCAGTACTAATGTAAATAAATCACATTTCCAGAGATGCTGGCAGCTTAAAGTCTGTGCTGAGTTTAATTATTCAGTGCCCTAGACATTATATAGTCCCAGTGCAAGTATTACCATTTTCTTTAGTAACATCTTAGGTTAAGTATGTAAGATCTGAAGCGGTAGAATACCAGCCATCAGCACTTCCAGTCATATTCTGGGGACACAGAAATAAGTTTTCCAGGCTCCCACTGAAGGCTTTGTAAACAGTCAGCAAACTAGTGCTGCGGATGTTATTTGAATGCCATCGCTTCACAGATAACCAGGTCAACATCTCCACCTTTCTCCACTGAGCAAGCAGTACTTTCAACACCTCCATCAGAGTTCCTCCTTTATTAGTGAGCACACAGATCTATCCCATGCTGAAGGAGACCCATCCCCAGCTACACTGTACGCTGATAACACCTCTAGAGACTTACAGAGAGTGAGGAGGTTTGCAGCAACCTTAAAGAATAAGGGAATGAAGTTTGGAATTGTAAAATTCTGGATAGAAGCTGCACCAAGCAAACTGATGTGCAGTGAAGTTTAAAAAGAGCCAAAAGGTATTATTTAACACAATGTCCACCCACATCCAAGAATGCTGGTGGAGACTATGCTGAGAGCATTGCTAAAGTTGAGGTAAATGAGAAAAAGCCACCTTTGTTCATGTTCTATTCCCCTCCCATCACTAAATGATGATTTGTCTTCTGTTTCCATCCGCTCCCCACTGTTCCCATTCTTATCCCTTCCAGATTCCTCTGATGGACATCTCTTCCTCTCCCGTCCCCTCCATTTGTACTTTCCCCCTCCCTTCATGTTCTCATTCTGTCTAGACCTCTCTGGTGCAAATCTGTTTAGCTACAGCCCCTCTGTTCATGCCTTCTCCCCTTGAGCCTCACCATTCACGTTCTTTTCCCCTCCAGTGTCCTGCATTGTTGGCTTTTTTGTCACCGGATGGTTCCTTTCCATTCCCCTCTGTACATCTCTGTTCCCCTCCACTTCCCACCATTTCTGTTTCCATTTCCACTCCCCTCTGGGACCCTCCATTTGCAATCTGTGGCCCTCCAGTCACCACCATTCATGCTCTGCTCCCTTCCAGTTGCCCGCTTTCACTCTGTTCCTAGGCAGAAGGCTTGAAGCAGGCCATTAGCCTCCAAAAGGCTCCCAAGTACATAAAATTCACATCTCTCTCAGTGCTGCTAGTAAAGCTACAGATCAGCTCCATATATTTACATATATGCAGTTATCTCAGTTGCCTCCTGGGTTGAATAAGGCTCTCAGGATGCGTAAGACAAAATACGGCTGAAGGCAGTTAACAAATCCTGCTTAGAAAAGCAAAAAGAAGATGTTTAACACAGTAACATCCATTATTTTTCTAGGCTAGTGATAGATCCTAATGTCTGGTGAGACCAAAATGATGGGTGCAGCCATGGCTGCTCTGACACTGAAGTAGGAGTAGAAAGGACAATCCAGGCACATGGAAATAGAGCAGGAAAGGAAGGCGGAGAACAACAGAAGCAGAGCTGCTATTTAATAGGGGAAGGCACTTAACACATCAAAGAGCTGGAATATTACAACATGTACCAGAAAACTGGGACATCTTTGACCAGGTTTAACAGAGCTCCTAAAATATCTACAGATGCTGCCAAGAGAGAATAAAGGACAACTTTTCTTCCGCAGTTCAGTAAGTGACTCATTTCCCAAATGTGGGCTCCCATTGCTGGAGCCTACTTTGTAATTTTTGCCTTCTCAGTAAGATAGTGGGATCTTTCCATCTCTCCAAGGGCCATGCTCCCAACAATCCGATTTCCAAGCACCAAATTCCTTCTTTGCTGAACTTCCTCCCTATTTCTTGCTACCACATGCCTTCCTTCAATCCCCATGACAAGCCATTCCTGCTGACGGGAAGCTTATTCCCATTTCTTTCCCTACCATGCCATCCCCCTCCTACCTCATCAGTAACCTACTTGTTCTGTGACAGAGTCCTCCTCCTCCCCTTGGTAGTTTCTTCCTTCAGTCACACCATAGAATTTATAATTGAATTTTTTTTTTTTTAAAGGCAAGGCAGCAATGCTCACAAACCCAAGGGAAACACTGTCCTGCTGTCTGTTTCAGGTGAAGTTTACAGTGCTGTTTGAGGCATTTCTTGTTTTGGAAGCACTTCCCACACTCAGCACACATAAAGGGTTTTTCTCCGGTGTGGACTCGCTGGTGTCTGTTGGCATGAGCACTTCACATGTTGGGAACACACACAGGGCTTCTCACTCGTGTGGGTTTGCTGGTGCTGGGCGAGTGTTGAGAAATCACTGAAGCCTTTTCCACATTGCATGCATTTGAAAGGTCTCTCGCCAGTGTGGGCTCTCTGGTGATTTCTAAGGTGACATTTTCAGCTGAAGCTTTTCCTACGTTCAAGACAAGGGTAGGGCCTTTCTCCTGTGTGCATTCTTCTGTGGGAGATAAAGTGGGAGCTCACCCTGAAGTTTTCCCCACACTCACTGCATATGAAGGGCTTCTCACCTGGGTGGGATCTCTGGTGTTTAATTAAATCAGAGAACCACCTGAAGCCCTTGTTACATTTGGGACATTTGTGGGGTTTCTCCGTCTGGGATGCCTTATGCTGCTGAAGGTTTGATGTCTGGCTGATGATTTCCTCACCATCACTGTATCCAGAGTGATTGTCTCCTATAGCATCTCCTGGGTGGAGGAGGATGCCGTGGAGGCCCTCAAGGGCCTTTTCTAGATGAATGCCATCATCCTGTCTCTCCCCAAGGCGGTCCCTCGGGTGCATTTCTGACACATGCTGGCCCTCTCTGGAAAGCATTATCTTCAAATGCCTCCAGTAATGTCTCATATTGTTTCACGTTCTCGGGATCATCTGCCAGGGGATCATCACCATTCCCACTACTGGCCTCATCATTTTAATGAAAGAGAAGTCAACATGAATGCTCAGCAAGAAAGCAAGTTAAGGGAAATGACTTAAGAGACTGTGACCCTTTACTAAACCCTAGTTTAGTAAAGACCCTTAAATTTGCAGAAGGACACCCCTGTGCCAAGCTTCTCGCAGCCCCCTGCCCTGTGGAGCTGTGTCCCACTCCCTGGAGTGTCTGCTCATGTGAAACCTGCCCAACAGCAGAAAAGAAGGGAAAAAATAAGGCTTAGGTTTTTTATTTTTAGTCATATTTTTGCAGCGTGGTGGGGATTTTTACGCCTCTCATTCTTTGTTTGCGTTTCTTGGTGCCAGGGTGCAGGGAGAGCAAGAAAGAAGGTGAGGAGGAGAGATGGACGCAGGCAACTGTCCTCCCTGAGCACCCTCAGGCTTGCATCTGCTTCAGGTATTTGCCCAAAATAGTGGAGTGTCTGCAATAAAAAGCCCACAGGAATGGATACCTGAATGTGTTACTCTCCTGCTTGGCAGTCACCAAGCGAGCCTGTGCGTGTTGTTACCCCCTAACAAACACAAGCCAATTAAGATATTTCAAGGGATACCAAGGAGAATAGGCACACTTACTGCAAAGCAAGCTGCAAGCTTGCTGCAAGCTTACACTTAGTCTAATTTGCAGTAACTTGTTTATATACTCTTAGGCTTGGCAGGTTAGCAAAGTGGCTACAAAATGTACTCAATCAGTAAGAGCCTTGTTATTTTTTAAGTTAGCTAACCACTACCATTTATCTAATTTAATTAGCTTCTTGGCAATCAGTAAAGCAAACTATTGGTTATCAATGAAACTCCACTGTCAACAGGGTCACAGTCAGTAAGAAGAATTTTACTTAAGTATACACACTGGAAAAGAAAAAAATGTTCAGGCTGCTTTGCTGTGAAGGTGTCTATTTACCCTTCAGGCCTGCAGAAAGGGGGAAGTAGCAAAGATATGTCAGTGATACTTACATGCTACAGACAAATGAATTACTTCTGGTTCCAGCAGATATAAAAGCTAAGTTTAAAGACCACCTTTTTCTGTTAAATATTTTGTCGCTAGGGAGGAACAGATTTTGCTTGCTAAAATGGAGCTGGAACTCTAAGCTTGTACATTTTTAATAAATTTAGGAATACTGAAGAAGCTCCAGAGGAACAGAAGAAGAAGTGGCTCTCATGTCAGTACTGGCATTGGTATTGTTAATATAGGATACAGTCAATGGAGTTGGATAGTAAATGCCAGTGAGCATGTTTTTATGAAGAATCTATATTGTCAGACAAGCATGACATGGGTATTTTGAGTACCTTGCAGATTTCAAATAATTATAAAAGTTTTGATTTGTTATTGGCTGAAGTTTGCTTTACAAGTTGTCATTTTACACTATGATGTTAAATGAATTAATACAGACTAAATGATAAAAATGACAAGATAAATGTTAACTTTCTCAATTATGATTTTTAAGTCAAAACTGCCTTTTTTTTAAAGAAGAAAGCTTTGGCTCAATTCATACGCTTGGTGCAGAATCACAATATGAAACATTATGTATAGCCTCTGCTATGTAGGAAACCAGAATAACAGTGGTCTCTTAACCTGAAAAATCTGTCACTTATACGTCTAGATATAATAGCTCACAGCTGTTGTAAAGCTAATTTGGAAAGTGGGAGTACAGTAGGATGCATTTCAAAAGACATCCTCATCTGAGCAGTTCTTGTCACGACCCCTGTAGTCCCATGTAATGCTCTTCTCCCTCTTTAAATCTCTCCATCTGCGTCTCCATTTAAGTTCAAAAACCACTGGATAACTGGAATTCATATGTGGCTGTGCCATGGATTTCTTTCTCATACCAATGTTTGTCATTTCTGGAGGTTCACCATTCACATAACAAAAATTCTCACATTTCTTAAATAAAATGTGCCTCTTCAGTGCTAGCAGCAAGCACAGAATATTAAGTAGTTGAGGACAAATCTAAGAAAGGGAAAAGACGAGTAACCCAAAATAAAGAAGATTTATTAAATCTCCACCTTGGTCCTATAACAGGTGCCACTCAGTTTTGTGAGTGTTGATTAGGCAGGTAGGGGGTTTGCTGTCAAATACCCAGAAGTTCCCAACAGTGAGGTGCTCAGTTAACAGACTGGTTTGAACTGGGGAGCTTGTGGGGTTAGGCTTGTCTTCTTGTCAAGTTCATCTCCTATATAAAAAAATGCAGAGAGCTCTTTTGGCACCAAAAGTGTGTCTACAAACCTGCTTTCTCCAAGTACACCTGGCATCAGTGAATGCATCTCTCCTCTCACAACTGCAGAGTCATAGGAATGGGTGGGAAAGAGGTCTGTAGAGAATGAGGGCTGAAAGTTAAGCACTGCCCTGCAAAAGCACTTACACTACATAGTATCTTCCATCAAAATGCTTAACATGCATTGTAGAAGACCATTGAGGCAAAGACAGACTTTTGTTGCTGCCTTAAGATGTGAAATGCCAGTCTAGAAAGTGAAAAGAAAACAAAATGCATAAGGGCAAAGCAATTTTTGCTTTTGATATTAATATATAATATTATTCTGGAAGATCTTGCAGATATTACAAATATTTCAGATCACTTTATTCCGCATTTTGAGGGTCTTGTTTTTACTGCCAAAGCCTTTTTAGCACTTCTGCTTGAAGAACCCCAGGACAGCCCAGTGGTGCACAGGCTTCCACGAAATTTGTTCAGCAGCCCATTTAGTCATTAATTCGTACACCTGCTGGTGCTAATTAGAAGAGCTGACCTCTTTTCCAGGTGGACCATTATGTTCCCATTGCTTCCTGTTGGTGTAGCTTGGTGCAAACTCGTAGTCGTTGCTAGTGGTATTTGAAGGCTGGTAAGAAAGGTGTATCCATGGAGCTGTGCAAACAGCGCTCGATGGCCTTAGAGGTCCAGAATATCTGTGCACAGTCTCACTGCATCAGCTTCAAGCACATAATGGTGCAGCTTCACACAGAGCTTCCAAAAAAGGAGTAGAGAGGCATTTCTTCATCAAGTTCTTTCAGTCCAAAAGAGTCTTTACCATCTAACACAGAATACCTGGAATACATCTGCCTTTGTGAGTCTTCATAGGTATTTCTCAGTGTTTGTAAACGACATGATTAAAGAGCTTTAAGGTGTCAGTACACAGGAGAGTTTGCCTAGCTTGTTAACCAGTTATTATGCTCCAAACCCAGTGTCTCACCCATATCCCTTCTCAAGGACTTTCTGCTTCAGTAAGGCTCAGCCTGGTTTGAAGATCTTTCTTCTGAAGTGATGCTGTAGCACTTTGACCTCAGATTAATTACCAAGTGATGCTCTTCAGAAAGTCAGAAAATCATCCAAGTCTTTAAAAAATTATTGCAATAGTTCTCAAGGCTAAAAGGAACAATTACATAATCTATTCTCACTGCCTGCATAACATAGTCCACAGACTTTCACCCCCTTATGTTCAGTGAGCCTGATAACATGGGCCTGACTGAAACATGTAAGAGAGAAAAGCATCCAGAACTCATCCATAGGTGTGAAGGGAAGAAGAATGTATCACTTTGGTGATTAAGCCTTTCCACTGTTAAAAATTTATACCTTATTTTTCAGTCTGGATTTGTTAAGATTCAGTTTCTGGCTTTTGATTCTTGTTATGCTCTCTTTACTAGAATAAAAAGCTTTTGAGAACTCTGAAGTTCCTCCCAGTGTAGGTACTTATATATTCTCTAATCACCTCATCTCTTCATATTTTTTCCTAAAAAATTACACGAATGGAGCATCTCCAATTTCTCATGAAATGCTATTTTCTTTTTCAGATATTCCTGCATCTCAGATTTTTCAATGTGGTGACTTCATCAGGAGCTAGATATACATTTTTCTGATAACCCCACATGCAACTGTAGGTATGTAGGCTTTTTAATTAATCTAGACCAAAAGCACACTGGATTTTTACATGTACTTGGGCTTTCTAAACGCTTTACTTGTAAATGCTGATGACGTAAGGAACAGTGCGTACCCAGCACTATGTTCAAAACAGTCCCTCTCATGGCAGGCTTCTTTTGGTCCATCTTGCAATTGATGTCTCTTGTCTATGAGGGTCTTGAAATAAACTCTGGCACACAGGTATTGCTAGAACACTGTGGTCTTTCTGGGCAGCCACAAGGAATAATCGAGACATGAAAACTGTTGGACACTGAGCCCTGCATGTTAGGTTTTGCCTATAAGAACTGGTAGAGACAGCCATTTTGCAGTGTTGAAGTTTTCTTGCTTCTAGGGACTTTTCCTCAGCCCTCTATAAATTTACTAGTTATGTATTTACAGAGAGAAAGTACTTTTACAGTGATCTCATTTACTTTGAACTCTCTGTTCATGGTGTTGCTATCAGTGAGGGAAGGGAAGTAAGGAAATTTCACAGCAGGAGCTTGGCTAGACTGCAGACTGACACGGTCCCACTGCAGGACACAGACCCCAGCTGGGATCTCCTCCACCCGGCTGTACTGTCAGTGTCTCTGTGCTTGGACTGAGGCTGTGGGAAGAGCAGGGAGCGGGCAGATGTGCTCGGAAAGCCATGCCGGGCATCGGGGACCAGGCTGCTGGTGGCAGAGACACCCAGGGCAAAGCTTCCTGCTGTAGCAGAAGGGCAGGTGGGAAGCGGCCACTGGGCAGATCTGGGTGACATCCCAGCGTAAGGACCAGGTCCGCATTCTGATCTCGTCACCCTTTCACAGGAGGTGTTTTGGACAAGGAACAACACGGACCGACCGGGGGTGGGGTGAGCGCAGTATAAACCTGCGATTTTTCCAGTGTGTCCCCTCCCTGCAGCTCCTGGGCTAGGACAGACCGGGCAGAGTGAGATCTGAGCCCAGTACTTACTCCTCAGTGGCATCCTTTGCTTGGAAAGGAAGGAGTTTATGATCAGCTCTTCGATAGGATTGATGCTTGCTTCACACAATTTAAATCTGCTGGCTCTGTTGGGCTGTGCCTCTTACTACCACAAGATGGGATCTTTAGCAATATTTTCCCCTCACTTGCTCTCTGAAGCCCAATTTAATATTCTGACTGCTGAGTTTCTGTATTTACAAAGCCTGCACTTTGATCACAAATAACACAGTGCAAGGTTGCTGGTGGAGGCTGCCTGCTACTAGGTACGGTCCATTCAGACAAACAGAGCTGAAGGATTAACTCTGATATATCGTGTCCAGCATTCATGCATGTATTCATCTCACATCCTCTCCTGCTAAAATTCTGGTGTGCTTTGCAAGCCCTCCTACAAGTCAAAATTTCTAGCTGCAGGGGAATGACTTGATGCATCTATTTCAAGAAAAGGTCTCTGGTTCATCCGCTAAAGATTGCTCAAGTGGGAGTGATGCCATGTTTAGCTGTGAGAACAGAACAACCAGAGGAGAGCCCAGATAGCGTCTGAAGAACCTCCCAAACCCAGAGTGCCGTCGTCTAGCTCTCTGTTCCTATCTGAGGACAAATTGGATAATAGACTGGAAGTCTGCACGGGCCGATCTGTACAAGCAGATATGTAGCACATGATTAAAAAACCCCCAAGTTTCTCCTTTCCCTTCTCCCTCCAGCACTCCTGCAGCGAGTGGTGGAAGAACTACAGGTGACAGAGTTAAGGCCAAGCGTGTGAATCCCATTCATTATTCACTTCTGAGCGGAAAAATAAACCTGCCTGTATAAAGATCAGTGCAAGAACCCAAAAGTAATTGTGTGGCTCACATTTGTATCACAGAACATTTTACTTGGACGTCATGTTATTCAGTGGTGTGTTTGGTACTTGGTCACTGTGAGCCATCTCACTAAAAACAGGATGTTGCCAATTGTGTTTGAACCAGAACAGTCAACAGGAGAAATTGCCTGGTATGTCTGGGGAATGAACATTCTTGTCTGTATCAGATTTAAGTTTAAAAAGATTTGCTTTCCAAAAAGCACGTTGGCCTTACTTTAGCATTTGTAGCAGTGCTCAGGGTGAGCTTAATGCAGCAGTGCCCACTCTTGATCATTTCATGATGCTGGAACCTCTGCCAGATTGGGAGATATGCCAAGTTTTCTTTTTCTTTTATTTTTAAGGGTGTTTTTTCATCATTCTGAAAGAAAAGGGAAGGGAAGGGCTTGGAAATATTAAACTATGAGGGACCCAAATGCTCAAGATAAAAAAAAAAACAAACAACTGAAGACCTGGAAAAAGATCCTCAAACTTGTTATTTAGAAGCAATCTCGTAATTCTTGCAGCCTGACTCAGAGGCTTTGAAAAATTGGGATTATCAAGCAGCTGAAAACTAAACTACAGTCTTTTCTCACCAGCAGCCAGCTGAAATCCCACGGTGTCCGCAGAGGTTACCAGACCCTCCCTGTCAGGCGTGTTTGCTCCCCTGCAGGAAGAATTCCCCTCATGGTCAGAATTCATGTCCCACATCACAAACTCACCACCATCCTTTGTGTTGATCTCCTGATCCGTTCAGGGCAGACTGCCGCGTCCCCAGCGCTTGGCTGGGTCTGCTGAGCCTTGCTGGCTCCTAAAGCAGGGGACTTTGCACATCCTGGTGAGTCAGCTGCATCAGGTGTTACACATGCAGGTGGGAAAAGGATGCTCAGCATTTGGGAGACAGACTATGAGTGTCTGACATTTGAACATCAGGTTCAAATGTCACCATTTTGGAAGTTAGTCTTATACTACTATTGAAACCAAATCATGACTTTAACATTTGGGGCTGACTAGCCTGGATATGCCTTGAATACAGAATACAGCAGCCAACAGAAAGGTGACCAAGGTGGTACCAGCACCAGAGTACAGCCAGCCACATCAGTGCCCTTTCCTGACAGCTCCAGCTGGCAGAGAAATTTCTACTGCAGGGGTAAAATGTGGATGCGGGCAGAGCATCTTTCTGATGCAGCTAACAGGCATCTGGCGCTGAACATAACCTGTTCAGAGGGAACATCTCCAGGGCTACACACCGTACTCTGTGAAGGGGTTGATGTTTTCCCCATACAATTCTGCTCTATTAAGAAATAGCATGAGCAGGAACTGGAGGAAATCAGAGGCAGTATATAAAAAGGTTTACTTAGACTACATGCCTGGAAAAGCCGCGTTTGTGTATTTTTTAAGCTAATAAAAATCAATGTAACAATGTCTCCTGGATGTGGCAGTAAATTTTTCCCTGTTGTCACTGAACTCATCAAAGTCTGCTTCACAGGAAAGCAATTAATCCCACAAGCTGATGACTGCTGTGTATTCGAAGATTTGGCGGATTCTTTTCCTGGAGGCAATTTCCACTTCAGTTGAAAAATATCTAATGAGAACCTGAAAACCTAAGTGTGCTGTGGTACCAGCAGGAACACAGTGTCTGAGTTTATAGGAGCTTGGCATAAGGTTTTAGAGTTCCCTCCTTCCTGGAGGAACAAGTTTGCCTTTTGACTTTTTAAATTACTTTTGTCTTCTGCTGTTCTAGGCCTCAAGACTATCTGATCCTTCATCCTCTCTACTGACAATTCTTCCTAAGTTTCTTCTGCTGCAAATTGTTGCCATTACAGATTTGTCCTAGTACCAGGATTTAGTGACATTCACTAGAACACCTAGAAGCTTCCTTCTCCATTTTATACTTCACTGTTTCTCCTTTATCCAGTTCCTTATCCACTGTACAGCTCTTGTGTTTAACTTTGCATTTTTAAGACAAATTAATCAAGATGCAGTACTGCATACATTACTGAAGTTCAGTTACATGAGATGTACCATACATCCTTTACCTGCAGGTTTTATCCCATAAAAAATAGTACCTGGTTACCCTGAAAACTTTTGTCTTTGGTATCCCAAGTAATTCTGCATCTTCAGTGACTCTTTTCTTCAAAATACATTCCGTGGCCTCACAGATGGTTCAAGTCAAACCAGAAGCTCTGTAGAGGGATTCACAGGAATGCTGGGCACAATCCACACACCAGGCATGGATGGGTCTCATGTCCACATGAGAAATCTTCCTGCACCTCACCTCCCGCAACGCGCGCAGGCGATGTTGCAGACTGCTGGCATCCACTCGTATTCTTTGGGGCTTCCTCCACGGATTTCCTTGCGGAAGCTTCAGCAGGGATTGGTGAAGAGATGGGTGTGCAGAATACGCAGCGCCAGCGTGAGGAAGGACGGACTTGGAGACATTCTTCCTTTTTGTAGCTGTACGAGTAATGCAGTTCACATGGGACTTCTGTGTGATCCGATACCAACGCATGATGCTATTCTCTCAGTCATGCAGCAGCTCATCCTTTCTGGTTTATATGGTACCTGTTGCCTATAGCTACTTGTACAATGGAAACCATGTAAGAAAGAAAACAGTGGAACTGTTGGTACACTTGGACACACAGTGCTTTTTAATTCCTCCCCAAATCCTTCCCTGAATTTTTACCTGCAAGTAGTTTGGCTATATGAGTGACTGCTCTTCTCAAACCTTGTCACATGGGAGTGTGCTCAGTCTATAATATTGTTGTCAAAAAGACTCCTGCTCTGCACATTAAAAAAAAAAAGCATACCACCACCAACCTTTACACATCCCACACGTCAACTGGCACAAATAGAGTAACATTTCCTTTCCAAAGCCCACAGAATGCCTGTGGCTTTGCACCGAGAGAAGCCAACTCCCAGAGCTACAAGATGAAGACTAAAAATAACCCATTAACGATTAATTTCAGGATTTTTAAATACAGCTAATTAATATGCATAGGAAAGGCACATGGTCTCCAGGAGGGAGCACACACAATCACAGAGTCTACAAGGGGAGGGAGGGAGGAGGGTGACACCCAGGCAGAGTGCCAAAGGCGAAATAAAAGAGAATATTCGCTATGAGGATAGAGGAGGTGCAAAGAAAGTGTGTTTCAGAAGAGGTAGAAGCAGAGGGGGGCTGAAACACTTCACTGTTGAAGAGGCAGAGAAAATGCAGCGCAACGCAGAGCAACCACAAAGGATAGGATCCTGTTTGAAGAGCAGCGAGGACAGCAGTGAAGCCTTGAGTCTTGGCTGTTACACACAAGGATAGAGAGCTTGAGAGTACTGGGAGCAGGAGGCAAGGTTTTGTGCGTTAGGGCTCAGTGGCTGAGACAATGTGACGTGGATAGACACAGCAAACACGCTTTGACGCAAGAAGTGAATTTCAGTCAGGTGGATTAAGGGCTGAGCACACCACAGGAAGACCAATGGATGCAAAAGACACTGGCAGTGGCACGGCAGGCGCATCGCGAACGTGCGGCACTCGTGTGGAAAGCCTGGAAAGCGTAACTGCATCTCAAGACGGATGGTACAGCAGGCACGTACCTGGTGTCACGTGTTGCACTGAATTACGGCACTTTGGAAGCAATTTTCTCTTATGAAGTAATACTGAAGGAGGTCATTGCATCCTGAGGCAGGAGCACGCTGGGAAGTTTGGGCATGGGATATAAAGCACTGAAACAGGACACACAGGTTGGTGATCAGGGCACGCCATGAAAACAAGGTACCGCGTATGTGCAATATGGGTGATGTCAGCCAGTAAGGATTATCTACGCTTAATACGACTCAGAAAGCAAATCTGGTTATTCACTTGCTGTACTGCAAAACAGAGAGCTACAGCAGCAGTTCCAGTGGATTTAAAGGTACAGGGGGAAAACAGGCTCGCTTGAAGCAATCTCCTCAAACCAATTTCCCTGTGAACAACATTTAAACAATTACAAACTTCTTGCTTTTCACAGAGGGTAGAGGAAGGGATGGAGGGACTTAATTACCCATTCACTGGCTATTTAGTATCAAGAAAAGCTGGGCTTCTAACTTGGTGCCTTAAGAAAATTAAGTTTATTTAGTAGCACTGCTTGTCTGCCTGCCCCCTTCACCCTCATCACTAAGAACCTCTGAACTTTTTAGCCACTTGCACATAAATTTAACAAAAGGGTAGAAATCTCAACATTTTGTGCAATGTGATGGCTTTCACGATGGCCCACAGAAACAGCCCCAAACTGTTGTACATTTTGCTACATCTTGAGAAAAACTAGAGCACTATGACGACCTGTTAAAAGCAAGAAAGGGGTACAGGGGTTTATTTTTGCAACAGGGGTTCTTGATACATGCTTAAGTTGACTAAGTCCCTAGTAGGGCTGCAGGGGAAAAAAAAGCTGCAGCACCACCAAGACTAAGAAATAGGATCAGTTTCACAGTCCAATGCTACCGGAGGTTGCTATTGGAGGCAAAGGACACAAAATGCACCTTTTTCACTTAAAGACATTCTTTATTCAATCTTTTTTATATACAATATTATTTTTAATTTGTAAAAAGTACATATGCAGGATTCCAGGTCAGAGGCAGAAGGTTTCCACGTCAGAAGATAGACTTTTGCCCTTTTATTATTTTGGAGGAAAAATAATCTGTCAGTTTTAGACAAAGCAAGAATAAAGGCAGAATGCAAATCCAACTTCCACTAAGCGATTAAGATTAAAGGCAACAATTCACTGTAACAAGTCAGGCTGTCCCTTTGACTTCGGTGGTTCCCAACTTTTCTGGGTGATTACAGAGCAGTTTGTTAGAAGGGGCTGACAGCCGAAGCAGCTAGGGCTTATCATCTCTGCTACAGTTGTATGCAAGTAACTTGGAAAAGAGCTTGGGTTTCCTCTTTGTATAGCAACTCAAACTCTTGAGCCAAAAGACTGTTTCTCAAAATTCAAGGAGCAAAAGAGGGATGTCTTATCAGGGTGAAGAGATCTCTGAACTACAGTGTGGATCAAGAGCTTGCTTTCATTTTTCTCTGTTAACAAGAAGCCTGTTTCTTATTTGTCCCCTTAAAAACATGGAGTAGGCTTATTAATGTACCTAACAGGCTCGATTTGCTAAAAGCCTGTTATGACAGCCCTGAGATGTAAACTGCCTCACCGTTTTCTGTGGATGCCAGGTTACATTGTCGATCCTTTCAATGTTAATGCTATTAACCACTTCTCCATTGAAACTAGGGAGAGTCACATTATGAAGGTTTGTAATATCATTTCCTCAGGGACAGAAGAGGGGATTCATAAAAGACAGCCCGACAGGGCTTTGCTTAGCTGTAAACCAGCACAGGGTAGACCTTTAACCTTAAAGGATGATATTACAGGGAGTGTGTAATTATTTGCACTTTTCAGTACCGAGATACTCAACATTCAAATCTTGTAAAATACTAGGTGGGAATATGTCGGTGATTGGGCGGCAGAAGACAGTGATCCACAAATTTGAAGTAGGGAGCTAAAGCAACCTCGAAGGTGTGGCTGGCACAGGGAACTACCTGCTTTTCCCTTTACTCCAGCATACTTACTATTTTCCATACTTTACTTAAACATTCAGTTTTAAGGACTATATTGTGCAGCAAAATGAACACCTGGAATATCATTCAAGGGCTTTGTTTTTATTTAGAGGACAAAGCTAAGAAGTTGACTTCTTGACTGCAGGGGACACACAGCTCCAGGATGGTCAAAGGAAGCTGCAGAAACCTGGCTTCTTTGAAAAGTCAAGCTGTAAGTGTTAGAAAAAAATTTACTGCTAGCAGATCCTGACCAACAGGCAAGCTTGAAGCTTGGATTAGGAAAAGAACTGAACATCCTTGTTTTGACTGCATGCAAACAGGAAATAGACAATTCTGGGATTTCCAGGCTCTTGCCCAAATCCAGTGTGCCAAAACCGTACATGATATTCTGTTCTTTATTTTATCCTGTAAGAGGAGAGGGTATTGCAGAAATTGCTAAAATGGGACAGCTACCTAAAGAAAACGAGGATTGTTTTGTTAGAGAATACAGTGCAAGACTCGGAAACGACTAGGACTAAAAAGTCATTTTGTGCTTAAATTTACACTCTATCTTCATGAAAGTATGTAAGACAGCAGCAACAGAATGAAAATGGCAATATTCTACTGTACCTTACGTACCCAGAGGGAAAACAGTCTGAACTTTGGGTTGCACGTAATGCCATTCTGCAGATCAGAACCTACTTCTCTGTGAAGGACTCGGAATGAGGGCACGTCACTTCAGTCAGAAGTTTCAATATCCGTGGTGCGTGGTTATTATGCACACACCTCGCCCAGAACCCATGACCTCCAAACTCAGCTTGCTCTAGGAAATCTCAGGATGGAGAGATTCATGAATGACACAGCAATTAGTCCTTAAAATGCATTATTTTTGATAGACTATGCACATCAGTAGCTTCTGGAGGAAAAGGATAGTTTGTATTTTAAAGAGTGATAGAGTAGAAACTGACAGCCGTTGGGGTAACTGGAAAACGAGAAACAAGTGTCCTTTATTTGGTACCTGCTGCTTGTCTACACAAAGAAGAAATAGCAGTACTGTACATCTGCTTTGAGAAAAATACCATCCCATAACATGAAATGGCTTCGGTCCTCAATTCAAGCATTCTTGTGGCAGTGAGTTAACCCATTGGGATTCATGGAGGAAGTAATTTGAAGGGTCGCTCTTTAATTCACGAGAGGGGGATGGAAGAGCAGCAATGATAAGAAGTTTGCTGTTTCTGGGACTCCAGAATTCTGTCCTTGACCTTTCTCTGAACAGACTGGCAGCCATTCTACATCTGCATTTATCTGGAGGTGTATGGGGTGGAAAGTGCCTTTTTCTTTTTGTCTTTTTTAAACAGAAGAGGCTCATTTTCCTCTTTCTCCTTTGTACCCAGAGAGATTTAGGAGAACAAGGCAATCGAGTGCAGTTTTAAACTAATAACAGCTCTCATGGGATAGGAAAAACTTAATTTGAAAACACAATGTATCTGAACTTTGGAAAATGACTAGCTCTTCAGTAAGTCACTGAATACTAATTAGAAAAATAAATTAATGCGGGACCAGTAAGAAGAATCCATTTATTAAGCTACTTCTAATTTTAAATAAACAATTACTTGAATCAGTATTATTTACTGTATCAATTACTTTATCGGGTCTCAAATTATTTTTAAGATACTGCTGCAAATTACAGTAACTTAAGTAACTGGTATTAAAGTAAAAACATTGAGATTGGAGTTTTTTCCAAGCTCTGCGTCTTCTGCCCCTTAAACTAAAGTAAGTGTCTGGAAAAAAGCATCCGACAGCATTTTTTCTTCTTAGATCATGTGATGATTTCTATGTCTAAGTTAGTGTCAAAGATGAGTGAAGGAAAATTTTATGGGGGAAATGCTACTATAAGGTACAGGGAGGTATATATCATAATATGATAGAGAGAAAAGCTTTTATATATAAAACTTCATATAAAAACATTTTCTGAGGGGGACAAATAGCACTCACTCCCTTTAGATCTGATCCTGTACTGCTGTCGCTCACTGAAGAGTTCTTCCACTCACTTCAGTATGAAAACACAACCAAGATTTTTTTTTACAGACTCAACCTGTGCACTAATTAGGAGGGAAAGGAGCACCTCGCAGCTCTTTTTCAGCAGAGGGGCCAGTCACCATGGCGAAAGGATTTGAGAGCTATAAAGGCTATTCCCCTTACGCAAAGAATAATTTGAGCTGTAAGGATTCCAGAACAACAGTAAAAAAAAAAAGAGATTGAGATATACCCGAAAAGATGAAATTTCTTTTAGCAAATAAGTGAAGACTGAAGCAGACTCTGTTTAAGGGATACTGTCCAGTCCAGCCAAGGAGTACTTGGAAAAAAAACCCATGCAGGTAGCAGCATCTCATTTCTCATAAACTAATGGAAGAAGAGACTCTTCAGTTTCTTTTTCCACTCATATGTAAGAGATGTTATGTTGCTTCCAAGGAAGATCATGTTGGCTTTGTACTGGAGCACCCAGAAGAAAAGGAGTTTTGTAAACTAAATCAAAGGCAGTTTTGGGCTTCTGTCATACACATATCTGCAAAGAAGGTTCCATGAATAGTATCCAAAGAATGAAATTTAACTTTTTGGAAAAATCCAGACTGTGTGGAAAAATATAAAGCAACAAACTCCTGCTGCTTAGCTCAAGGGGAGCATTTTTAAGTGCCATATACTGTATCCTCCTAGATAAATCACAAGAGACTGTTTTTCTCATGTTGTCATCTCTGTTTATTTAGCTAAAAGAACCAGGACTAATAAGAGAATGTTTTTTACCATGTGACAGGATTTGTGAGGAAGGGAAACTTAGGCTCCTTCCTACCCCTGCGATATGCTCCAGACTGTGACTGTAGCTTGCCAAATGAACTAAACCCACATCGCTGACAGTGAACTACAAACCAAATGCTTACTCATTGTCTTTTTGGATGTAAGCATACAACACAGATCTTTCAGCATTATTTTGAAAAGGGAAAATGAGGCGGCAATTTTATAGACTTTATTTTTAATAGCTTAGAGGCCCTGAGAATGGCTGCCAGTCTGGACAAACACAAACTCCTTAGAAAATTCAGACAGGTACAGAAAAAAATTCAAATCCTGATGCTGCTGGTGCAGTGATGTTGCTTTTTGTTTTTGCTTTGTTCATGCCATCATCAAACAAACAAAAAAAAAAAAAAAGAAAAATAAATTCTAGGTATTTGGAACCCACCCGACCTGAAGAGGTGACTGGTGTGTTGTTCCTTGCAACAGCGAACAGCAGCAGCAGCAAGTTCCTCTCCCCACATGGGAAAGCCTCTTCTTCCTTATGCTGCTGCGTTTATATTAAACAGTAGATTCCATGTCTTGCTAGGGTTCAAAGCACATGAAGTCTCTGTCCTGCAAATACCACACTAATGTGTTTTGGTCATGTATAAAACAGAACTTTTAACTTAGCTATATGTGAAGAGCTTCATTTCTCACGCCGGTACTTGCTTGATTCAGAGGTCTAGTTTTATCAAGTGTCTGTCTCCTCTCCTGCTTAAAGTCTCAAGTGGTCCATGTAAACAAAACAGAGCTGAAAACAGTCTCTCTTCCTCTTCATAGAGCTGTTTTTATCGATATGCAGGATTTCCTGACAGTGTGGCGTTGGCTAAATGTAAAACAGGCAGAGGATGAGCTTCTGTGTTAAAAACCCAGTTGTCTAATGGTAGAAGGTCATCATTGGAGAAAAGCAGATACAAATACCTAGATATCAACACAGAGAGAAAAAATGGTGGGTATTAAAGCAGAGCAATAGACAGGCAGCGGCAACACAGCAGCTTCAAGCCCCACCAGACAGCAGCTAAAGCTATGAACAAGTTACTTGCTTTCAATCTTTGTATAGCACCCACACAACCTGCCCTATTATAATGATCTGAAGAGTCATTTTTATTATGGTCGAGCCCTTCAATGAAAAGTTGTTGTAAAGACAGCATTTTAAGCTTTCCAAGTAACTTTTGTTTTTCAAGACTCCTTTCAAAGACTTGCAATGTAAACCAAACATCAAGACACCAAGCACGAGGATTTGGGGGGCAGGGGAGCACAGAAGTTCACAAAAAATTCTTCTTAATGGAGTAAACCCAGTTGGAAATGACTAATCCTTTTTAATACAAATCAAAGATTTTGAGGAAGCACAAGGGAAGGCACTAAGCCATGCCAGATATCTGACTTGTCATCACCATGCTGGAAGCTGGTTCAGCTTCTGGTGGGAGGAAATGGGCCAATATATTGTGCAGAGGGGATTCATAAATGTTGTGCATTATAAAGCAATGCAGAGCAATTGAAGCGTGTAACAAAATTAAGGTTTCTGGACATATGTGGAAGAAGATTATTTCTTCATTCTTTTTTCTTAACACGCTTTTTGAACGTGGCTGTGCTATACTTTGTAGGATATATTGGTGGTAGGGATGTTTGTCAGGGCTTTCAAACTCAATTGCTACAATTCAAAAGGCATTTCCCTTGTTCCAGAAAACCTGACTGTGCAAGCGTAACATCGCGGGGGTACAGGACCTCTCAGCTCCTCCTACAGCCTGCTTTCCTGCCATCCAGAAAGCGGCAGGTCTTGCAGCACTTGACAAGGAAGGGGGGTCACTCCCATCAGTGAGCTCTGTCACATCCAAAACGTGCACACAAGTTCTGCCTTCGCTCTGCGGAGGCTGCTCTTACTTCTCAATCAGACACTGGTAGTGTCTACCGTCTACAGTCGTGTGTCACTGCCTGACCGCTCTCCCATTGCATTTATTTGCCAGTTGTATCCACAGCACAACCCAGTCAGTGAAGCTCTACTTTTTCTTCCCTTCCTCACCAATTAACTGTTTACAGATAAAAACTTCTTGCTGAGATGATTCAGTTTTGTTCTGCATGTCTAGTCTCGTTCTCTACATTTTTCATTCATCTTTAAAACACCATACCTTTCCTTTCCTCCTTACCCCTACCTTGCTTTCTCCCTCTGCAGCTCTCCAAACTCTTTTTCACCACAGCAGCAATGTTTTATCTTACTCAAACTCACCTTCCTCATCTGATTCACGCTTTTGCTTTGAATAACTCAAGCAACCTGTTTCTACATCTTGCTGCTTCCCACTCAACAGCTACCTCCTTACCTCTCATACTGCTCAAACTCTCATAATCTGCTGAGTATCTTGAGCCAAAGTATCCAAGCAGCAACAATACACGTTTGGGAGAGGTATCAATTTTGAATTTGAGGGAAATGAAGATGCGGAGTTACCATCAATAGCAGAAATGATCACAGCAGGCATTCCGTAACACACATTTTATGTCCCACTTCTGACGGACATCTTCATTTTCCTCATGGCATCACACCCAATCCTTCTGTCTTTATTTTCATAGCCATTTGAGCTATCCTGACCTTACATTCTCTATTTTATCTCAAGGTAACACCAGTTTCTGGTTTGGCTATGCCAGTCGCATCAATGTCAAACGTCCAATATCCAGCTCTCCAATAACACTTTGTTTTGTCCCACAAGCAGGAAATCATCCAAACCAAAAGCCAGTAAAAATTTCTGAGTTCCTTCCTAGAACTGCCTTCTTTTGCAATGCTTGCACTATAGTACGTTCAGTTACTGAGTGATGCATCAGTGAATTTTCAGATCTCCTTGTGATTATTTAAGATGCAGACAGGATTCTGGCGATACTTCAAAGGTCAGCCTTGTCACCGCAGAAGTCCCTTAGGAGCAGATTTCATTCTCTGATTTGGCTTTTATAGGCAGATCAATCACATAAGATCAGCTCCTGGGGAGGTATTGCTTGGTATTGGAGGTATTGGACCTGTTTGAAACTGCTGCCTCTCTCTTTGGAGTATAGCTTTTAGTCTCCAGAAAATGAACTTGAAGAAGTAAGTGAAATAAAATTAACAAAGACAACAGAGGAGGTAGCAGTGGCTTTCTTTTTATAATGATAACATGGGAAAACAAAGTATTGTGATTATGTAGAGGAATTTGGTAAGGAGCCAGCAGAAGGGGAGAATAGCCAGACTCTCCCCTTACATGGGACGAATTCGGAGCCCCTTCTTGCCAGTGAAATGTGTTGTGGTGCCTGAAGTAGGCACCAGTACTGCCACTTTCAGGACCTGCTTTCTTGCCGCTGCATTTTGAGCTCCCAATACCCAAACCCAATCTTCACATATATCTGCTACAGCTAAAACCTGAAAATTTGATATTGCTGATACTGTAAACTCTGCTGCTGTATAGAAACGCTGTTTGTTCTGCAAAGCCTGTATGCCATGCTAGACTGCTAAATGGTTACAACTGTCTTTTCGTCATATCACTGGGTTGTAAAGACAGAAAGGGCACCTTAATGAGTCTTCGTTGCTGACAGGTTTGTGCAACAACATATGCATCATCCCTTCCATCACACATTGGCAGAAAGTGGTATGGATATGTAAGCAGAGACAACAACTATGTCTCCTAATAGCAGCTCTGGCCTCATTCACACTGCCAGCAGTGGCTTCTGTCTATGGATTTAACCAATTAAAACATTCCCCAAACTGTTATGCAGGAAGAAAAAAAAAGGGGTAGGGAATACAGCCAACTTGGACACTTTTCTTCCAAAAGTAGACAATTCACAAGATTTCAGGGAGGTAACCAATACAGGAATCTTGGTAGATTTCAACACCAGAATTATGTTAGCAAATTTGCTGGTGTAACTTGAGTATCAAGAAATTTGTCACACATTAGAAGACGTTGCTTCATCGGCAAAACCCCAGAGCAATCACAACCGTGTGACAGAACAGTGCTATTGATAGCTGCTTTGTGTCAATGATGAAGGAGATGAGCAGCCATGACACGCTAGCTCAGTTTTAAAAACAGATCTCTTAATAAAATCCCCGTAACATATTCCTTTCTTTATACTAGTTTTTCTTATTGTATGTATCATCTCCATAAGTTAGAGGTTACAGCATATTCTAGTATCACATTTTTTGTTATTAATTAAAAAGAAACATAGTGGAAGACCAATGACTGAACATTTTACCTTCAACCAAATATGCAACAGAGTGCTTTAGCTTCTGCAGGGTGGACTACAGGTGTCCTACTGATTTGACTGAATTGAAAATAAGATTATAAAATATGCCTGATATTCCTCCTTACACCAAGAAGCATTCTAGAAAAATATGTTGTGGAATAAATACAGAAAAATCATCCAAGGGCACAAAGGACTTTTGTTCCATCCATTTACTCCCTTCCAGTGACATGCACAGGAGAAACAAGTTCTACAGTATCAGAGCATGGCACATACTTGTATAAGACATGTCAAGTCAGTGTATCTAAAAAAAAAAATATATCTTTTGCACAAGGAATTTCTTAAAAGGAGATAACCTTCTCCTCTGCTGTGATGACAGAAATCAAATAGAAATCTTAAAACCTAAAGCTCTCTCAGCACAAGCTTCTTGTATAGGAAATTCCGCTTGTATTTTCTGCTGGTGAAATGGGCTGAGACCTGAAAGCTGGGGAAAAAAGCTTAACGAAACCATAAACCACCCTGATAAGATATGAGCTTATTTGTTGAGCCACTGTATTCTAGAATTCAGATGCTAGCTTTTACAGAAGATGTAGGAGTGAAGAGAACTTACTTCAAAGTTTCAGCAAGGAAAAAGCTCTGCTGTACATCGTCATATGTAGGAGATGAGGAATAGACATCCTTGACCCCAGAAAAGCCACCACTGACTCGGCAATACTTGTCAATTGCCTGCAAAGAAGAAGGGAAAAGAAAAGGAGAATTTAATTGTAGAGCAAAATATGGAAACATTAAAGGATTAGGCTTGATCAACAAAGGAGGTAGCTCTTTCCGTGCTGCATTACTCTGTTGTGAATCTCCTTGACAGAGGATGCTGTGGATGTTAACGGTTTACGCTGACCAAAAAAAAATGAAAAGGGACTGGACACATACAGAAGTAAAAGTGCTCCAGGGCTACTAATGACACCACGTTTGGCAAACTGCTAGATGCTAAGAAAGTATTCTTGGGAAGAATACTTTCTTTCCTGGGTATTTACTGTTGACTGATACTGATGACAGGACATGGACTCAGTAGACTTTTGCTCTGAGCTGGTACGGCTCCTCAGAGGTAACACTGAGTAGAACATACATCCATCAGTCAATCAACGCAACATATGCTATGAGGTGCATAGGAAGATGACAAATGTCCCTGGATTTTGCAGCTGGAAGAGTTTGAAGAGTTATAGGAACTCTGTGACTAGTAGCTAGTCATAGGGACTTACTGAAAATAGGAATAAAATACTGTACTCATCTTTAGGGACTGTTGATTTCATCTTATAAACTCTTCTAGCTGCTGCTTTCTCCCCACATTTCCATCTCCTACATGTGCTCTTCTCTGTTTCCCCTTTATACAGTTGAAACTCAAGTCAGCTTGTGTGCTGGACTGCAGAAGAGCTCTTTATCTTTAAAGCATGAAGTTTAAATCCATAAACATTCCATGCAGAAAGGGGCCAATGGATCCGTGATTCACAAATCACCCAGCTAGTCAGCTCCAACACAGTACTGCAAAAAGCACAATGGAAGAGGAGGAGACTGGAAAGAACGCATTAGTAGCTCAGAGCACCTCTCGCCTACGCTTTCATTATTCCACTCACATGCACGACCTTACAGCACACAAGGATATCAGCCATTAAAACCGGCCCCAAAGAAATGACTCTGAAATGATTCACAGGTTATTTGTGCTTCCCTGCTGCTTTGGCAGTGCTTCCTCAGCAGACACCGTCTCTTTTAATAGATTCATGCAGGGACAGAAAAGACACAGTGATGAAGGAAAATGTTTGGCTCGGGATGTCTGTCATTACCAACTACCGAACGTAGCTACCTGTAGTTCAGTAATCTATGATTCAGGCCGTCAGCCTGTATGAAGTTTCTCTCCGCATGGTGCTTTAGGCCCAGATTTTTGTTAATTCTGATTTTTGCTAGTTATACTCAACAGAAGCTGAGTGAAGTCAAGGCAGGGGAGCAAATAGATTTTGAATGATGTCCCTTTTTATGCAGAGAAAAACTCAATCAATCAAAATGAACTCTTCAAGGTCCTTACTATAGCCTTTGCATACTAGAAATACTGGGAGACAAAGGAGAATTTTCCACTGGACACATGCATGAAGAATGCTGGCAGATGCCATCACTGAAATCAGGAGGAAAAGTGGAAAGGCAAATAAGCAAGGCACCTAGGACAGTAAATCACAGCACATCAGGTACTACAGCTAACCTCCTCCTGCTATACACTCTTACCCTGTGGAAACGTGAGGTTGTTCATGGATCAAAGAATAATCCAGACTACAGAGTTCTTTCAAATTTCTGAAGACCAAGATTTTTAAAGAATCCAGAGAAGAGACTGGCAAAAGGATGTTATTGGACGCCTGTGGCTCTAGAGCCTGAGCTTATGCCAAGAAAGGTACTGCCTTTCTTGGCAAAATCTAATTCTCACCGTAATTCATATCTCAAGTGGAACTTTCTCCAAGTTCGGATGGAAACGCTCCCTCTTTTGTTGGGACTTGAGCCTAAAAGGAGAAAGTGTCTGGATGAATACTTTTCAGATCTGGTTACTGGTGCAGGCTAGGGCTACGCTGAGACTATTCACATGCTGGGATTAGGGTTGCCCAGCTTTCCTCTACAGTCTAGAGAGAAAGGTGTACGTGACACGTCTAGCCCAGCAGCATCACACACACGACAATCTCTGTCTGCATGCTCCTGCACATCACCAGTGATGCTAGTTATCACATGGCAGCCAAACAAAAACAAAAACAAAAACAAAAAAAAAAAGAAAAAAATTAATTGTTTGGCTGACTTCTGAAGAAATAATACTTACACTGTTTATGGAACCATTTGCACGTTCCTCCCCACAAGCCCTACAGCCACTAGGCAGGCGTGGTGTGAATAAACAAGAGCCAAAGCACTTTTGCTTTCTAGGCAGGAAATGAAGTGCCTCCTCTTGCCACTATCCCCTTTTTTATAACAGTGCAGAACACGACCTTGCCTCTGCTTTGGAGTGTGGCAAAATGCAGAGGAAAGCTCCAGTGGTTACAATCCTGCCAGAATTTCTAGCATGCAGAGTCTGACCTTGCAGGTGTTCCTCTGGTCAACGATTCAGTAACCCTGACGCTGTGCACCTCAGCTCGGACAGGAGAAACTCGCCAGGGATTGTGGCAAAAGGAGGAGAAGGAACGAACGGTACCACTGTTAGGACACTGTCTCCTTCAATTCCTTTATTCTGGAGACTGCAGACAATAGATAGCACTGAGATCCTGCTGTGTGCTGCAGAGGTCTCATGCTTGGATAACTAAGTGAAACACTGGTGAAGCTAGCAGGCCTAGAAGCCTGAAGAAAGAAAACATGTGATATATATTGATTTTTTTTTTCCCTTACAATTACCAAGTAGTCTTGTACCTTCAGAAATTTCTCCTTAGAGAGACAGACTCTGGCTAGACTGGAGTTCAGGATAGGCAGAGGATTTATCCTAGCTGGTCAGAGATCTGGACACTGCAGGTAATAATGAGCTGTAGAGGAAAAATTCCTCTGAAAGACTGCTATACAGCTGTTCATCCAAATATAGATCAACAAATTGTCCTTGACTCAGAGGTGTACAGAACTTCAAGACACTGGCTGAAAAGTTTGGTGCTGTAGACAGGCTGCTTAGAAGGCACTTGAAATTTGCAGTGTTCTGCTTTCACACAGACCTCGGAGTACTTGGTGTAGGGGTATCTGATTTGCCACCTGGATACTCTTTCATTCAAGAGCTGAAGACCAGTCTCCTTGATAAAACAATGCTAAATTTATTGCACCCTAGAATACAGGGAAGTCCTAGATGACTGGAAGGGTATCAAGGTAATGCTACTACTATGAGGCATTGGGCAGGCTGAATACTTTTAGGATGGCATACCTGATGTTAGTTCCAAACAACTACAGAAACACATGTAAAAAATACTGACGAATAAGCGGATAATTGACACCAATCAGCATGGTTTTATAGAGAACCATCTTGCTCTCAAGCTTGATTTCATTCTTTGAGGTCTACAAATTGACAAATAGAGGTAACTGCTGAGCTGTAATAAACTTAAAAGTTTCTAAAGCAATTGATATGGTACCATAAGATGTTACAATAAGACAAAGCAGCACTATACCATATCAGTATCACTATCTTAAAACTGACTGACAGTGCCCTAAGAATGAACCGGCAATGTAAAATCATCACCAAATACAGCTGCTTCTCACAGAGATCCACAAGGAGCAGTCTGAAGTTTTATCAATCACTGCAACGCTGCTGCTGGCAAAAACGACCCAGGTAACAGCAGTGTAACCTGGCGGTTACTGGAGCCCAAACAAAATGAGTTTCATATAACCAGGCACATAATCCTAAATCTAGATATAAAGGCTGTGTAACTGCAGAACCAGAAAGTAGAGATGCTTCAAAGAATTCAGTGGCCACATGAGACAATTCAGTACGAGTTCCTGCTAGGATATTGTGGCAGGTGCACGCGCAGGGACAGTAAACAGTAACAGGGATATAATTTTACTTTTGCACAGGGCTGTGGGTAAAGTCAAAACCAGAATATGCAATTCTAGAACTCATTTTTAGAAAAGGATGATGAACGGATGCGGAGGCAGACATTTGGAGAAAATGCTTCACAGCGAGAGACAATACAATTTGTTTAGCATCTTAAGTAGACTTAGTAGCAAGTTTATTACAATTTATGAAAACTCTTTGGAAAGAAAACATGGGGGAATAAAAGACATTTTACTATGGTATAGGAAGTCATAGGAAAATCCAGTGATTGACAGCTGAAACTAGACAAATTCAAATAGGAAATAAAGCATATATTTTTAACAGTACAAGTAATTCAATAATGGAATAAAATACCAAAAGAAGTGGATTTTCCAGTTCCCTTTATTCAAACCAAGAGTAGAACAGAAGAATATGCAACAGCGTACTCTTGCCAAATACACGTCTTGGCTCAAAAATGACGCAAAGTGAAATTTCAGGGCCTGCCACATTCGGGGAGATCAGAGTTGATCTAAGTTCTTTGGAAATAAAACTGGAGGTGCCTCTAGATCAGACCCCAGCTCCCTCAGTTCCTCTAAGGGTGTTTTTGTGGATGCATGTGTGACTCTTCTAGACTATACCACCAACATGCTCATAAAAACTGTGCCAGTTTCTCCACCAGCTGTGGTTCTCAGAGCTTCCAACCCATGAACCGTGAACCCATGTTTCTTTTACCTCCAACCTATGCCCGCCTCTTTTCTGTCTACTTTGCTTCACTAAGTAGAGAGCTATAGGTCTTCCAACTCCATCTTGCTGTCAATCTTCACCGTAAGTAGAAACTCTGAATGAATTCTGCAATCTCCATGGTGCAATCCTATTTAGTCAGATACACAAGTCCCTAACAAATAGCTGAACCCTTCATTCACACAGCTTAGATTAGTAATTGGCTTTACATACCTATTGTGAAGTGGTGACTCTTATTGCTTTCAAATAATTAGCCTAAAAAGGATTTTAGTAATTTTCTGTATTTACCCTGAATATCTTGCATGTGTATTTCTGTAATACTTCAGCCAGCCCCCCAGCATACCATCATCCAATTTGGCTGACCCAGTACAATTGAGATGGATGTTGTCTTTAGTGCTAAGTATAGTATTAGGGAGAATTAGCCTTTTTTTTATTAGGAAGGAGAGAGAGACCCTGTCACAGGTATTTATGATCACTGAGGGAATATAAGATTCAACTTCCTGGTTTTTCTACCACAGACACTGCATTTGGAGAGATGTGACAAAACAGGCCTTGGTCAAGGCACAAGATCTACACTAAAATGCCCAAGTTTTGTCCAAAAAATCTAGATAATAAAGCCAAAAAGAAGGTGCCAATCCTGAAATAGATAAAGTACAGCACATAGATCTGCATACACACACAGTCCAGCCCTCTGTGCAAACTCCCATTGATAAAAGGCAGCGTGAGATCTGGGCTGGGAGTGCTAAAGAAACTTAAGTAATGCAGTATACTTAAAAGCCAGGTGGTTCTGCAACATATCCTTGATCATCTCTGAAGAGTTCCTAAAATGACAGAAGCAGACCTCTAACATATTGGTGAACTAACCCAAATCCACTCGGTTAGGGATGTATTCATCCATCCAAAGAAACAAACAAGGGAGACCACCAAGAACCCAGTCATCAAACACCACATTACAGCAGGTTCAATGCAGAAAAATAAGACCATTTAGAACTCAGAAACAAAACTCAGTTTCCCCAAAAGTTTAAAAGAACTGCTAGACTTCTGATGAAGAAACTATCATTCACCATGAAAGGTCTGTAATACAGATTTCAAAGTATGCTTCAATGGTTGAAAGGCAAAAGAAAAGCAAATACAGACAGTGTTGTACAAGAGCAGCAAGTCAACTGCTCTGTGTGTCATACCAGATTCTTCTCTATTTATAAATGGAGGAATAAACCAGAGTTGTGTGTGGTAGGGAAGAAGGAAAAGTAGTGAGTAGGTGTGAGAAGTAAACACAATAACTTATTTTCCATATGCAGGGAACAGAAAACCCTGAGGAACAAAAAGCTTCCCAAACTTCTATGTTAGTATGATGGTGGGGTAATAAAATCTGTAAAGCAGGAGGGAGAGGTATGCAAAACCATTTACGCAGAGTTCAAAAACATTTTAAGGCTATGTTGGATAAAGAAAGTTTTTATTGAGGAAGCAAGCAAAAAAAGTCATTCCGTAAGGACAGAGGCAGTTAAGCACATGGGCTGCTTGATTTACACAGCTTCGATGAAGGCTGACGGAGAAAATAAAATCCTACTCTGCACACAGAGAAAATTGGAGGCAGGGGAGGAAGAAGGGAAGGTTTGGTTTGAAAGCGTTAATGGGGGCCAAGATATGAAGACAAATGGAGAAAACTGAACAAAATGCAATTCAAAGATATGCTATGCAGTGTGCTTAAGAGACAGATCCTGGCCTGAAAAAATGTACATTTGTAAATTCTTTAATTTAGTACAAAGGACCCAATCTCAGCCTAGATCATCCAGCCATAGCTTCTGACAGAGCTGGTGTTAGATCAGCAAGCATTTGTAGTACACACGCTGGCAAGGAGTAAGTTACTAAATCCGTTTCTTTGTCACATTAGAAACATGCACGGTTTGGGCAGGAGGGATGATGTGCCTCAATGTTTGATGTTTTGGAGAGAGCAGCAATGCACTCTGGAATACAAATGTGACAAATGTGAAACCTCTCTCCAGAATAACATCATGTTGGTTATAACGGAACAGTCTACAAGGCAAAACCTAAGCAAGACTAAGAACACAATCTTAAAATACTTGGATGCTTCCACATGATTGTAACTGTGCTGAGGGAAGGATAGGGATGAGCTCAGCTAAATATTCTGAACCTGCCTTAACTATCTTCCACTTGATGAATACAGGTTTCTCAACAGATCTCTTCCTCCAAGTACTTTTTCTGGGTCTCTTGCCTCTGGAGCAAAACTGGTTTTCACCTGCAGAATAAAGTTTCTCCAGGCTCTTGGTTCACCTCTTCCTTTGCTCTTCCCTCATCTCCTTTGGCTGCAGTGAAAATATTTCATTAGCGTCTTGTTATCTTTAATGTTTATGCTCATCTCTGAAACTGGCTTTGACCTGTGTTTCCAAAGACTGCTGGAGCTGTAGCGGGGAAGTGGAGAAGCAGTAGTAATTCACGGATCTTGAAGATGACCAGAGAACTGCTTGGCCAGCAAATTAGTTTTGCAGGAGCCCAGTACAGACCAGCAGGTGGAAGCAGTGAGAAACATGAGACCAAAAAAGGCTCCCAAGTTCAGCCCTAGGAAGCATTTAAAGGACTAAGTCTTTTGGGGATTAGAAATAATTTTTACAATTAGAATATTACACTGTCATGTGAAAATAAAGCCTAGTTATTAATACAGCTATAGTTATTCCATAATCTATGACTACCAGATAAAGGCGTTATCCATCTACGTACAAAGGATGAATGAAGGAGGCCATGACCTCAGATCTGTGTCAAGAGTCTTACAATGAACCTGGGCTTCTGTAGACCAGTACAAGCATTTCCAATGGGAAAGACTCAGAAGCATTTTCACACTCGGGAATTTGATTAAAATATTCAACAACTAGATTTAAACTCAGGAAAGCAGCTATACAAAAAAACGCAACAATCTCTAAAATACCTTAGCAACAATTTTTAAGTTCTGCCTTATGTGCCATTACTTAATGACTTTATTTTATGATCTACTTCTTGCAATGCTGTAATTTTTTGTTATAGTTGAGTAAATCTAAACCGACTGGCAAATTTTTCCTTCCAATCAGACAACTAAGAAAAGAAAAAGCCATGATACCAACCCACATATAGGTATGTACATGCTATCTAGTCTACAAACCATCTGAGAACAGTTGTCCTACCACTTGTGTTTTAATAGCTGACCAAGAAGAAACTGTAAGAATAGCTTTGTCTTTTATTCTAAACTGAGTGCGAACACCTGCTTAAAGTTATTTATAATACACTTTCATTTCCCAAGATAAATTAGCCCTCTTGGGGGCTGTGGACTACTGATAACAGTAGGAGTCATGACCAGTGGATTCTATTTCCATGCCTAAAACTCATCAGCTGTATAAAGCTGAACACATCTCTCATCTGTGCATCTGATTCAGCAGTTGCAAAACAGGAATAACTGCATGCACCCCCATATGTACCCTGGTTTACAGGAACTTGTGAAAAATCGATTACCATTTGAAGTGTTTCAGTACCACGACACTGACGTGACTACAAAAGGAAAATACATAGAATTAAATTACTGACAGATAATTAATACAGTTACCTGCGTTGCTTCCCAGCCCCACTGCCTGTACTTGGGATCATGGGTGAATCTCCACATATACCAGTAGGTCTCAATCACCTCTGGTCTTAGGATGTAATACTTCTCATTCTGCCGCACTGCCACCGCCTCTACACCGCCATCAAATTTAAATGCTTCTGGACCCAGCTTTAATGCTGCAGAGGAAAGAGGTAAAAAAGAAAAGAAAGAAGAAATTTATTCTTTACAAGTCTTTGCAGGAAGGGTGGATAGGAGACTGCTATATCCCAAGCATGTGAGAAAAACAGAAACTAGCTTGCCTTTAAGCAGTCCCATAAATATTTTCTATTGTTGCAGCCTATAATTTTTCTTATGAATAATTTATCCAATGCCTGTGAGAAAACTACCTATCTTGACAGGAGTACAGTAATCCTCTTGAAAATTAATGAAATGCTAAGAATATAAACATATTAACACATTCGATTATAGGATAAAATTAAAGTGACTGACATCAGCTCTTTACAAGCAAAAGAGAAAAAAAAAGGGGGGGGGGGGGGGATGTCAGCAGAGGTTTTGATGTCCTTTGATCCCACCCAGAACTGCAGGAAAAGACCTTAGAACAAAACCAGGTACCACCATCTCAAATAACCTGCATCTTCATCCAAACTCTCTTGGTTTAGGGAAGGGCTGTCAGGCCACCATAACTGATATGCTTCATAATGTGATCCTCAAGTAAAGGGTTTACAACTAGGCAATGAGAACTTAGCCACACCTGAAAATAAATCTTAGTTCAGAGATTCAATATTTCATCCCTTAAAGGAAGCTGTAATGGCCCTGTGCCAGCAACTGGAAGATTATTCATATAAGGTGGTACCTGTAGAAAAACTGTCTAAAATATGAAGATGCAATTACAGACTTTTTTTTTATTACACAGCTACACATTATTCCTCAAATAATAATGCACTCTTATCTATAGCTGCACCCCACCCTTTGCTTTGGCAGACAATTTTTAAGGCACGGAACTTTGAAGCCGCACTCGAGGTTTAAAAATTATAAAAGCAAATAATCATGTAATTCCTATGGGCTAGAGGCTCAAATTAACCATGGTCTCATGAGTCTGAAAGGGGAACCTTAGAATACTACAATAAAAAATATGAGCACCTCCCAGTGCATGGCCCAGCAGGAAATCTCCCCCAAAAGTTCCTTAATCTTTTTGTTTCAAGGGAGTATGGCTCTGGATGCCAACAGAAAAAAGCACCACTTTCTGCTTCAGCTGCGTGCATGGTAAGGAAAAGTCCATCAAGAAATGTTTATGATACTTCTTTCAAAATGGGCCATTTTACCAGTTTCAGTGAAAAAAATTTACAAATTTTACTGCAAAATCAATGAGATTAGATACAGAGTTCTACCTATCCAAGATTAAGAAGATAAGAATGGCCATACTGGACCAGACGGCAGTTCTGTCTGGTCCAGTATCACGTCTCTAACAACAGCCAAAATCAGACAAGGATAGGGAAGAGGAAGAACAGGCCAAGTATATGAGATACGTTTTTCCAGCTTCTCTACAAGTCACCACTTTTTTTGAGCTCGAGGCTTCTCCCAAACTAGACATACTTTTTATGTGGCCAGTAATTCTTAATAGATTTATTTCCCAAGTACTTACCTGGTGTTCCCTTAAACCTCTGTAAAAGCCTTAAGCAGCCAAAACAACCTCTGCTAAGGAGTTCCACATCTTTAATACCTCTTGGGTATAAACCCACTTTTTTTTGTTCTTTTCCATTTTCAGCTTGGTTCCTACTAGATTCATTCAATAGTTTCTAGGTTTTGTCTCGGAGAAGAGAGTGAACATCTGATTCCTATCCACTCTCTCCAGTCTCCTGGTGATTTTGCAAATCTGTTGCATCCTACCTAAAATGTCCCTTTTCCACACTGAAGAATACTATCCAATTCAGTTGCTCCTTGAATGGATACTGTTCCATACCTTTATTTTTCCATCTAGCCTTTCTCTGCAACTCTTCCAATTCTACTACATCCTTTGTGAAATGAGAGGACCAGCCTGAATACAGCACTAAAAGTGTGGACAAGATTAATACAGTGACACAATGACATTTTCTATTTTGCTCTTTCTCACTTTGTTTTTCCTGACTGCTACTGAGCTGACATTTTCATAATCTCAAGAGCAATTTCCTGAGTTGTAATGGTCAGTTAAGAGCTCATAATTTTATATGGGAGGTTAGGAATAATTTTTTCATAGGTGCCTCACTTTACATTTAACTACACTGAATTTAATTTAGTAATTTATTACCCAATTACTCAACCTCATAAGGTCCTTGTGTAATTTTTCAGCTTTCTTTCATCCTTGCTATCCTAAATAGATTTTTTTTTTAGTTACTACCAGCACATTTACCTTATTATTCCTGCCCTTTTCCTGATCATTTATATGTGTATGTATATTTAAATTTATATATACACGTATTAAAATATTAAATGTGAACATACTATACATTTATACGCATCTATACACAGATAGGTATAAAAATACCATGTATTTATACACATATCTATATAAATATATATAAAATATATCAGAGTACCAGTGGTTAACCACTGTTCATCCATTGCAAGAGCTGACTATTTATTTACCTCTACCCTACCTGTTACACTACAACCATTTTTATTCTCCATGCAGGTACTAGCTGCTTAGGTGGTGGCTGCTTAATAGCCTTAAAAAGCCTTAGTAGAGAACTTTTTCAAAAGTCTTCTGGAAATCAGGTAAAACATGTCAGCTGTATTACTCTTACCCAGGAAACAAGCTGGGCTTCAGGCAGTTCTGGTGATGCGTCACCTACAGAAACTGTGACACCTTCTCTGGCTTTGCAGCCTGCTGGTGCATTAAATCTTTAATTATTTACTCATATCTACTTCTAATGTTATTGGGCACTCCAAGAAATTATACCACCCAAGGATGGGTGACCCCTGCACATTGTGACAATCTCATTGAATTTTTATCTGAAACCAAGGATGTAAAATTAATTACAGCACTTCTACTAAGAGTTGACTGAAGTAAAGAAGATACTAGAACATAATACCTTTCAGAGGAGCGTTCTTCTAAGCAAAGAACCATCTAAGGCCATTTTACGATGCTATAGCGGTCATACTTTAATACAGGTATTTTAGTATTAATATGGCTGATAGGCTATAGTCTAGGCAGGGAGGGCAGATGAGAAACAATTTCACACCATAATGCAAAATTGCAAAGCTAAACCAGTACCATTTTAAAAGAGATTTTAACTGATTTCAAGTTGACTTCAATGAGAGCTGTATTTGCCACTGCTGAAAATAAGGGTAAATCCTCAGACTTCTAGATAAATATTATGTATCTAATTTTAGAAATAATTTTGAAAACATTGTTTAATTTTTTGTGTGTTCATTTAAGACTACAGTTAATCTAGCACAAAATTTCCTGAAAGTAAGAAAGGATTCATAATTACAATAATACTTTCTAGGCTCTAACTCATATAACATTTGAGGAAGAGGACCCAGCAAGACATGTAGGTGCAATAGGCTGCAGCCTCTCGAAGGTAGCTTCACGGATCTGAGGTTGGTCTTATTTATATATTGGGACACATGGCACGGTATCACGCCAGCAACAATCTGTCCAAAAGGTAATGGTGTGCTTTAGCTTGTGCCACACTTTCAATCAAGTTAAGAAATGTCCTAAAATCTTCAGCAAGCCCCAATGATGCACTGTGAGCATCCAAAATACCTGCAAGGGATCACTGATACACATTCCAGGGGACTATGGAATACCCAAAATGCCAGTGGAAAGCTGTCATTCCAATGACGCCAAGGCTAAGGCAAATAAGTCAGTTTACAACATTGCTGTACAAATCTGTGACCGTGTGGCAACTTTTGCTGGTTACAGGGCAAAGTGATTGCTGTTGCCAAAATGGAAAGAAAGGATGGGCAGCCGAGAATATTTTTTCACCAGTAAAGAGGTGAAAAAGCAGGATGCTTTTGTATCTGCAGGGTGGTCCTCAAACCTCCCCAAATAATTTATGGCAAAACACACATCTTTTCATCATGTGTCTGGGGAACCTAAAATAAGTATTTGAGTTGGGGAATGGGTTAGAATATGTTTGGGAGCACTGTAACCCAGCTAGGCTTGTGTGGGATTCCTGCGATACGATCTGCTGCTCCACCTGTCAGCTGGGAGAGGAGGGTAAAACTGCCTGCTGGGGCAACGGCTCCCAAATACCGTGAAGATCTACTGCTAAGAGCACAAACTGGATGGTGACAGAATGCTTGACATCACGGGGTAGACCAGAAAGCAGAGAAGGATTTATAATGGCCTGTCTAAGACCTCAAGGGTCTTAGAAGCCATCAACAGAAGCAAACGCATCCAAGGGACCAGAGAGATGGTCTTAGAAACAATGAGAGTCTGGGCAATCGTAATTCAACGGGTGACTCTGACATCAATTGACAACTTCAGTCCCAAAGGCAAGTAAACAAAGAAGAGAGGGCAACAGACAAGAACGAGTGAAAGGGCTGTATTAGCTTGACAAAATAAGTAAAGTCTTGTTTTGTTAAAGCAGGCTGAAGTCACCACAAATGCTCTGCCTTGTAGAGGGTGATCGAGTTTGCCTGAAGACACAGGGTAATGTATGAGAGGGGAAAGTGACCTGAGAGGTTACGATTATTGCCTTAAAAAAATCCTAATACATCAAGAACCTCCAGCCACAAATGTCATGGAAGAAAATCACCTCAACACTAAATAGGCATGTGGACTGCCACTGCAAGACAAGAGCATTATACTTATTATCACACTGGTGAAACCTGTCCAGATCAAAGTTACCGTAGTGGAATTTATCTGAAAACCCAGAAGTCCTGGACCCTAAATCATCTGTCATGTCACCATGTTTGTTTATTTATGCCAGACATGGAAAGCATGATTTCAAACCAGAATTTCAGGAGATGGTATTCCATATTTACATAACAACATTATGGTAGACAGTAGCAAATATAGAATTTAGTTTGCCTGAAGCTTTCTGAAATATCGAATTCTCTTCTTTTTTTTTTTTAAACAGGCTTTCATACCTGCAATATGTGCAACAGGTTGCTGACTGTTGGCAATATAATGCCCTTCTCTTCCAGAAGTGCTTTTATTCTGTGAAATTCTGTTTTGATTTTGCTGAGACTGGACCTTAAAATAGCATTGTTTTTTTCCCTCATGCTCAGCCCTTATGGAAATTTAGGTTGCTTCATAAAGTAGTATTTTTATACTAAAATATTATAAACACAGGCATATACTGCAGTTTATTGGGAGTAACCCTGGGAAGACAAACCAACCAGAGCTGTCCTGTCCTTTATCTGAAGAAAAGAGCTCTTTATCCTCAGCACGCAGCCTCAGCACCTTGCTGTCTCCTCTGGGCACACCAAAGAGTTCTCCCAAGTCTGCAGGAGAAAGAGATCAGGCTCTCCCCTTTGCGGACTGAAGCATAAACCTATCAGCTGAACCAGAAGACTGTCTGCCCTCTGAAAGAGAGTTGTTTTCTGCAACCAGCTAGTTCTGTCATTAAAGCGCACAATTATGTCTCAAATCCTGCTGTTAAAGCATAATGAAGTTGACATTTTGCACGTAACAGTTCTTTATTTTCTTTGAAAAACCAGTCCAGGCAAAAAAAAAAAACCCCAAACACAAAAAAAAATCCACATTCCTGAGACTGCGTGACTGAACAAAAGAAAACTAGGGCATTGCCAATTTATAGCTGTCTGTACAACTTTCAGTCTGTTTCTTGCATGTGTGTGTTCTTATACAGTCATTAAATATGCAACCAAACCTTTTATCCCCCCCATCTTTTGACTTATTTAGGGTACAGAATAAACATCTGAAGGAATAAAATTAGGACTGCACAAACAACTGTAAATTTAGCATTGCTTATTTTTAAGTGTCGAATTAAACATTTAAATGCAGTTTTTCAGAATGCAACAATAGCTACTATGTCCTACCTTTTTCCTTAAGCATCCTCATATTTTTTCCTTCCCCCTTTTTTTAATGCTGTTGCTACCCAGGTAAAAGTATCACTTATGTGATTGAATTCTTTAAAATGACAGGTAATTATACAATGATGCTATGTAATCCTGTGAATAAATACATGAATTCTCATCATAAAACTGCCTGAGTCTTAGTTACCATTACTTCTACTAGGAAGTTATTTCAGAAGCTCATTTCTCTGATGGCTACACAAAGCCATTTCCAATTTCCAACCTACATTTATTCATGGCGAGCTTACAAATCTTGCTCTTGGTACAACTGTGTTGTTTATATCTTAAAATAACTCTATTTCTTTTTAGTGTTTACCTCTTGAGATGACAACAAATTTCTTCCCTTCTTTGGCATTATTTTTCTAGTCTGAGCAGGCTGACCTCCCTTATTTTGCCACTGTAAGATATTTTATCTTCCATTCTGTTGGTCCTTCTCTGCATTTGCTCTGCTTGAAATTCAGATTTGTACAGTGTATTCTGGATGACGAATTATATGTGTCTTCTAAGGCAGTGTTAATATTGTCTCGTATCTGCTGAAAATTCTTCACCTGATACAGACTAGGACTGCACTGGCATTTTTCAGCTCCCAGTTTAGAGAAAGAGTTCCTGCCTTTTTTCTAGTGAACTTCTTATTTCTGACAGTCCAGTCCTTAAGATCTTCCTGTTTACTATTCTGAGACTCTTCTGTTTTAATTGTGTCTTATGACTTTATGGCCACTGTAAGTATAATCAGCACACTTCAACTTTTTGCATCAAGGTCACTATTAAAGATCTAAAATAAACCTGGTCCAGAATAGTGAACTTGAGAAACTTCCAGCCCAACAGTGAAGTCTGATATTGCCTCCTCACTAATCCGGTCTTTGGCCATCTCACAGTTTGCATACTAATCTTCATCCTCTCTAGTTTAATTGTACTTACCCAGAATGTACTATTACTAAAAATGGTAAAAGGTCTATTTACAAATTGTTCACTCTACATAACTGCAAGAACAGTATATAGGAAATGAAAAACTGCCCTATGTATCTGAGAGGACAAGAGTTCACACACAATCCTTCCTCCCCACACCCATATAACCTATTTTAGCTGACTGAACCAAAAACAGGGATAAACATGCAGGAAGGAACCACATAAAGTCTGGTTTTACATTTACTCACTGTGATGTAGATCGGTAGTAAACACATGGATGTTAAAAAACTTATACTGGTATAAAAACAGTGCATGTTAGACAAGGCACAGGTCCATAACAAACCTTAAAAATAATTATGACAATTTATGTATTTCAACTACTAAAATAACTAGATTAGCAATATATCTTACTTGTCCTGTCATATGACTCATGACACGTATGTGCAATTTCAGCTCCAAGCTGCAAATAATGTCCAGCTTTATCATCTCTGGAACCATCTGCTCCAAGGGCAAACATTCCCCCTGCAAAACAGGTCAAATGGCCCATCTTTCTTTCAAGGTGCCCGTTCTTCCACTCCCCAATGAAGGTCAGTCCTCCATTGGACTTTCGGATGAGATGTTTTTCTATGGCCTACAAGAAGATTAAGAGAACTTTCAAATACTGTTTCACATGCAAGTTTTACATACTAACTCTCCTTCAAAGAAGAAAGTACTGTTTTCAAAACAAAAAGAATTTTCTTCTGAGCACTACAGGAACAAACAGCTATAAGAATATAATTTCAACACACAAAAAAATACCCTAAGTGTTAAACGACGCTAATGAGATCAAACATGTGAAAATCATGACATAGATAACATTGCACTTTTAGCTGAGAATTGAACACATTTTATGGCTCAAACAAAGTTTGTCTACCTGTTAACTCTGAGAAGTACTTATTTGTTCTGCTGTACAGTTTGTGCGTACTCGGAAAATACACCCACGTCAGAAACTTTTGGTCAGCAACATCTGTAAAGGCAGCACCTGTACTCTCAGTTTGTCTTTAATAAGAAGCGACAGGAATGCTCCAGCCACCTTCTAGCTGCTTGTCCGTAGCAGCTTTCTGATTGCACATGGTCAAAGGACGGGTGAGGGTCAGAGCAGCTGTTCACAAAAACCAGTATTATTTTATAGGTGAGGCAACTGCTGCTTTGTCTTTGCACATTTGTACCAATATGTTGTTGCCTGTGACTTATAAATGGTGTTCTTCTGGTAGCGGGAAGGAGAATAGCTGACTTAACTTTCCAAAGTTTGCAAACTATATGGAACAACACGTTTACTCAAGCCTCCTTCAGAGAGTTTCACAACCCCCACCAATCTACTGCAGTACTTACTATCTTTAGTATTAGACAGTTTTTCTTGTAACTAGAATCTCATTACAGTTTGAGTCCAATAATAATGAAGACAATTATCTTCTTTACCATGAAGACATTATTCCTGTCTTCCTTCCAGAAAACTCCTTTGTACTTCCACACATAACCATCTGACAGGTTCACAGCTTCCTTCAAAGTGCATGACCTGTGACTGGTCAGAGTACTCCGAGGCTGATTAGAGTTGAAGTATTGAAGTGCCATTAAAAAGGCATTTACTACTCTCCTTGCCATCCACAAGATCTATTACAGAAGTGAATTACTACCCCTCTCCGTTACTTTTCTGGTACCTACAACAAATTACACCTCAGATGTCCACAACTGTATTTTGCACTAAAACTAGATACACTGAGAACACACAGGCAGAGGATCCCGCATATAACCAAAGCGGTTATCGTGGATGTGGAGGTCATGTCTGCTGCACACAGCTGTCTCCTTGCTATCTACACAGTGCAAACTATGCAGTTCGCTACAATACAGATTCAAGCAATAAATACATAGATTAATCAGCTTGCAACTTGTCATTCAGGTTTTAAAGTGGACAGTGAAATAGCTTTTCCCTCCAAATAAAAAAGGGAGACTGTCTTTTGTTTTCAACAAAATGGACAAAAAAAGCTTCAAGCTCTTTTGTGGCGGGGGAGGGTTTTTTAAATTTTTTTTTTTTTTTTTTTTTTTTTTTAAGCTGATGCATAAGTGATACAGCACTGTTAAAGCAGCTGTATTGAACCCAGCAATATTTGGTAGCATGGAAGTCCTCCATCCAGGTGCTGAAATAACACCTGACAGCCTTCCAAAGCTTCCTTCAATAAAAAACTTTTCTAAAAACAGAATGATTGAAATTACGGTTAGAAAAGGCAGAATTTGTAGGATTAGGAGCCTCATCTGGGGAAGACAATAATATAAACAGTAATCTGAAAGAGTTGTGTTTCTGAATATGCATGTATTTCTGTAGGGTTTTCTGAATATGTTCTTGACCTGAGACGCTGCAAGTGCTTGCAGCAACTTTTCTGAATGGTTATACTGTTGTGAATCTACACCTCAGCCATGCAGCCAGTGAAGAGCTGGCAGTCCCCATAGGGCCAAGGTGAATGCACTCACTAAAAGCCAGTGGAGCAGACTACAGGGAGAAGACTGCGTTACCATCGGTAGGGTCCTGCTCCTTACTTGCACTGTGGACTGAGCCATCATTTGGATGGTGAAATTTCTCCACTGCCCTCTATTGAGCCTGTGTGTTCTGAAGGTGATGAAAGCAAAGTGCTGGTCTGCATTCCTGTTGGGTTAACTTCTTCGCTAATGCCACCAGCAGATCTGAAGTTTGTGCTTAAGGCAGGATCCAGCGAGAAGAACGCAGAAATAACTGACAGAGCAGAAACCAGTAAGTCTCTGATGGCTGCCAGAGTGGTTGTCCAGCAATCATGCAAACTGGCATGATACTGTGGCTTCTGCTGCTAGGGAGCCTGATGTGGTTAACTGTACAAGCCTCATTGGTTCTGCAAGTACTGGTATAGGAAAGATTGGATCTGCTGAAAATTCTGCCACTGAAGAAGATACTAAGATCCGTAGCATCAACTCTGTTGATTCAATTATCCTAGACTGTGACAAAACTGACATGCTGATGATTATAGGATTTTTTTGACCATATGGTACATAAAAGTTGAGGAGTCCCCTTTAAAGGAAAGCCACTTTTACCGTGAAGAGCAAGAAGGCTTAAAAGGGTTTGGATTATTTATTTCCTGGAGGAAAACAGTTTTTTCCAAATGTTCTGCAAAATTCCCTTTAGAATTGTATCTTTTTGTAATTTCATAACTGTTGAGGAGTAAATGCGTGCAGGAGCATTTCCAGGGGGGACAAAATGACTGTCGTTGGCACCAGGAGAGCCAACAAAGGCCAAATTTATACACTTCTCCATGAGCTGCTTGCTTTCAGGGTTTGACTGAAGAACATCATCTAGGTGCAGTGTGCCCCTCTTCCAAACAGAGAACACATCTTCTGAACTTGAACATCACTGTCTTGTGTAAGGGGTAGTTTTTGAAATCTGAACATCAAGTTGTCAGCTACTTTAATAATTAAGTTACGTCTTAAGATTCACAAAAGAAGCATGGCCAAAATGAAAATAAATGTAACCCTCTCAAAATACTTTATCATTCCACAACCCACTGCTTGCTGACTGTATAAAAAGGACAATTAAAATTTACAGTAATTAACAAGGAACAGCTGGGCGTTGCTGAGGTTGGGACAGATGTGACATTTGTATCCTGGGCTGGACGCCTGGGGCTACAGAGCACTCCGATAGGTACCGTGAAGCAATGACATCCAGCTGGACCACGAGGAGTATACATGCACTAGAGCAGATGTGTGTACTTAAGCTCCCAAAGAAAAGACTTAGTTCACATCAACTGAGAGATTAACTGAGGGAAGAAGCTGCCTTAGTTTGTGAAATGCCCAAAACAATAGACCGAAATGTGAAAACAGAATGCTCTCTATCTGATGTTCATGCTTTCTGTGATTTTTATGACTACAAAAAATAGCATTTTCTGAGCTGTCTTGCAGCAGTACTTGCTATGTTGCAATAGTCAGACACATTGCTGAATCCTTCTTTTAGCTATCTAGTGTTGTGCAACAAGAAAAGAGCGAGGATCAAATTTGTGAGCCTAACAGGTTAGGCTACTCAAGGCCACAGATCAAAAGGAAGATTTCCTATCCTCCAGCTGATTTGAGAAGGAGAAAAGACACTTCAAACCAGACTAGCTGGGAGATCCGCATGACAACATTGAAAGTAAAGTTAAGAGGTCCATACTCAATATTTACCACCACAAAAAATTCTCAACAAGTTTCACAATTTCAGTTTTTATCACAGCATGAATCTACGTATTAGGATGTTGAAATGAAGTGTCCTTTGCACTAACGTTATATAGCACGGAGAGGTCACGGATACAGAACTTGTCCGTCCTCTTGTTATGAAGTACGTGGTGACCTGGGTAAGGCTTCATATGCCATGGATTGGAGGTCATGACATCTGAAGAACAGATGCTGTTATCTTTCTTCCTCTTAATACCTCCAAGGAATGGGATATCACAGCCTACTGCAAGACTCGAGAGTGAGGGTATGGCTGTCTATCTTCCACTCTCCCCCCCGTAATAAGCTAAGGGAGTGAAGTGTGGCTGGACAGAGACCTTCTTTTAGACTGGTGGGTGCTGAGAACATTTCCAACTCTGTGCTATGAGTGGGAAGAATGTATTTTACACCTTTCCCCTTCTGCTTGCATAAATGATGCAGAGAGCTTTTGCTCCAAGTTTAAAAAAAAAAAAAGATTAAGAAGCATCAGCTATGGAGGAAGACCTATGTTATGGGCAAAACCAAAAGAATGGTAAGGGAATGGGCTCTTAAAAATATTTCAAGATTTTAAATAAAACCTCAAGTTTGCAATTATGTAAAACAAATCCTACTCACTGACTCTTTGCCCACGTCATTCAATGCCAAGTAGGACCTGGGATAAACACAAACCCTGAACCAGAAGGATGTTCCACGATGCATAAATCAGTATGGTTCATGCAGATTCAAATGTACCCTGGGTGGGTTTAGCTGAGAGAAAGCCAGAGGAAACCACCTGATGCTTACACTACAGGTCATACCACACACGAAGCAGGAGCAGCTCAGCTCTTTCTCCCTCCTATCCACAGTGTGTTTTCATCTGGTCCCAAATTTGCTTTGCTGTGTCTCCATTCAGAGGCAGGGATTTGCCCATACAAAATGTTTGCAAGACTGGGTTTACAGTGAAGAGGATGAAAGGGAAAGTTTATTTCCTCTAATTTTGAAGTGCTCACAGTTTAGGAATCAGAATAAAATATTTCAACAGTAACCCCAATAGATGTTAAACATCAACTGCTAAACATTTTTAAACCCACAGGACCCAATAAACAGTATGTTAGACTATTAAAAGTACTCAACCAGTGTTTTGAACTACTAATGTTGACTTTAACAAACCCTGGAAAGCCAAGAGGACTGGGAAATAGCTGATGCTTTAACAGTATTTTAAAAGGCTAAAAGAACAATCATATAAAATGAATTATGTGGTTTCAAAAATAAATGTTTGATTGACAAGTGCATGCTGATATTAAGAATATTAGGAATTTCAGGAATTTCCTTGGTATTGTACAAAATATTAGTCCCAAACAAATTCAAGGCAGCACATGAAGTGGATTAAAAGTTGGCTTGCTAGAACAAAGTAAAACAAAAAATTGCAAAAAATCATCCCATGAAGATTCTGCAAAGATACTTTTATTCAATGCTAGGCAGCATTTCTACCAATGATCGGCAAGAAACAAATGGTAAGAAAAATTGCAGATGACACAAAAATTGATGGAGCTATAGATAGTGATAAAGGAAAAGTCAGTCCCGTAAAATCATTCAGAATAGGTGACAAAATGGGTTTTGCCTGAACAATTGTGTTTTAACAGAGATAAGTATAAGGTCACACATCGAGGAATCAGGAATGTAAATCACAGTAGTAGGAAAGCAGTAAATCAAAAAGACTATAACCAATTTCAGAGTAAAACCAACTGGAAAGTGGATGACAGTGCGAGGCAAAGGTTAAGAGTGCAAACACAGCTCTTGGCTGGATGAAGAAGAGAACACTGAGAAGAAATCAGGTGATGACATATTAGAAGAACCATTATGTTCTTGTCTCCATACTGAAGACACTTGAAACTACTTGGAAAAAAGCTTAAGAATTCAAAATCTGTTTTATATTGTGAGACTAAAGAAAATAATGCATTTCTCCTTCAGGAGAGAATGCCTATCGTACCTTTGTTAGCAACCAGCTACATGATGCAGATACACCCTTTTAAACAATGTAGGAAAGGAAAAAGTTCAAGTAGCTGAAAGCCAAATGTAATCAAATTCAGGTCGGGGTAAGACATATTACAGCTTCAAAGCAATTTTGGACTAAAACTTTCACTATATATCTTTTAAAAGGTGAATTTTGAGAACTCCAAGAACAGGCATTTTGCTTTAGGAGACTGACTGCACTAAAACTAAGTTTTAAAAGTTTGTGTAGAAGGAAACGCGGCATGCACAGAGCATGGAACAAGCTAGGCACCAAACACATATCTGCCCTTGGACAAGACTACACAGTTCCTGCTGCTGTTGGTACCACAGCTAAATTGATTAAAACTACCTTAGTT
The DNA here is from genome assembly GCF_000737465.1 of Haliaeetus leucocephalus. NCBI lineage: Eukaryota > Metazoa > Chordata > Aves > Accipitriformes > Accipitridae > Haliaeetus > Haliaeetus leucocephalus. The sequence continues at coordinate 22,939,382 of NW_010972664.1, forward strand.
ACCCTCTACGTGCCTTAACTGTAGCATAGGTGTGTTGGCATATATGGCCACAAGCGAGCCTGATGAAAGAAGATGCCTGTGTATAAGAAACTAAGAAAGTAAGAGCTGGGCAGCATAAAAAGCTCAGAGCCACCACAAAAAGGCCCCCACCCCAAACCCCACTGAACCATCCCGCAGTACTGCCCTCCTTGGGCAAGCACTACTTCATCTGTGAGAGGCAGCAAGACCATATCACAAAAGAACCATAGAGCAAGGAATAGGTATGAACTATATTTTACAAGATAAATATGGAATATAACATCTGAATGTCTTAGAAAATAATTTAAAGAATAAAACAGTTGAGGACTTCGACTCCTAGAATGATTGATTCTGAACACTGGAGAAAAGTGACTTGGTCGTTCTGCACACATCTTAAGGGTTGTTAGACCTCTTTCTCATGAACTATAGCTTGGGCTTTTACATTATACCATTTTGGACAAGCTGATTATTTTTAGCACAATAATCTGCATCAGATGTATTCCACAATACTTTTTAAACTACTCGGAGAGAAAGCTAGTATTATTCATCGCTTGATTTCTTAAAACTTATATAATCAAAACAAGTCCTATGGGGTTTTCTTTGTTTGTTGGTGTGGGGTTTTTTTTAAGTATTAAAGATGGTTTTTAAGTTCCACTGTATTGGAAAACTCAATGAATTATAATCACCTCAATTGCATCGTCGTACATTTTCCTTGCCTCCGTGTCCATCTTGTCTGACATAAGCCACGCTTTCAATAAATATTCATAAAAACTGTCTCCCAGCCCGCCCACGGATGTGTGATCTGTAGGAGGGAAAGAGGAAAAAAAAAGGTTGAAGTTGTTATATAATAGCACCTTAAATTTATTCAAAATATAAACTTACGTTTTTAAGGTCTACTGTTGTAGAATTATCAATATTTTAAGCCTGTTTAGCAGGACAAAGCTGCATTGTACCCCCTATCCCCTCCGAACTTCATAGGTGTGGAACCTGCTGTATGTGTTCACTATTCGTCATTCTGCAGAGGCTATCCCTCATATCAAAAAGGTAATTTAACCTGTTTTTACTTCATTCCATAGAACCTAATTGTTTAGCTGCTAGGGTTTGGGGGTTTTTTTTATTATTTTTTTTTTAATATATGTAGAAACATATACATAAAAAACCGTGAGATCTCTGTATCCAGGATGCAACCAGGTCACGTGGCTGGCTATGAACTGCCACGAACTACACAGAACCCAATCTTTCCAGGAGATTTTTATTTCCAACAAGGTAGCTACTTAACAGACTAATGAATTTCTCAAAGTCAATGTTCTTTAAAATTATTTCAGTCAAAAGGGAGGCAAATTGCCTTTGCAGTGTACAACATAAGCCCTGCTCTGTTCTACCACGTCTGAGCAGCCGTGCAGAGCCACGCCATGTGCTACAGGGTAAGTAAAGCTGCTTGACTTAGAATCCACCACCACATAAACTCAACCTCCAAACACGCAGATTACTTTTTTGTCACCTGCTTTTTTTTTTTTTTTTTTCCTTGCAGAGGTTGCCTTTCACAAGTAGAGTCATCGCTATTCTGTGCTGACAGACCACATGAGAACTGCCTACGTTTCTCTTTGGGTAAACTATCATACATCCCCACAAAAAGCCTACTGAGGGGCTGACTCAGCCTCGGAGCTCCTGTTCCAACCCCGGCAAGCACTCCCTCAGTACACCCTTCATTCAAAAAGCAGTACACTCTATGAGATTTAATAAGTGACTCCAACCAGAACAGCACATAACCTTTTCTTTCCCAACATTACAGCTCCCAAAACGCTGGCACCAGAACAGTCTTAGTCTGCTGAAGCTGGGCGAAGGAAACGCTTAAGACCAACTTTGTGACAATGCCAGAAATTCAGTGCCCTAAGCATGGCTGCTGTTATTGTCATGCAAGTTCCCTTTTGCCGGCTGAAAAAAAGAAAAGATACGATACTTCCTTCTCCAAAGTACCTCAGAAAAGTGCTATTATTCATGGTCTTTCTGGGATAAAGGTGTAAAAGAAAGGTTGGAGCTATCCTGCTCTTTTCCTCCAAGCACCGTCCTGCCCCAGCACGTCTGCTTGTCTCTGAAGATGTGAGTAGGAGGTTAGAGCTGGTAGATGCTTCTATCCTAACTCTTCTAGCTGCCTCCTGACTCCTCTGCTCCTTACCAATGGATTTCTAAACAAAGGAAGGAGCAGGTGGAAAGCCTGTAGCTTTCCCATTTGTTTTCAGCTTGTGAATTTGGAGCAGATTACTTCACGCCCTTCTCTTCTAGCTCAGTATCTCCTAGACAGCCTGTTCACACCCAGCTACTCAGTGATTTAACCACAAAGGATGAGTTTTCATAAGCTTTCCAGCTCTGAGCTGTAAGAGGGCATTCAGGTCACGAGTCACTTTCTTCCACAAATGCAAGGGCTAGAAATTACTCCTTCAATGCACAATTACGTTCTCAAGCAGACACAAGAACTAAGGGTCTGTGGTTTTCAGAAAAAAAATAAACAAACCATCCCAAGGCTTCCAAGTTACGACTCATGTCAGCACTACTCAGGGGCCATCTTCACAAGAGACAGGGTTTAAAACGACTTGTGTTAAGCTGTTGCCTCTTCCCCAGCTGAGCTCTGTCACTTGAGTCAGCGCTGCTCCTCTGCCAGATTTCTGTCACAGATGGACTTAGTCCCCAACCAGGACAGGGTTGCCGAACCCTCAGCACGGTTCATCTTGAAGCGGCTCCAGCTGGGTTCGGGGCAGGAAAGAGCAGGAAGACGAGTGGAAAAGGTTTATTTCCTGAACAGAGAAATCCGCATTCCAGGTGAGTTTCCAAGGTCAATTATATCAGAAACGTGCCCCGTTTCACATCTACTTCTTCAGGCAGTCATTTGAGAACTGTCTTTCCCTCCTGTCAGCAGCTCTTCTCCTCCTCCACATTGCTTCTTGTCTTAGGTGAAAGCACAGGGAACGGAGGAACCAGTAGCAGCGGGACACACAGGACTGGGAGCCATCCTCTAGACAGCCTTTTTTGCACCTTCTCATGCGTTCAGAGCACAGAGCTGCACAAGCCTCTCAGACACAGATCCTCCTCCCACTCAGCAAGCAAGAAGCAACCACGGTAAGGCTAAGGGCTTCTGACGGCCTTGCTGCTCCCAGCAGCAGTGTTTTCTTTATTCCCGTTTTTATACCTCCCTCCAATTCTCAACTACTAGGAGTTTTCAAGGCTCCTCTCTCATTAAACTGTGGGCTCCTCCGCTCCCCAGCTGATGCCTTTCACAGCTGGACCAGACAACAGACCTGTCAGAAAGGGCAAACTGATTCTGTTCCTTCTCTTCAGTAGCAGGAAAGAGACAGATGAAATATTTTTGGTGGTCACACGTGGTAAGACATCACCCAGGTATCTTTCAGGCAGAAGGGAAGCAGTATTTCAAAGGGAGCTGCACTGGGATACAGCTCTCTATTTCCCTAACCCCTCCCCTCATCTGCAAAAAATAGCCAGAAGAGGGTGGAAGTGAAAAGGAGGCCACCGCAGCAGCTGAACTGAGGTTTAAGTACAGCAAGTTTTTCCAACTTCTACAGCTGCATTAACTGCACCCTGGCAAGATCTTCTTCAGGTCTTCTGCTAGTGTCAGAAGGTGTTGCTAAAGCAGAATTGGCTGCATTTTGTGTAAGGACTACAACTAGAAATGACTGAAAAGTAAAACACTTTTTGTGACAGATTGTGGGACGCCGACAACTTGCTCTCACCTAGAGTGGAAATGCTAAAGAAACATTTTTCAGGATTCCTTAGCAAATATATAGCTGGTGAAAACTGTAGATTTGGGCCATCACATATCATTCTGTCCTATAAACAAAGCTCCCTACCCAAACTTATCATCAGAAGGTCGACGGTGGTTATCACTCTCTCCTGCTATTTGAGCTACAGCTCAGATGGATTCAGAGATTTAACTCAGTTCAACTCAAAATGTTTTGCTCATAAAAATGTTTTGCACATAAAATATTTTGAAGTTTTTCAATCCGTCCTAACGTTGCATGTCAAGCCAGAGTACTAAAAAGGAACAACTCCTGATTTGAATAACTGAGTTTACAATAGCATCTTGGCACTGGGTACTCTTCAGCAGACAGCTGTGAAGGTTTTATGTTTAAAATGTTTATAAGTATTTTGCAAATTTAAAAATGGACTTCATTTTTAACATACTTGATCTACAAGAATTATTTAATTAGATCTATGTCATTTAAAGGTTTTTACTGTGAAGAAGTGTTTCACAGTGAAATCCTGAAGTAAAATTCTTTCCAGATTAAGACAAATATAGCAAAGAGAACAGAAGTATGAGGGCAGATCAAATATGACAGAAGCCACATATTCTCTTCAATGACATGTATACATTTTTAGAACATTCATTCCTTCCAATCAAGACAAATTAAGATATTTTCTTCATTCCCCGTTTTTTCAAATGTAGGCCCAGATGACTGGGCAAACATAAAAGGATTCCAGTCAAGAATTCCTTGGGAGGTCTTATTTTAAACTAAAAGACATAGTAGTTGCAGTTGCAAAGACTACCTTCAACTATTGCAACCAAAAGCAATTACAAAAAGCCCTGTATTTTTTCTGGTTTGTCACACACTTGAAAGCACGTTGTGTGCAAACCCGTGCAGTCAGTCTGTTTGTAGGCTTCCTCCTTGCCAGAAAGAGCCGAACAAAATCTTAATAGAAAGACAATAATATTTACAGTTCATGGCAACATTTTTGCTCAGATACTTCAAAAGATGTACATCCTGTTAAATATTGGCATTTTTCTTCTTAATAAACAGTTTGCAGTTGAAAAAAACATTTCATAGCAATATTTTAATGAGTTTTTAATTTGTTGCTAAAAGAAGATCTATATTTAGTCAAGTATTGTGTCTCAGCTAATATTCCAAAAATCACATCCACCTCTTTCCCACAGACTGAGCGGAGGACCTTCTTTTCAATTGTCACACCATCATTATCTAATATTTCTAAAGCTAGTTTCACTCCAAATGATCTTATTCGTATCAGCAATCCATTAGCTCGCTGCTGTAACAGTCTCCTCTGACAAGCAGCAAGACAATTATTTCACAGCAAACCACAGAAATACCTAGCAGGTCAGAAAGAAGCACACATGCTGTCTAACTGAAATGACAATGAATCTCAGCTTGAGATAGGAGGGAGAGTCTGTGGCGCTCTGGTGATTTGTTCTCTGTAAGTGGAATTGTTTCTTTACAAATCTGGGGAGACAAATAAACTTGTTTTTTCCTCAGCTAGCTCTTCAGAGCATAGGCAGCAGGGTTCCCCCTCCTCAATTACAGCTGAGGCACTGTGACAGATGCAGCTGTTCTTCCTCTCCAGGACTAATTTTTTGCAATGGTAGTAGATAATAGGGATACTAGGCATTCACATAGCTCATTCTCCTTTCTCGTACCCAGATCTACCTAATGGTTGTAAATAGTCCTCCACAGCAAGCCAGTTTCTAAACAAACAGCACTGGTTCCCAAGAATACGGTTATGGCAGCAGACTGCGCGTTACAAACACGTACCACTTCCTTTGGTTTACAGGGAAAGTTTGGTTCAGTGAGCAATAAAATATTTTCCACAACAACTGATAGCCCCCTAAAGATAACATTAATAACAAAACCTCCTCTAATGAAGGTCTACCTGCTCTCTAGAGCAAACTTAAGATGTGTAAATTATTTTTAAGCAGATGGCTTTAAGTAGTTAACAGCAGCTTAATGAGGCAAATTAAAAACAGTTCATGATTTGCTAAACCCTCTCTGCTTTGTACCTTAATTGTTCAATTGTCATTTCTTGGCAATGAGCAGGAATAAAGAAAGAAGCCAGGCATTGCTTTAAAAGCAGCACTTCATGCCACAACTGATGCTGCGGTCCCAGCACCTGAGGGTGAGGCTTCATGTCACCCATGAGCAGACGGGTAGCGAGCCACTGCCTCTTCCTGACCCCAGGGCACGTCCTCCCAGCCTCCCGTTGTGTCCATAAAGCTTACGCATCATTTACCGCACACGGGACAGAAAAGATGAAATAAACGTGGAGCAGAAGTATGTTTAGCGTGTGCAGGCTGCCATGCTGAAAAGCAGTACAGTGAGATAACGTTCTAGTAGTACATAAGCACAAGCAGGCGGAGATGAGGATCAACTATGCCATCAGCATTTTTAATTCATGAATTTGCAACTACAACACTGATTTAATATTTTTAAGTACAGACAGCTAGAAAACAATCACGCAAAGAACTGGAAATTTGGCAATGTGTTAATGAAACTCAAGTCTTAGAACTGGTAGTTAGTTATGACTCTAAAGTAAAGGGAAACTAACTTAAACCTCCCTACAGTGCTATACCAAATAGACTAGAAGCACCAAGATGAACAAACTACTGATTCATTTCAACCAAAAGGGTAGTAGTACAGAACTGCTTTGCAACAAAAGAACAAAGTAGTAAAAAGGGAGGCTGATTTTTCCTCAAGGATCACGAACACTACTTTGACAAAGTGCTACTGCAGTATGTCAGGGAAGGAGTTCAAGAGTGGAAAAGATAAGTGACCAGGAGGGAGTAGCAAAGTCATTAAGCTAATATTAACTTTCATTAAGAAATCCATACACCCCATCACCATTAGTTGTTCTGGGTACCAACTGGCCTTACACTGCAGGAGCCCTCTTTCTTTGTGTAGGAAACTTGTAAGGAATTGTTTTTCTGTTTGTCTTCAGAGTGGCCCTGATTAAATTTCAGTTCAATCTTTACTTCATGTAGTTGGGCTTAGTGTCCCTCAGCTGCTCTAAATAGGTGCAAGCTCCCTTTCTAATCCTTTAATCCAAAAAGCTGAGGCCCTGGAAATTGCAGCTGCTGCAATTCACAGTGGAAATTCAACCTAAGGATGCCATAAGCCATAGTGGAAGGCTTAAAAGTGCAAACACTTGTAAATTAACTGCAGCAGAGGCAGCCCTGATAAAAGGAGGTGGAGGTGCAATTTTTAGTCAGCTATGAATCATTTATCACTAAGGAACACGTTACCAGCATGAGAATTTTTCTGAAAACATGCAGGTTGTCACATAACAGAACTACATTCAAAGAATAGATAAGGTTGCAAAGCCAAGCATTTATAAGTTAGGAGATAGCTGAACAGACATTGCTTCCCATTCTACCGTCTGGTGCCACAACAGATTCAAGCAACAAGAAAAACCTAGCTCAGCTCCTCCCAGCCCGGGGATGCACGATCACGCCTGCTCACGCGCCCAGCTCTAGAGAACGTAGTAGCTGAACTCTAAATAATCCATATGGAGAAAGTAGATGTGAATGTTTTTCAAAGGCTTGGAAAAATATGGATGGTTTTTTCCTCAAGCAGTCCTGAAACAAATAGTTCCCACAGTATTTCATATCCAAAACATGATGGTTCTCAAGTTTCTTAACCGCATGCTTCGCAAAAACTAACTTTAATCCGGGTAGAATCACATTCCACCTCTAGCTTCCTTTAGAAATGGCTGAAGCATTTTTGTCAAAGCTGTTTAAAAAAACCCAACAAAACAGCTTGAGGCAGACAGAATATTCCAGTTGGAAGAGTTGAAGTTTGGCAGCTACAAGAAACTGAAAACACAATCACTTAACGGAAAGTGTTGAGCAACCTTAATTGTAAGCGCTACCAGTTTCCTGTATAATAAAATTAAGCAAAATGACTTCCTAGAACTGTACTGATTATCAAACTAAAGATTAAAATTCTCAAACTTGCACAATTCAAGTGTGTGCAAAGACAATAGAAATAATTTGAAACAGACCAGCAAGTACAACTAGCCCAACTAATACATACAGTTAGGTAACTCATATTGTTAGAACCAAAACGCAACTTCAAATTGAATGTAGCTTATGATTCTGTAATGTCAAAGGAGTATCCTAACTTGGTATCTTACAACAGGCTCTCCTTTCACACTCAGGAATTCACAGCTGGAACAAATATTTTCCTTTTTGTATTCAAACTTCCCTGAAAGTTCAAAACATTCCAGCTAGTATTTATAATTCTGGAAGGAGTTAGGTCATCTCTCAGAAGACATGTTCATGACTTAAAGACCAATAAGCTAAATACGTCAAGTCCATGTGCAAAAATTAAACACATTAAACCTTTATATTGGTGCTTTCACTGAAAAGTGGCCCTTTATCACCTGAAGTTGCCTTTTCCAGATTATTACACTCACCAACAGAGCCAATGGAATGAAGCACACCTGCCTCTCTGCCAAGTTTGGAGTCACTGCAAATCCCACCTGCGCTGGCAGCTTTAACTAAGCTGCTGGAATTTGCAGTGGATTGACGGGAAGCCAGGTACATGTTTACCTCTGATGACTTTTTTTTTACCTGACAAGGTGGCTGTGAAAAACAGCTAAGGGGTGGTAACATCATCTGCTACAAACAATACTGCTGTAGGTATGTGCCCACAACCCAGAGTCCCTTCTGAATAAGAGTTTCTACATAAAGGGATTGACAAGCTCTTAAGGTCATTACAACCTTGAGTGTATTCACCTTAGTCTTCCTATAAGATCTCAACTCTCCTCTTACAGATTAAAAACAATAAAATGGGAGAAAGAAAACCTTTATTAGATTAAGTCTAGCCCAACATCCATCTATGCAAAATTAGCTGGCAAAACCACTGTCAACAACTTTGCCCTCTCCCTTCCAGTTGGATCAAGACCATAGCAGTTTGCATACTTACATATGTACGTGCTTGTATACATAATACATGAATGCTGACAGTCAAAAGAGATTCAAAGAAGCCATGAAAGACTCTCCCTGTTTTTGATGTACTCACAGATTACACCACATGCAATATAAATCCAGGCTACTCCGCGTGTTTCTTTCTCCTAGACCTGTGTCTATGTATCTCTTATTTTTCTTCTTATGACAGACGCCTGAAATAGCAGACACAGCTAGCCGAAGTTTTGGTCATTCTGTAGGTACTAGGAAACTGTGCTGGTTGTTAAGACTTACTCAGTCCATGCTCTGTGACTGAGACTCAGCTACCACACCCTACGTTTGGACTGCATTCGTCACCAACCTTCTCTTATTTTTGACCATATAGGCCAAAAGGTGCTACAGCATTATCTGCAATCAAAGATCAGCTATGTCTTCACGTAGATCTCCAAGATGAGATGGTATTTTACCTTGCTGCTACAGGACGGTCCAGCTCCCCATGGAACTTTATGATTAAAAGATCCCATTGGCAAGACACATTCAATGTCCACTGAACCAAACCATAGCCCCTCTCCCCTCAATGTCACCAAATTGGAAATGTTTCTCATGGGACCACTGGAAGGTACATTCCCCACACAACTCAGAATACGATGTCTCACATACTGAAGACAGGATGTAAAGAAATGGACTGTGATGTGTCGCCCAATCTATTGGTGGTCTAGAGAACAACGTCAATATAAACAGCTAGGTGCACAGCCTCCAACAAGTGATACAGAAGGAATAAAATAAAAACGAGTAACTGTATTAAGGCTGTAACAAGTTTGTAATTGGACTTTGATAGGCTTCCCTTTGACAAGAAATGAATAAATCAAGAATGGTTCAAAAATACAGTTTAGGTATGTAGAGATCCTAGTACAAAAGTCAATTAGTAAAGAAATAACGAGATTCCACGGGTGCTCAAACTTTAAAAACTCACAGAGCACATGTCAAAGGATACCTTTTTACTCCCCAGTCCTTTTAAGTTAGCTGTCTTCAAAGCCAGCAATTTAAACTCAAGAATATCAAGCCGTACCCTAAGACATGTCGGACTCTGTTAATACAGATTAATTTACTGAATTCACAGTAAAGAAAATAAATGTTATAGCTGTTATGGGACAGATTTCAAATTCTAGATATTGATGCACTCCCCACCAAGATCATGCTCTAAAAATGCAGTTTGGTGATACAGCAGAATAAAATATTAATCTCTTTCCACAGCAATGTACGCAAGCACTTTCAAAACCCAGTTATACCATATCCAAATCCTTTCTTTAGGAATTATTTATAGACACTCCTTTTCAAACACATAATTCATATACATATTTAACCTTCCAATAACACTAGAATATTTAAAACACTAAACAAAGCTTTTATTTGTTCAGCTTTATCAGCATCTTGCTCAACAGACCAGCAAAACATCTTAACCTTGTAGACTTATAAAAGCATATTCCCTGTAACGCACAGCTCTGCTGTATTTCATTAAAACAAAGTTTTAACAGATTAACTTGCTCTTGGCTTCTAATGAATAAACAAATTTGAATGCAGCCTTTTCTTGGAACACAGTTAATTACATTTGTACATCATTGTAAAGCAAAAGGGCAAGGGGAATTCCCCAGCAGAGATTACACTGATTATTTTCTATTCAAAACACATGCATGATCCTAAATACAGAACAAGAAAGAATATTTTGGAGAGAGAAATTAAGGACATCTGCCAAGATAGCAAAGAAAAATTAAACAGCAGAGAACCACCCCCACCTCCTCATCTGCAACTGGTACATGCATGCCTACTGCTGGAAGTCTAGAAATCATGTTGTATTTGTATTTGTTCATAATGTACTCAACTGAAAGCAGATTTGAAATAAAAAACCCCACCACAATAAATGCTTATATCAGTCTCCAAACTAACCATTACATAGAACACATATCTCCAGTTCTATAACTGACATTCCAACCACAAATCAAAGAAGAAATTTACTTGCTAAATCAAATAAATGTGCAAAGATGAAGTCAGGTTGGGAGCTACTTCTACAAGTGCTTCTACAAAAGATAAAATAAATTATTTTAATCCTGCACCATTTCTATTTAAGAGAAAGAAAAATATTTTCCTTATGCTGAAGGGGGAAAATAATCACCCAAGAATTAAAGCATTAGAAGCTATTATCCACAAGTCCAAATGGGAGGTAATCATCTGAAGAGTTTTGTAAAATACTTTTTGGAAAATACAGGCTTACTTGACACAATTCCCTTCACTTCCTTTTAGTTTATGGATGTTTTGCCAAAACTTGACATGACATTTCACAATTCGATTTTTCACGACTCGGCATTGCTGGTTTCTTAGCGCTGTATAGAGCATGTAGGGGTATTAACAGATATAATTTAAGAGACTACTTCTGCTGAATAAGGCATCTAGTAAATAAACAATGTAAGGGCTGGGGGGAGAAAATGCAAAGTACCTTCATAGTTAAAGGAGAACACTAGCAGTTCAGCTGGCCAAGACGGGAATTTTCCAGTACTAGCATCCTTCTCACTATCCACAGCTAGACTATCGAGCTGTTAATTTATGCTACAATTATATTTTTATCTGAAATAATTATCTGCAATATTTCTTCAATCTTTTGAAAGACCACTTCATTCTTCAGTATTATTCACTTCACACCTTGCAATCTGCAAGGGTTTTAATCTCCCAGAGCTAGATGTAAAGACCGAAAGGGTTTCTTGCTTAATTTTAACAATGAAAGTCCCAATAACAGAAATCCGAATAGCGATTTATTTATCAATCTCTGCAGCACCTTTGAAAGTTTGCATTCAAGAGAGCCACTCTCCCTACCAGCAGTCTCCCTTATCTCCTTATTGATTCCTTTATTTTCTGCATGTAATCCCACTCACTATCCTATTGTGTGAGTGCTGCAAGGTGTAAACATCAGCAGCTGGAGAAGAGCCCATGGGTCGCAGAGCCTGCAGATCTAGGTACCAGCACCCAGAGAGGGCATGCGAGAGAGGTCTGGGTGCCAGTAACTGGAGCAACTGGGATGCATGTTGCAAGGTCAGACTGCCAGCAACTGGAGAAAGGGGCCGCAGGTCACTGGGGCCGGTAGGTCCGGGTGGCAGCGGCTGGAGAAAAGACAGTGGGTCACAGGGCCCTAGGTTTACATGCCAACAACTGGAAATGCCTGCCTGTGTGTGTTTTTCCCAGTGAATTTAATCCCGGGTACATGTGCGTATGTGGAATTCATTAGAAGACTTCAAGGTGGACGAGCTGGTGAGCTGCTGTACAAGCAGGCATAAAAACTGAGGAATATTCACCCAGTATTTGCACTGATTTAATGAAAGTAATTTAAAGTTGTTTTTATTGATTTTCCTACATGTGAAAATTGCAGCATTTTAACGGAAGTGTAAATCTAATCCAATTTAATTAAATTCTCAGAAGCCTTCTCTAAATAGTATTTTAAAATTAAAAGTGCTTGGTTTGGTTTAATTTAGGCATTTATTGTTGAAAATGAAAGATCACCTGACGAAACTGAAATACGCACAACCACAAAGGCATTTGCTTTGGTTTATTTAAAGGCTAGACTACAGCACAAACAACCGGGAAACAGAGGAGATACGTTTCTCCCATTCAGCCACCTTGGCTGTGCCTCTACTTACTGTGCAGTAACAGATGCAGGGAACCGCAAGGACGTGAGAGCATCACCAAAAGGTGCTAAGGCAGTGTGTGTAACGAGGCAGGCTAAATACCTGTGGGAATTCTCTTATTTGTCTTTTGAGGATAGTCATTGCTTTGTACGTGAAAGACAACATTTAAATTTAGTGCATTAAATATGTATATACGGACCGATGTCATGTTGTTGGCGAGTCCCTGTCAACGTGCTGACAGAGTACCCCGCACTGGGCTTTTAACTTAGTCCACTTGCAAATCTGACTAAAGGGGCTAGTTTTCGGTAAGGAGACACAAACAAAGCACTGTAGAACAGACTGCAGTCTGAATCACATCAGCATTCAGTAATGGTAATTTCAGTATCTGCTATTACACTGCTAATAGTAATGCTCAGCTCACACACCGTAAATTCACACACTAGCTTACTTTACAGTAAGTTGTTAACGTGCTCACATATCACTAAGGTGCAATAAACACAGAAGGCTAACACAGAACAGATATCTCTGCTTATTTTCTTGCATACGGAAGCCATATATAGTCTAAACCCCAATTTTAGTCAAACTGACGCAACTATCTTACATAACCAACGCAGGTATGTCTATAGGTAGGCCAGCTGCAGGAAGTGAGATGTGAAGCCAGAGCAATTTGAGTTCCCCTTCAGTAACATTATTACTTGCAAGAGATGTTGGAACCAGATGAAATGCAATAATTTGTTCTCGGTATTGAAAAGTAGAAAAGAAGAATGCGCAATTTACAGAAACGTGCAAACACAAGCGCCGTGTCCTGAGCTGGCAGTAACACGCAGATTGGCATTTTCTTTGTTATTGCTGTTCTAGTTAGTATTCTCACCTAATCTGTTTGCAAATGCAAATTAGAATTAAATTTTCTCAACATATTTTCATTTTTTTAAGAAGTAATTTTTCTTCAGTACAAATTAATTTCCATAATTCTGAAATCTCTCACTTTTAATCAAGATTCTAGTTATTAAATCTGCTTAGCAGGCTTCTCTAGAAAGCACTGTCACTGTTTTTGAAAAGAATCAAATTCAAAGTTCTGATGCTTACATCAAACAAACCACTCACCAAGTGAAACGAAAAGCTAACAAAGTTAACTGGAGGTTAATGCGAGAGGTTAGAATATGCTTCTTGCCAGCTATTTCCCTTTCAGGCTTACAGAAACTGAAACCCCAAGGCCAAAGTACTGTAAATCACTTGTTCCTACTGGACCATCACCTTAGTCCGTAAGTAAAAATTGAATCTGTCAACATTCCTGTGGGCATTATAGCTTTGCCTTCTAGCAATAGTCCCAGTGAGCTGACAAATCCTGAGCTGAACCCATTAAAAAGCTGTCATGCCACTCATGCTGTAATAATACCTGTGCATTACAATCTCAAACACAAATATTTAGCCCACACATGACATCATTTTCCTCCTCCTGGGTATAACAAAGTCATGTACAGCTGTATTACAAAGCATTTCCACCGGAAAGCATGGAGATTTAGCAGTGACCAGTAAGCCATTCACCCGGCAGTTTTTAGGACTGGGTTTTATGGCATTCAAATGGAAAGAAATGATGGGATGGAACGGTAGTCCCCGTGCAGCCCTGCCTTCTGCGGCTCCCGACCCTGGCTGCTGCTGCTTCACGAGGCAGGCGGAAAAAGAAAGAAGGTAATCTGTCGCCAAAATCCTTCTTCAAGTGCTATGTAAAATGCATTAAATGCACATGGAAATTTACATTCCTAAAAATATAAACATTACAAAGATGGGGCTATAGATTAGATTTATGTCACACTATATGACTCTACTCATCTCTCCAACTTGTTAAGAACCTGGAAGCCATGGTCATATCCTTCTTGATGAAATCATAATTACTAGTTGACTGTTAAGTTACTTTACTGATTAGACCTTTTTAGGTATTTGTAACAGAAACACTTGACTGGTTTGAATGAAAACGCTTGTCTGTGTAAGCGGCAGAACAATGAGCGAAAAGGACGGTCTGTATGTCACAGGGCACCGTCCCCAGAACATCATTCCCCAGCAGTGAAACTACAGAACACGCTGTTTATATTGAGATCAAAAGGCCTGCACCCTGATAAATCAAACCACAGCAGAAATGACTCATCAGACCCACATCCCAACATCAGAAGGACGGCGACACGGTTGCAGCAGATTACATACACCATTCCCCTTCCTCTAACCTAAGAAGAGAACAGACCACATACATACATTAAGCATACATTTAAATGAGGAAAAACAGACAACGCACAGCAACTTGCGTGGCCTAAGATCTATGGAGGCTACAGACAGAAATACTCTGAGGCATAGGAAAACCCCATGACAATTACTGATCCCTAGAAGGCCTGAAAGATCTGTCCAAAAACTAGCTCATCATCATCATTCAAGAACCCTAGGTATGCAAAGAGGGCTGGATAGCAGTGTCCCTTTTTCTCTGAGTCCAGACAACTTGGACATGTCTTGGTACCTGTGAGTATGAGTGAGTTAAACTTAGGAGAAAATGAGAGTAGGTAAAAATCAGCTGGCTTAATGACTCTGTAAACAAATATCACCTTCCCCTTCCGTAAGACCGGGCACTGAATTTTATTACTCTCATTTCCTAACACCAGCAGCTGAGATATAAGCTTCATATTTGTGAATTATATCCAGTTCATATAAAGTTCTGACGGACAACATGACATTTAGATTCTGCAGAATCTGAGATTCAAAAAAAGAAAGGCAGTATGTTGTGAGACCTTACATGTGCTAAGAAGTTACTTATATGGCAGCATAAATCACTGCACACATCTCTGGAGCAAAGAGAAAAAAGGAAGGAAAGATTTCTGAATGGGGTACTTCAATGGCACATTAGTTGCTCACACTAACATTTAATACTTGGGATTGCAAGTCAAAGTAGATGCAATCCTTGTGGGTTGGTTTGGTTAAAATCACAAAATGAGGCTGTGCCTAGGCTCCTTGTGCAAATACCTCTGAGAAGGTGTCAAAATACAGTATCAAGAATTTTCTGCAAAATTCTTGTTGCAAGTAGAGATACATCCGGCTTGCAGTCCCATGGGGCCACACCAAAGCCACAGAAAAATGTTTGAGGCTTCTCTTTTCTTCCACGAATCTGTCTTGCAACAAGAATTGTCTTTAAGTATTCAAGTTTACCTATCAGCCCGTTAGAACAAAATTAAACAGAAAACCAACACAGAAGTGTATCCCTTTTCTTCTATTCAAATCATATACATTTTTTCTTTTAAAAAAGTAAATTAAAAGGTAAAGACAAAACATAACTACTGAAAAAACTTGACCTAAATGAATTCTTCCATTATATATTTTGTTTAATACTCTTTGGATAATCAACTGATAGTAATAACATTAACTAGTCTGACTGCTATGCGTACATCACTGATATTTTTATTACTTTGAATAAAGGCACCCCCCACTAGAATATACCCACCGCTGGAATGACGGCTATAGAAATAGAAGATTAACCCACCACTAGAATGATGCTATATTGCAGCTAAATCCCGTATTTCTTCAACAGTGTATTTATGTATGTATTTATGTAGATTTAATTTACCTCTTTCACACCCCTCACGACTCGGTTTTAACACTGTACAGATCAACAGAAAACCTAACTAAAATTGAGCAAAAAAAGTCTGAGGAGGAAAAAAAATATTAAAAAGGAAGAAAAAAAAAGAAAAGAAAACCCAGAAAGGTCAGAGTCAAGAGTTACATGTATCTAGGCAAATAAAGAGTTCTGAAATAATTCTCAGAAACTATCTGAAGAAAGTACTTTGTACAAGATAAGACGCATCAAACTAAAGGTCACAGCAAAGATGAAAAGGGCAGCTTTCCCAGAAGCTGAAAAAAGAAAAGTTATGCTTTGGTACTCTTTCCATTGTCTCAGTCTTTCCAGTACTGAGGTATATAACAAGCCAAACACAATGCTCTTTGAAATTACCTTCTGAGGAGGACATAAAAGCCTTGCCTGCCTGTAATACCCACTACGTGACTCAAGTCAGTGACAGTATCGTGGACTCTGACACAAGTCCTCTAGTGAACTGAGAGGTAGTGCGTGAAGGCATCACCCTTACTTAACTGACTTCTGCGGCGCAGGACACAATCTCTGCAGGAGAATCAGAAGAAAAATTCCTGTCTAAGCCTCAGCTGTTCCAGCTCATATGTCCAGTGTTTCAGTGCACGTGCACCTTTACTGTAACTTCTTATATTTCTGCAAACAGATTCACTGAAGAGTGATCTTCCAGGGATACAACAAAGACGGTTTCTCAATGTTCCATCTCGGTTTGTGGAAGGAAAAACAGAATTAAGAATTCTTGCTATCTTATCCCCACAAAACTTTTCAAGATAGGTTTACAAATGCTTGTTGCATTGGGGAAATCTTAACAACACTACCAGACCACCTGTATCTGCATTTGGAAGCTTATTTGCTCAAACCGCACCCCCCAAAACCAAGCACCAAATTCCAGGAAATGAGTTTGTGACTAATGAGCAGCACCAAAAAATTAACGGCTCTAGAAAGTCGTTATTTCTTTTTATCCTAAGAACTTAAGTCTCAGCCTGTAATCCTAAACTTTAGTCCCAAATGTATTATCTTTCAAAATTCATTTAAGTATTACGTTTGAGCTCTATCAGACTTCTGCAAAGTAAAAAGTTTCACTGTATGTTTATTCTCAGTGACCAGGATTATTTTCTTCCCAAAAGCTGCTAATTCTGAGCATTATTATTACAACTGACAAAAAGCCCCTAAAGAATCCTGGTGATATGCAACATTAGACCTCTTTTGATTGAAGCAGCAGGAGCAATTGGTTAGGAATAGAAAAAAGCAATAGAAAAAATTATTTCAGAACAACGATGTAAATAATAGGTACATAGTTGTATTTCCTCACTTTCTTTTTTCTGAACACATCGTTAAACCTAAATTTGCCTGAAGAATTTATCTCATCAGTCCATGTGTCCATCTCAGAAGGTGTCACTATTCACTCAAAGATATTAGACACTTTGGAGAGAATTTTGGCCTCAACGATGGGATTAGACAACTCTTTTCCCAGTCACTGCAGTGACAGCTGCATTCATTTCCCTCATATACCAACTCAACGTCAGAAGCAAATTCTCAGCACATTCCAAGCCAGAACACGTTCTGCTGGATATTTACAGCCAACCACTGAAATCCCCGAAACCTGTCAATGATGTCAAACAGGACAGAAATAGATCATCTTGCTTGTTTTTCCTAGATAAACCTGCATTCATAAAAGAAATAGAAACAGAAACCTTGAAGAAAAAGGTTCTCTTTTATAACACCAGCTATGAAAGCACTAAACTACTCAACTTTTCTCGGAAGAACCACTTCAAGAAAAGGAATCATGTTTGTGCCTCTGTCTTCATGTTTTATCTCTCCACTTACATTGTCAGCAATAAAAACAATCTTTTTCTTTTCATTCCAACCAAAGCCTTTTCTTTCCCTTTTTTTTTTTAAATGAGACACACATTGATACCAGCAGGATCTATAGGGAGGTTCATCATGCCATTTCACATGCCACTAAGTAGAATAATGATGTTTGCAAATGTCAGTCCCTAACACCAGGTGAAGGACCTCAAATTTAACCAATATAAACATCCATTACTTGTACATTACCTTACGGTAATCTACTTACCAGATGGTTTGCAGAACAAAACCAGGAACAAAATCAAAATGAGGAAACTATTTTCAGCCTCATTCTTTATTACTGAAGATTTTTTTGACTGATAAAAGTTAAGATAGGCATCAGATTTGGTAGGAAGCTGCTTTCAGAAAGTACCACACAAACCGAGCTGCGTGACTTCAGAGATAGTGACAGGCAAAAATTGGTTTCATGAGATCTCAAGTCTAAGTAATCCTTCTACATTGCACGTTTTCAAGCATTGCTGTTTGTACCCTACAAAATAATTGTTCTGATCTCCAACTCAGTGACAAATAAAGAAGCAGAGCTTTAATTAGGAATGAATAAAATAAGAATACTCACGCTGACCCCACCGGCCTGTTCTTGGATTCAAATAATTTGGATAAAGTCCATTAGGACGATCCATTTTTTGAAGTAACTTCCGAATGTGCATGACCTAAATTAAATCAAGAATCAGGATCACCACTAACAACATTCATCTGCTCTCTGCACACAGTTAAATCTAATCTTTCTTCTTTTTCCTTTTTTTTAGTGGTAAATTTTCTTAATCTGAACACAGAAGCTTTCTTGAGGGCTTCCTGCAGATTAGCACATTTTTGGTTTTGTTTTCAAACGACTGCTCACATAAACATGTTTAAAAATTATTATTTTTAAATGGTATGCTGAAACTAATAAGAAAACTTCTGTTATCATAAATTTCTGCTTGAAAAAGTCACCTACTTGGTAACAGAAATACAAGTATGAAAAAATTTACCTGCTACCAAGAATGCAAATAGAATTCAATACAGAAAGTACTTCCCCTTTAATACAATTTATGATGAAACAGTATAAAGGACACTTGTATGATAAAAAACTGCATCTGACACCTACCTTGTTGTAGTATACAGGGTCCCCTGTCAAATAGCTGAGGTGGACAAATTCCATATGCAGAGTACCAAATTCAGCAAGGATGCTGCTGCCGGCAGAAGCCCAGCCCCAGTTTCGACCCACACCGCTGAATTCCCACAAATATGCATAAAAAAGGGAGAAAACAACAAAAAATTCAGAATTACTGTGCACAGCACTAGTAACAACCACCACAGCAAATTAAACAAGTAATGGTAAAATATTAACCCATACTTAAGATTACAGGACTTGATTGATCAGTTGGTTCATTGGTTGGGTCTTTTTCAAAAGAAGATACCATAACCTCATCAACAAAAAGTCCTGTGGTTAAAAGATACAATATCTTGATGTCCCAGAAATACAATGACTTAACACTGGGCCCATTCCCGATTGTTGTTTATTCATTGGATGTTCCTAAGAACAAGAATCAAAAGCAATTATCAGATGAGAAGAGTATGCTCCTGAGGGCGGCAGCATTCGATTCTTTGTTCTGCCAAATACCTGCTGAGTTCCCGTTACTTATGTGGCATATGCTTCGAGTCAGGATTAGACACTCCGGTAGGATGGGAGCTGGCCCTGGCTGTATCTCCATAGGAAAACACTATGTTTACTGTAGGTAGAATATCATGAGTTCCTCAGGCTCACATAAAGAATCAACAGAAAGTATCATATACCTCGTATCTTTTGCACTCTAAGAGATACCATCTTGCTAAGTCGTAACACTTAAATTACATCTGGCTTAATCTAATTTGGGAGTTTTCACCACCTTTCAGGATCAGGTCTTGTAATTTCTGAAGTTAACTACGTTTTCCTAGAGATTAGTTCTACTTCCTCTCGTAAAAGATTTCAGTTATCAGTATGACTACAATCAACTAGGAATGCCTTCTTACTTATTTTTTAAATTACAAATTAGAGAGAGGGAATGTAAAGGAAAAATGTTGGTTATGGAGCAGTATTTGCAGCTCTGACCCGAGACAGAACACCACCTTCTAAAATACAGTAACTGCTGTTTACAAAATGATAGCTTGTCTCATGGTTTTTTTGGTACAGCTCTCAAAAAGAGAAAATCAAGTGTTTCATTATGAATACAAAAGCTAATAAAAGACAAGTCAATAATTTTCAGGTCTTGTCTTTTACTGCATGCCAGCCTCATGATAAGTGTTCTCATATACGGCTGTGACTGTCACTGCCCTCTGGCACACCAGCCGCTATTTTCCGCTGTGATGCTGGCTGGTTCTGTACATTACCGAGAGACTGACACAGTAAATGCATAAACCATTCCAGCAAGCAGGAAATTTCTGGTACTCCAATCCTCTCCCCTCTGCCTACTGCAAATCCTCCTCCCTGGTCCTGCTTTTCTGACTGTGCTCTGATACCCGACCTGTGCAATCAGCCTCTGTATTATTTTACTATTAAGTATCCGTGCATCCCCTGCTTGCAGGTTCTTAAACCTTGCCATGTATGTTGCTCGAGCCAGTGAACCAGACGCCTGTGCTGCTGCCCGAGGAGTATGGCCACCTGGGCCCTTCAAACATACTGGAATCACGGTCCAGGATTGGACTAAACATAGGAAAAATAAAAAACTAGCTCGCACACAGAGGAAGTTCACGCTGTATGAAACTGCAGGAAGAACGCAAGACTGAGTAAACCATAACGCTGTGCAGAAAGCGCATAGGGAAATTTAACCTAATTGTACACAAGTTCAAAAAATGGGGAAAGTGCAGCATGGGCGAAGCAGAGAAAACCAGGCAAGTGTGGTGAGGCCCTGCGCCAACAGAAGGGCAAACCATAGCTCCATCGTTTTCACCCAAGGAGTGACAGCGAAGTGAGGATCATTTCCTGATTGCAAAAAGGCACGTAAGGCTAATGCTCTCAAAGTAGTCCTAAACCTCTTCACCATCTAACAAAGCACAACAAATACCTCTCCTAAAAGGAAAACAATTTAAAAGAACTCAAAAACTCTTTGCTATTTACTATCCCAAATTGCTTAAGTGCACGCACAGTCTAGACATGCACTCCAATTCAGCTACTGTTTAAGAACATAATAAAAATTTAAAAAATGCCTTGCATCAGAAACGCGCTCTCAAAATCTGAGGGAAATCCCAGCATTGAACAAGCACTACAAAGTAAATCAGACAAGGCAATTCTCTTCCACAAGGCAATCCAGACCATCTAAGTTCAGTGTCTGACCTGAACAGCCATCTAAAGGAGCCTTTCCATCTCCATGGACCATAGTGGACTTCAGCACACTAGCCCTTAGACCTAAACTGAACCGTATAATGAATTAACAGCTTCAGAGTCCCATCATCTTCTCAAACATTGTGAGTCTTCTAAAGGTAACGTAGAGCTCACACAGTACACAAAACCCTGTAAGTTCAACCATGGCCTGAAAACAATTTTGTTTTTTACTAGGTTCTTTAATGACTAAAGAATCAATGATTAAGCTCTAGGGCAATACATGGTATAATACACTGGGTATGTTCCAATAGCATGTTGAATTCTTATTGCAGAATCAGGAGAAAAAAATCATGGTCACAATTTATTTCAGTTAATGAGGTAGAATGCTCTGAACTCTATTAAAATTCTTCTGAAGTGCCAGGAATGCCCATTTGTCTGCATCTTCTACAGTTCCACTACAAAGAAAAACTGACATATGCCATTACTAATTTTAAGTTGGAGGGAGGGGGAGGAACACACTGCCCCACAAAAGAAAATTCATTACCTTTTCAGATTCACCATTGCCCATGGTATACCCGTAGGTGTGTTGAAGGCTGGAAGAAGTTTTCCTGCCAGTTGCACTGCTTTGATCTTGAAAACCTAAGATAGTAGGATCAATTGCAAATAGTTACAAAGTCTGATTTCTCCCCAAGAACTATAGAATGACATTTCCTTGTCCCACCCGCCTCTTCGTATTAGAAAAGCTTTACATTGTAAAAAATATATTAACTTATCATTTATTTTTCACTTGTTCATTTTATAAATTTCATTAAGATTTGAACATGAAAAGAAAGCTTGTCATTTTCATTTCTTTCCTTCCGTGCTCTCCAGCAATAGTGCTTAGGTTCCTATTAAAGAAGAATATCAATTCTCCTCCCACCTCCCTCCACCAATATTAGGAACTTCAAGTGCTTTCTAAACCAGTCTTTAAATTATACTTTATATTTTGCAGCTAAAAAATCAAACGACAACTCCTCCACCCCCCACTCAAGTATTTGAGCTTTTATGAACTTCCAATCTCTTTTTAAGGATATATATATAGTGCAAGTGCAGACAGCGTTCCTATTCTTTTATGAACACTGTCTACGCAAAACCATATATATGCAGTTTCCTGTAGCTTTTCCTTCATTGATAATGCATAGGAAAAATAATTATAGACTTAATCCTCCCTCTCAAGTCTGATTACTCATAGAAATTACTGACGGGACAAAGTGTCTTTCATTTCTAGTGTCATTTCTACTTACTTTTGGAACATAACTCTGTAAAAGCCTTATTCAGAGCCTAATGTTTATTAGGTAAATGAGCAACTGGGATAAAGTTCCTTCTAAGCCTATAGGAAGCATCTTTTCCAAGAAGGCGTATTTGGTAGATCCCCATGATGTAAAACTGTTTTTACCAGCTAGTTGCTAGAACACATTTTAATTAACTTGATGTTATCACTACATTTCTGCAAAAGTATCTTCTTAATTTAGAGATAACATTATTCAGCCGTTTATTACGTTTGTGCAGTGCTTCAAAAAGAGCTACCATGCCCCAAAATAACTTATGCAACATGAACATACTATAGAAACATTTTTATCAACTACCTGACCAATACTTTGTAATTGAGAAGAATAAGAGCTTTAAGGATAACTACAAGACAGCTCTGTTAGATTTATAAAAAGGATTTCTCCCTTTTGTAAAGTCTACAGGAGGAAAACAGAAGAGGCGCTCACTGGAAAAGCAAGCTCAAAAGTAGCTGAAAAATAAGCAATCAAGAACATCCTCATTTTTCACATGAAGGTGGGAAAAGATCAATATCTTAATATTTGAGGAGATGACTAGTGAGACATGAAATAAACCAGAAAAGAATATTAAAGATGACATCTAATTGTATTTGATGCAGTGGAGTATGGAGAGATGGAGGTGGATCTGAAAGCAATGAGCCAGGAAAAAGAACTTCTACAGGGGTACTCTAAATTAATTGTAAGATGGGATAAGACTAAACTGAAAAAGAAGATACCTCAGAACATGATTTGATAGAATTGTGAAGTAACAGAGGCAATATGGCTTGAATGATTTTTAGCAAAGATACTGTCAAGAGACACTCTTTGAGAAAATATGCAGAAATTTATCAGTAAAATTCAGATAACACTCTGACCTTGAATAAAGGACCAAGTCAAAATAGGAAGGCATAGCATAAGAGATATAATATAGGTGGAGTCTATGGTAACTGGAGAAAAAGAAACCCTGAAGAGAACTAAAAGCTCTATCTTGGCCCAGTTACATATAAACTACCTGATTTGCATCTATAAATATGTGTCAAAAATTCATGCTGAACTTTTAGGTTTTTAAGAGTAGATGGGTCAAGACCAGAGAGAACTATCTATAGGGAGTCACCTAAAGGGAGTTCCTCTACAGCGCTGACAAGCTTCAACACCTAATCCAGAACAGAATGATCACTTCCAGTTAGATGGTACATAGTTCAGAAAGACATTTGTGGCACAAATTTGTTTAGCTTTAGCTTTTGGATCCTGGACCCTCTGAAAGCACTATGCGTTACTGTGTTATTCGTTAAGAAAAGATACGGAAACATTAGGGTAAGAATACTCAGTGGGAGAACATCCCTAGAAACATTCTCACTAGAAGAATATTCTTAATGGCTAACTATTTACATACCACTATCCAGTACTACGATATCTGGGGAACAAGTTATAGTACTGGAAGCAGTTTTCATACGAGTGTACGAAGTAAAGGTTGAGCTGATCTAAATGCGCATGAATCTAGACAAGGAGGGTTAAAGCAAGGCAATCACCATGCCAGCCATTTCAGCACGTGAGCAAACCAGATCGTTGGGGCGGCAGCAGTAAGCGCTCGTTCAGACGACCACGTTAGCAGTACCTGCAAAAATCTGCTGGGATTAGAGGGTCCTTCCCGTCACCTCTGTTGGGTTGAGGACCCTACGTACCACTGATTTAGCATCACAAGGGAAACCTCTACCTCTCTATATCCCTCTCACCCAAGACTGAATGTAAGGAAACACTTAAAAAAATTGGCTGAAGACATGTCTTTACTTTCGATTACTGCAATCTCAGTCCTATCTCACTGCCGGTTCTGGATAACAAAACCACTTAGTGCTTGACACAGCATTTACCTGCGCAGAGTGGAGTGAGAACTGGGAGACGGCTGCGTAGGTTTTTATCAAAGTGACCACAAGAGCATATTTGGAGAGATGGAGGGAAAAGAAAGAAATGCAGCAAGCAGTGGTGGGTGAGATGCCTTTTATGGGAGACTGTGGATGTGACCAGAGGGTTCTGCCAAGCTCATTAAAGTGACTTCTTTTGTTAAGTTTCAGACACACCGTAAGAGCAACAGTAAATGCCTCCGGCTGTAGCTTTTAAATAACGTGCTAGCATCAGACAACATGGTTACTTATCAGATAGTAAGTATTTTTACTTTTT
Organism: Haliaeetus leucocephalus; assembly: GCF_000737465.1. Classification (NCBI taxonomy): domain Eukaryota; kingdom Metazoa; phylum Chordata; class Aves; order Accipitriformes; family Accipitridae; genus Haliaeetus; species Haliaeetus leucocephalus. The sequence goes on from NW_010972664.1 coordinate 22,964,016, forward strand.
TTTTAAAAAAAAAAAAACCACCCAAACAGGTTGAACTGATAGATTCTATTTCAGCCTTGGCAGTTCCCTGTTGACAGGCAATGCATTTCAAGAAACATATAGGCAAGAAGAACAGAGAAGAACAAAAAATGAATGGATGCCTTGAAAACAGAGCTCATTAGGAAACAGTAAAAGAATTGGGGTTATTTAGTCCAGAGAAAAAATGTTCAAGAGAGGAAAAGATAATGACTTTTCAGTATAGAAAAGGCTAATACAAGGAAAAGGAAATAATAATTTTTTCCATGGATATGGACAATACAAAATAACACCAAAATGAAGCAAGGGAAAGTTAGTGATAAGGATAATTAATAGTGAAGCATGACTGTGATTACTGCAGAGTCATCACTACAGCTTTTAAAAACACACTGTACAACACATGCGACTATGAAGACTGATGAGAATTGACCCTGCCAGGGAACAGACAAGTAACTGAGAACTACACAGGTTCCTTACCACTCTTCCAGTAATACTGCTGTACTGGGTTTGAGTGGCAGGGTTTTGGTAGCAGGCGGGCTACAGGGGGGGTTTCTGTGAGAAGCTGCTAGAAGCTTCCCCTACGTCTGATGAAGCCAATGGCAGCCGGCTCCAAGTCGGACCCGCCGTTGGCCAAGGCCAAGCCCATCAGCAATGGTGGTAGCACCTCTGGGAGAACAGATTTAAGAAGGGGAAAAAACCCCTGCTGTGTAACAACAGCAGCGAGAGAAAAGGAGTGAGAATATGTGAGAGAAACAGCCCTGCAGACCCCCAGGTCAGTGAAGAAGGAGGGGAGGAGGTACTCCAGGCCATCTTTACCTCGACTCCAGAACCTTTCATTATATATTTTTTTTTTTCCTCTTCCCTATCCAGCTGAGTGATCCAGCAGCTTTGGTGGGCACCTGGCGTCCAGCCAGGGTCAACCCACCAAAATTGCCAATTAGTCAAATAGCTTGTGCACATTCCATACACGCAAGAGGAAAGTGTTTTGTCTCTCTTGGGGCCTTGTACCTACTCTGTAGACCCACGCAGCACCAGTAACAAGTGCATAAATCATGGAGACCACTCATCCCCAAGTTTCTTTGCTAGCACAAGCTCCGAAGTATAGACCCCTGTAACAGAGAGGGAGTCACAAAACCCACAAAGACAACAGCTCTCAAAGAAGTGCTGTTCCTGCAGGATAACTCAAATATTTTTTCAAATGTGCATTCACACTTGCATTAATTACAGAATTTAGCATGTAGTGGCCTTAAGATGTGGAGGTAACTGATCAGAGTCTTCTTAAAGTAAAGACCCCATAACAGTTCTAGAAACACATCCTGTTTTGAAGACACAGAAATACCGTTCTAGGGAAACCCAGAGTGGCCGTTCTGTCCATTCTCAAAATATGGACATTTTTTCAGAAAATTTTTAGAAACCACCATAGCCTTGGAGAAGAATTTCCATTTTACACGGCAAAAACTAATACACTAAATCCATCCAGGAGAGAGTGAAAATTAGCAGAAAAAGCAAAACCTAAACCCCAAATCGGATAAGTGGATCCCTCATTAAGATGAAAACATCAATCGTTATCTACAAACTAGTGTGTACAGCAGACCAGCTGTGAGGGCCTGAATCACTGTCACCCATTAAATTGATGCTTAAAATATCGAACCTGCCAGCCACCCCACAATATGAAACTTGCTCCTGAGCCTATTAATCCAAGTAAGGCCAAAACATTCAGCAGAAAAGGCCTTAAAGATAAAGATGATTCTTCAAAAGCCTTATTGATTTATCCAGTGACTGCTGAGATGCATGCCTGCAACTCTTAGAAGACTATATTATGCTAATACTGCTGTTAGGTGTTCCCTTCCAGCACTGTGAATGGCAAACAGCCTCAAATGGCCTCTGTTTCCATTTCTGAGGGGGATTATAGATGTTTTATACAAATAAAGAATCTCTTTCATTTATGTGCATAGATCAGCCTTTGAGTCATTCTTCTTAAACAGTAATAAATGCCAGACTTCTGCTTAATCTCACAGTTATTAACTAGTGAGTATCCATGGTCATGCAATGTGGCTGGTTCTGTAGGTTTGACAACTTTTGATCCTCGAAAAAACATCAGACAAAACGGATATACTGCAGAAGTTCACAAAATTGTAGTACTCGCACAATCAGTACTGTTACTACCAAATCCTGCACACATTTCCTTCAAACACTAAGCATGAAGATGATGAGGCAGACCCATCTAATTACTGAACACAGATAAAAAACCAGAGCATCTGACAGCAATACTAGACTCAGACCCTTGAGGAAAATATTTGGTATTTCTTGGCCCAATCTAGAACAGTTATCTTTCTACCTTCAGAGTTCAATCTGCAGCAGCGAACTCTTCGCTGCCCTTTTGTGGCTAACCACCCATTTCAAGCTCAGCTTGTCAGATAGGACTTTCTGCATGAGTAGAGATAAAGGCTCGTGGTGTGATTTACCGCTGAAAATCAAGCAGCAGTCACACACACAAAAAAGGTAACTAGCTTAACAATCATTTCTGTTTTGTTGCCTATTTATATATAAGCCTTACTGCATAGGAAGATGTCTGCATGTCAGGTGAATAGCTTTAAGTTCCAATGCACTTTCCCCCTCCAAGATTGGGAACTCCTGGGTTTTACAGTGTTCCTAGGGCATCTCCCCACTGCAGGTGGAGGCCATTCTGCTACCAAGAAATGAAGAAATGACTCCCTCTTTACAAATATGCTTCTAATAAATTCCACAGATTTAATTACAAAGGCATCTTGTGAGATGAGGGAGATGCAATAAGATTCTGGTTAACATTTCAGCTATCATAGTATGAATTGAAAGTGGGAGAGCACTTCAGCTGTATTTTATAGATGTTTGTGAGTGATGATTGAAGAGGTATGCCACATCTAGAATTGGTCCTGGAGAACATAAATCCATGTTCATGTGAGATTTAGCAAGGCAGCTACAAACTACACCACCTATAGAGGTGAAACGATGTAGAATTACATAAATAGAACAGCACCTCTTCAGCATTGTAGGTCTCTGGAGTCATAGCAGATGTTCAAGGAAGGAATATTTGCAGATACTATAAAGACAATGCCATAGCTAAGGTACTTCTGCTGTCTTTGGTGAGCTGTAATGATTACCAAAGTACTCAATGAGCAACACTTAGCATTTCTAGAAGACTGAAAGTCTCTAAACAAGAGAAGACTTATCCTGCAAAGGGACACTCTGTGAATTTATATTACTTTCTCTATGACAGAAGAAAAAATTAATATGGAAATGAAAAATCTAAGCCCATCTCAGCAGTCTAAGATCAGAGTTTAAAAAAAAAAAAGGAATCAACTTGAATCTGGACTATGATGTCAACTTCACCATACTTCACCAGCTGCTTTGTGAGGATTTTGTGGGAGACAGTGCCAAAAGCCTTACCGAAGTCTAGGTAGACAATATCCGCTCCCCTCTCTTCATCTCCCAAGCCAGTCATTTCATCGTAGGTTATCACAGCTGGTTGAGCATGACTTGCCCTTTGTGATTCCACGCTGGTGACTCCCAGTCACCTTGCTGTTCATGGGCCAGGGATTAGTTTTCCAGGATTAGTTGCTCCATCACCTGCCCAGGGATTGAGGTAAGGCTAACCGGCCTGTAGTTCCCTGGGTCCTCCTTCTTGCCCTTTTTGAAGGCAGGAGTGACCCAAGGGTGACGCCATTCATCTTGTGTGTTAGCTTTGGCGCCCAACGATACGTATTTTAACCTTAGCCTTTTAAGCTATTACACTTCCATAAGGCATGCAGCTGTTAACACACAGAAGATTTACACAGGCACAGAGAAAGAAACTGGGCTTAATTCCTTAACTCTAACAGTCTCCAAAATCTTAAAACACTGCAACATTCGCCCTGATGGAAGTCCAGGGTCGGTTACTTCTGTTCACACAACTGTTGCTGCAGAGTCCTCCTGTGCTATGAGAACTCTGGTCTCTCAAGAACCACAGGATAAAGCAGATAGTAAATCATCCATAAATAGTACATAACTTGCTGATTTACTTGTTTCATGAGCCAATAAATGCTTCATGAAATGTTCCTAAAAAAAAAAGAAACCATACCAAAACAAAAAAAACCCTTATCAATTCAGCAAACTCAGAAAGTCAACATTTATGACTGCCGCCTCCTGCACCAACTCCGATTCAGGCCTCTCTTCCCTTTAAAGGTCTCCAAGTCAAACCAGTTTTTCTGCATTAAAATAAAAATGCCTTTGTAAAGAGATTTTCTGAAACTCCCTTAGTTTTCAAAACATGCAGACTAGGCTGACATGTTCTTTAGCCAGCAACACTGCACATAAGACTTCTACAAATACTTTTGTAAAAGAAAATCACACTGTATACCTCCCTGAAACATATGCTTTTGTTGACAATTTGAAAGAATGGTAGGAAGGCAAGAAAGGCTCTCCAGTTTCAGATGATGCATGAAATGAGGTGATGTAACAGTTGCCTCTGATCTAAAAATCAAGGCTACACAAGCCTCGCTATCCTTAGTATCTCTGTCTTGAGATTCAGAGATTCAGCTTGTAAAAAAATTCCTAATGCAGTGTATCAAAATTATCCTGACTTCAAGGAAAAAGCTGCAACTGCACTCTGCATTCTACTTCTGAAACAAAAAGCTCAGTAAAGCCCGCAGGACCGTACAGGTCCATTCATACACCCAAGTCACCAGATCTCCTCTTTCCTAGAGGCTCTAGACTGTTCTGAGATGAAAATAAAGGTCATGGTTTTTTGGAATACTGAATACAGGGACAGGTAAAGCACTAGCAAAAGAGATGACAAGAAACTACCCCATCATATCAACTGATCTGGATGGACTAGACAACTGTATGGATTGTCCGGCTCATGGTTCACAAGCGAGTTTCACCATGTCTAGTGCACACAGGTGACCCGTGAGGGGTTACAAAAGCGACCCAGCCTTGGGTTGCCTTGAGGCTCTCTCTCTCTGCAGAGACGACTCACGAGGAGCTGTGTAGACAGCTTAGCTCTGGGTTGTCTGATGAACCCTAAACTAAACAGGGCAGTGGCTGCGCCATTCAAAGAACCAAAACCTGAACTGAGCCTTGAAATCCCTTAACAAATATTATACCCTGAGTCTCAGTCCAACCACTATTCATTGCCCAAGGAAACAAGGTTAAAAAGAAAAAAAAAGCTGGAGGGTTTCAGCTTCAGTTTCAAGTGACAGCCTTGTGTATTCAAACAATCACAGACCAGCAAAAGAAAGATAAGAGGAAACTCCGCTCAGATATACATAATCCACTCATAGTCATACACACCATTCCACAAGTCAGGGGATAAACCCCCTAAGATTCAGGTTGGAAATGGGGGAGTGACTTCTGCAACTATACAGTTGGCTTGTGAAGGAGACCCTTTCCCCCCTTGCTCGGGACGCCAGTCGAGGTAGCTTCCCTGGGATTGAGAGCCCTTACCTGGAGAGGTAAGAGAATATTGTTTATGCTTAAAGTTTGTAAACACGTGTGTGCTTGTGGTTGTCTGTGAATCACTTGTGGTTGTCACAGTGTACTACTCTTCCTTTTAAAATGGTAATAGTGCATTCCTCCATTGTATCTGTAAAACCTGCAATAGTGGCGTCTTAAGTCTGTAAGTGAAGTTCAAATAAATCATGTGCTTGAACCTTGCAGTTAAGTCTGTGAGTGAAGCTCAAGTCGTTTGCTTGAACCTTGCAGTTAAGTCTTTTTCCGCCACAACAACCCAGGAAAACTATCGTAGTGGTAGTTTCTAAGTTAAGAGTTGTACTGAAAAGCATTAAAATGCCTATCCAATCATGTTGTTCAGCTACAGTCTACAAATGAGCAGAAAAATAGACACAGAAAAATACTTAAACTGCATCAGTTAAACGCAGATAAAAGATATTATCTAGTTGACTATAACTTTTCCTACTTATGTTTCACAAATTAGCAATTATATGTTCAAAAGTTGCTTCTTAGATAGAAGGTAATAAATACTACGGTGGTTTTCTACTATCAGCAGGGAAAGATTTGCAGACAGAATTCTTAAGTGATACTATCTTTATCTTTACTGAAGTTTTCCGAAGCTGCTTTCCTGGACAACAGACGAGAGGAATCTAGTTACTGTTCACTGAGGCATCTCTTAGGATCTAATGAAATATTCATTGGTTTCACACTATTGATATTTTTGAAAAATCCACATGAGAAAGTTTGTGCATATATCAGCTTATTAGGAATATCTGAAATTTTTGCTCTAGAAGATCTAAACATAAAAATTTGGCACGCACTGGACAACCAGCTAAACACATTTAAACTACCTGGTACTGGCTAATAATACCTCAATTAAACTGCATAATTTACATTCACTTCAATAGCCGTATCAGCTTCCTTGGCACGGGTTTCATGCATATCTGAGTAGAAAAGTTACACATTCTCCGTTTTTAAAGGGCCTTCAAATCTGAGGCGCTTTACACCAGTCAGTCAACATCACAGATCACTTAAAATTCAGAATAAATGCGATGAAAATCTGGCATATAAATGCCTCCTCGTTCTGATCATTCCCGGAAGATATAATGCACTGTTTCTCATCCCGCCTAACTGAGCCAAAAACGATGGCAGTCTCGAGTTCATTTTCTCTTCTATTATTATTATTAGAAAGTTGCTTTCAGCCTAGGCAATTTTTGTGCTTTATCCTTCCTGCTTTTCATATCTCTGACTTCTTCACTCTAAGTTGACCTGCACAAGCAGTATTAACCTGCCAGTTTAGTTACCTTTGTAAATAAATCGTCTCAGGACTAGAAGCAACAATCTTGAATTTGCACCACATACCAATCACAATCACTCATGCCTAAGCATGCTCTAAGGATGCAAACGGGCTTTTAAAGGACTCTCTCTTCAGATGATTTCTTCTTGCTGTGGGAGCTACTGTAGCACAGGGAACCAGATGTGAGAGCACAGACAACGCCTGGCATCTGGCTTAAATGTTCTCCCACTAGTTGCCGGCAGCAAGAAAGACTGATTTAAAGAGTGTGGGAAAAGGGAATGGAGAAAGAGAAGGGAGAAAAAATGAATCTGAACAGCCATCGGGAAACCAATCAAAAGGGCCGTCAAGGGACAGAAGATCAGTGTGGAGCTTTGCCAGCCGGGAAGCACAAGTGGTAAAAGATCGGGGTTCCAGTCCCCCTCCTCATCCGAGGTGAAGTGCCAGGGAGAAGTTGTGAAAAGAAGAGAGCAGGAATAGGAGCTGAAGGGAAGAAAGAAAAGGCATCAGAAGGAAGGACAGGGAATGAACGGAGGGCAAAAGCAGACAAGACATAACAAGGAACCATGGAGGGAGTGCCAAGAGTATCGTTGTAAGGACAGCAGTATGAGAAACACCCTGGGGAATCTGACAGGCAAAGAACACTTTCTCATCTCCAGAATATATTCTTAGGACCTAGAATTGACCCTAACATATCAGCCTCTCAACATGCCTTTGTAGCCAAACACATCCAGGCAAAGCAAATGGTAAAAATGAATCTCGGGTAGCTTGGGTTTTTTTATTAATTAGTGATCTTTGGTATTTTAGTACTACCAGTTGTTCTACTAAATTAAGTAACAGACTGCATTATGTTCCTGAAGGTCCTAACCCAACTGATGATCCAGTCTCTCTGTTGTTTTTAAGAAGGAAAATCTGTATCAGGAACCCTAAGAAATGGTTCTGAAGTCAAGTAATTAAGCTGTTTGTGCTATACTCACAAGTCTTATAAGAATCCTTTTCATGCAATAAACATTATCTACCTTCTCTGATTATTAATCTTTCTTGACACTGGCTTTTTTTTTTGGTAACACCTACTCCTAATGCTTTCTCCACTCATGTCAAATACCTCCTTAATTACCCATATATTTTTCTCTGCCATGTCATCTTTTTCATCCTTAGGCTCTGTGCTTACATTGTATCAATTTCTACTTTCTTTCTCAGTTATTCCTCTGTCTCCTGTTTCTCTTGAATGTGCTGCCAAGCTTTCCATTTTAAATTAATCTCGATTTCCCCTTTAGACTTTGCCAGAAATGACTCAGTCCCCTTTAGACTGTATTTTCCTTTATAAAAAAAGTTAAACAGAGATGAAATTACATATTGTTTCACACTACATGCACTCATTACACACACAGCCTCCCTCCTCCCACTGGTATGATGTAACAGATTGCAATGCAAAAATCACAGTCTAGAAAAAAAGAATTTTAAAAATCACATAGCTTTTACATCTTCAAAAACATATCCTTTACACAATGTCAGATGCAAAAATATATTACATTGCACCTGATGAAAGTAAGTAAATAGTATTTTGTGGGTTTGCTTTTTTTTTTTTGGACTGATGAACTGGCTTGTTTTCACAGATTTACAGACATACTTAGCTTATCTACAGTTAATATATCTATTAGAACCAAGTTCTGACAGAAAATTAGTTGGCAAACAAAAGCTATGAGCAATGAATTAGTAAGCACTGAATCTTCATAGTTGCATAAATTCTGCAAGGCACTTGAAAAACCAGACATTTCATTTGAAAAATGGCGAGATAAACACCCTAAACTCCTGCAGCATAATTTATAGATCTCAAGGCCAGGAATTGGTCAAAAATTTTCTTTTATGCTATGCAAACAAAAATCAAAAAGGCTCATCAGAGCAACAATTTGATCATCTGTATAAAATAAAGCATAACGACCAAGCTTTTCTTTATACAAAGCATAGTGACTACATCAATAAGCAGTATTTAAATGAAACATTTCTTCCAGAGATATACCTGGACTGAGTCATATACCACATACTGACTATTCCTGTGTCCAGGAAGCATAACTATCAGTCTTGAACCTTTTCATGATTTTTCTACCGCCTCAAAGGAACATGATTACCAAGAAATTTGCAGCATACCAACAGTGGCCCTTTATTAATGACTTATACAGAAAAAAATTCCTCCTTGCATTCAAAACTCCTATTTATAAATCCAAATGCTCATAGGTCTATTGCCACAGGATTCATACCAAAAGTTCAAACTGAGCTGCTTGCCTTTTGTGAGTTCCACGTATTCTTCAAAGCCACACCTACTCACAACACATTCCCTTGTTCTCTTCCCATGTGGGTCTGGCCAACGTGGGTCGCTTGTTCTTCTTATAACTTGCAGCCTGCATCTACACCTTTGGCAACGTTAAAACAGATTTAATTTATACAGGCCAAGCTGAATGATTGATTAAATTTCTCTGGAGTTTTCTATTTATTTGCTGTCTCAACATGAGCAAATCTACAGTCAGCTATAAATTCTTATGAGAATACTTTTATTGTCAAGTCACTACTACACTGATGATCTCTTACTTTCCATTAAGTGAATTTCTGGGATGGGGAGGAGGAGTGAAATCAAACTAGCTGGCTCAGCTCACAGATACCTAGGTCACCTTAAAGGACCTTTTCTGAAAATGGACATAGTGGTGTTCTTTTGGGCTAGGCACTTATCTGCAATTTTGTATTTTGAATTAAAAAAATGAATGTTAATAGGCTAGGCAGCTTCTTGGTCATTTCTTTAAAGACTTGTTTGCTGATCACCCAATTCATACATGGTAACACAGTACTAAGGCAGACAGTATCCTCTTGATTCCTAACAGACTAGAAGAATTAACCATCTTTATCATGTGATAGGTGCCCACATCATTAGAGGCAACATGATTTTTGTTAATATTTTTGCTAGTTGTTAGTGGTTTTGCTTAGGAGTCATTGTAGCATTCATGGCATTCATTTTTCTCTCGCAGTACCTGTTCTTGTCTAAACAGTTTTTAATATTCCGACTCCTTTTTAAGAGGAAAACATAATAGTTAGTACTGACTGAAAACAAGTTCCAAAAGGCACAACCAGCCAAAGATGCCTGGTTTTAAAGCAGTATCATGTCCAGAGTTGTATTTTTATTTTGTTTTAAAGCGAAAAATGATCCTGCTGGAAGAAGTCTGTTGACAAAAGAGAATGCCGTACTCCCTCTCTGGATCAGGTCAAGCATGAAAACCCTCACTGCAGGTGCTAACTTAGGAGGAAAGAACACAGGAAAACTCAGTGGGTAAAAATTAATGTGTTACTGTGTCAACAGTAACGCCAATAAATTAATGTCTGGAAAACTAACAGGTAGGATACCATGCTTGCTGTCACTGGTGCCCATCGGCATCAGTATGACTTAAACTACTGAAGAGGGAGCCAAAAACGAATAGACATGGTCATCAGGTAATACATGGCATGCGAGTAGTTACAAATGATCTATTCTTTCTTAGCTTTTATAGCCCTCTACAGGAACATGACCAAAAAGTGAGTTTTAAGAGTGGCTATCACTGCATAGTTATTGTATTTTCTATTGCTAAAACAGCTTGTCCTTTATTTCCACCAGTTTAAAGCACGTTATACCAACAGGCAAACCTATTTCCAATCAGAGTAGAGGAAACAAAATTGCAATGAAGTCAGTTTTCCCCTCTTTTTCTGCTCTTCGGGTGCCGTGCAGTACAAAGGTGCAACAATAAATTGGGCTCAGTGTCATTTGCCAGTCAAGAAAATGTTTACTACAAGCCTAGTAAACGGAAACTGCACAAGGATTACAACCTGCACTGCAGCAAGCAGTGGCAATGCCAATATGTGACAATGCTTTAAAACTCAAGAAAAAAAGATATCTTTTTTTTCAGGCTGTGTCCTGTTAGAGACCAGTAAGCTGTCACAACCACTTATGAATAAGCACCTCATCTCCTGGCAACACACCGAAATCTCATCCTTATTGGATAGGACATACACAATGCTGTTATCTCTTCCAAGATTTTAAACCTTTGAAAACTTAATTTAGATAAGCCCTTTCATAGGTATAGTCAAGACATCTGTGAAACCAGTTCACAAAATATATTGTCTTGCTTAAAGATCTATATTTTATCTATTTAGGTCGGTTGTTGGGATATCCATTGGCATACATAACAATTTTACTAAGGAGTCTTCCTGAACAGAAGAGATGCTGCCTGTCAGTTTCCTGGAAAGAACTGGTTTGATTATCAGTTAATAGAATATCAGGTACTTAACAGCCCTTACTCTCTATTTCAAATGACAGATTTCAGGCTGGATTTATCCATGCGAATTACATTATTATCTTGCCCAGAAAGATATGTCATTTTGATGGCGTTTATAAAGATAAGACAGACAATCACATAAAGGAGCTACTTTATAGCTAAGGCTGGCAAAGGTAAACACAGTAAATCATTAATATTTTTTGTATCGCAAATACCATAAATAAGTTTGTTCAACAAAAATACAACAATAAGCTATCCTTTTTATTTTATTAATAAATCAGCAGCAGACAAGAACACTTTGTCATAATGGTGTAAGTGTCCTCCTGCCAATATCCCACAACAGCCGTTGGAATAATACTCACTTTGTTTTCCTTACTTGATGCCATTTCTCAAACACAGCCATGTACGCCACACAACAACTGACCCTCTATCCAGCTACGGTCTTCTGTCATTCCATGCATTATTGCTAGCAGGAATATTTTATTTGCCACTACCAGTCACACCAGGAGTTTTAATGATTTGTGAAGCTCCACTTCGTGAAAAAAAGCAAGCAGTCAACAGGTAGCTTGTGCACTCTCTCCACGTATGAATGCTGTTCTTACCAGATAAGATGCTTAGCTACTCTAAAGGCAAGATGGGGTTACTCCTGCACACCTTACAAATCTCTTTATGGACTGCTAACAAATGAGCTCTAGGCAAAGCATTCAAGCATCACTTACTAATCCTAATCCCCAGGCACTTGTTTTACAAACCAGAACACAGGCAAGAACTGGAAACAACGCCCGAATCCTGCTGCAAACAGCTACCGCTGAACTTTTGTGGGGAGGAACTTGGAAGCCGTAGACTCAATGTTTGGTTTTATTAGAGACTTCCTGCAAGACACTAGTCAAGACAGTTAAATCTGAGTTTTCAGAGACCACCACGAGCTACCACATTCCTTTTTCTGCTTCCTCTTGCTTCAGAAAATGTGCTGAATTTTCAGCAGCTTTCAGGACTCTTAATCTGTAAACAAGGGCCACAGGGTCTCAGCATGCTAATTGCTGAGAAAAGATAGAGTCATACTTTTGTTCACTGAAGCACCCCAAATCCAGTGAATACCTCCAGTATTTTTATCTTTACGTCTATCCACTATGCAATTATTGATGTCTGAAATTAGCACGATAACCCATACACTTAAAAAGAATATTGTAAACCTTCATGAATGAACATTCACAGGACACATAGCCGGCACCATTTTACAGAAAAGATTAAGAATAGAAGGTTCCTCCCGGGTGTGTATAAATATAAGTGTTAGACACACCCCCCCCATCAAGTCTCCTGCACAGAAGGTACAAGTGATGACCAGCTCTTGCCCCGTGATCTCCCCTCTGGCTGGGTTTGCATTTCATGCATTTGCAGGACAGAGCAATACTTCCCAAGCACCCTGTGACCTACCGACCATCTGGGATCTGGAACGGAGGAGTGGCCGTGGCCCTGTTACGCGGTCAGCAGACACTCTTCTTTGGGGGAAACCCACACTCAAAACCACCACCTTAGAAGATGTATCCTAGAGCCCGTGGATACAATGAAAAAAAACCCACAGAGCAAGCATATCAAAAAAGCCATGACTTCTTGAGGATCAGAAAATAGGCTTACCCACTGAAACGAGCACTAAAGAAGAAATAGTACAAAAACACATCAGTAAAGCCCTCATCTATACAGAACGACAGAATTAAGTTATGCCAAACATTAACTGCAAAAAGTGATGTCATGTTTAAAATCATTCAAATCAAAATTTCAGTTAAATACATTCTCAACTGCCCTAAGTTACTCAGGCTGAAAGTATCAAGCTTCCCAAAGGCAAAGCTCAGAAAGACAGGGAAAGGCCATGCATTTAAAGGCACCATCTTAATTTGGATAAAATATAGGTACCTGAAAGAAAGTCTGCAGTGAAACAAAAGAAAACCATGTAATACCATGTTCCTCTGACTATCATAGTCTGGGTTAACTACATCTCTTCAACCTCAGGACAATGATCTGCATTCTGCATCCTGCCTTCTCCTACGTGGAGACACAGATGCTCCAGCAAGCGCCTGGATACGCTTGCTCCAGGTACTTTCTCTCAATGTTAGAGGATTTCTAACATTCTGGTCTCAGTATACATGGGGTCTCGCTCAACTCCTAACACACACAACACGAGAGAGCAGAAAATAAAGCATGCTGGGAACACACCGAGGAAATGTCAAAAGGCTTAAACAAGGCTGAAAGTTTATGAAGGTACTACAAACAGAAATAAGATTTATTAGTCAAAGTCTGGTATCAAAGGACTTCATCTTCCAATTCACACAGCCACGGGAAGGGGGAAGGAGTCACTATGAGAAAAGCTGCTATTCGAAGGAGTTTACCAACCCCCCTGCATGACACCAAGCCCCAAAAGGTGATGATGGAGATGAGGGCTTGCCACCATGGTGAGCCACACAGTGTCACAGACAAGGGTGGGACTGTAGCCATGGGGAAGGGACGGACTTGACACACAGAAGGCAAGAGACTCCTTCCTCAGCTGGGGAGATGCAGGTAACTCTGTTAACGATCAGTGGATGGGGCTCACTTCTGCTTCGCTAGGACTTGCTACGTAAGAAGTAAGTACGCCTAGTCAATCTGGAAAGACAAACTTTCTTGAAGCAAGGAATGAGTAAGAAGAGGTCCCACAGCATGGAGAATACCTTGAAGATAGTGGCACTGCTTCTCCGCCTCCTGCTGCTCTTATCTCTTCTGAAAATGCCAACTCAGCAAATTGGACTCATCAGAGTTACCCCAGAGATGGAAGGAGATTATTGGAGAAGGTTCCTGAAGAGCAGGGATAGCCAACCTTGTTGGTTCCAGCCCCATCAGAAATTCACCTCCTCAGCCTTGTGTTGTCCTCCTTCCTTCCTACTTTTTTGAGGTTGATGGTGATAGCAGGGGCCTCATCACTAGAACTGCCTGAGAAAAAAAGGGCAACTGCAATGTCTTTGAGAGCTCCAGGGAATAAATGGTACCCAAGGATTATTAACCCTCAGGGGAGATGCCACAGCATCCAGAGACAGTGGACATGCCTATGACTGGGATCACTATGAAAAGATCACTATTCCTGTAGATTCGTTCAAAAATTTGTACTTTACCTATCTATTCTTCAAGAAGCTAGACAGATATTGGCATGTAACATGAGTATCACGTTCGTTCTAGCAGTGGGTATAGTCACTGCTGGAGGCTATTGGGCAGGAGCTATAGAGGAGAAGTGACAGCAATTCATCAAATACAACTGTAAAATAACAGAACATTTTGAACACACAGCAATCAACTCCGGTATCTGCTGTATTTGAAAAAGCATAGCAACTTTGTTGCTTTATCTTGTTTATGCTTTATTGCTCCTATGATCATTTATTGTGTTTAATTACAGGATTATTCTGTATATATGCACCACTTGGGCTCTACAGCTCTCTGTCTCCTTCTTTGAACAAACGCCCATTTGAAGAGCAGAAAGTATGTTTACAGTGTCTTCACAAAGGCTTGGCAGTGAAGAAACTGTTCCTAGCAGGGCTCAGCATCTTCACTACTGTCTTTTCGATGGTCTTCAGAAATGAGGAACAATGGGCCTGGATCCTGCCAGATGCTAGGAATCTTCATCTGCCTTTACGAGCTCAAAGAAGTTCACATAGCCAATATGGAACTGCAGCTTGTTTCTGCTGGCATTATCCGTCTATGATGTCTTCCTTGTACTTATTGCTCCTCCACTAACCAGGTGTGGGGACAGCATAATGGAAATTGTAGCTCTTGGACTATGTGATTCAGCACACCATGTGAAAACCCCATTTCTACTGAAGATTCCAGTATGGTACCCTACATCAGGTTCTGACAAACCTTTTACTGTTCTGCGCCTTCAGGACATTGTAATTCCTGGTCTCCTGCTCTCCCAGATTTGACATTCAGGCACACTCATTACAGATCTATTCTGTAAGTTCTACTGCAGCTTATAGCTGTGGTCTGCTGGCAAGCTTTGCTGTTTCAGCATTAACACAGATCAGCCAGCTCTTTTCTACTTGGTGCCACTCATTCTTATTGCTTGCCCGGTTGTTGCTTTTTTGCGCCAGGAGTTGAAAGCATTTTGGACAGGCAGTGATTTTACAAAGCAGCCCTTCTGTCCTTCCTCAGAAATCAGTATCAGCTACCCTGATGCCCAAAAAAGACCCAGATCCATAAATGTGACTGAAAGAAGTGGAAGAATATATAATCAATCATATACCCAATAAAGACCAATTAGATAATTTGTGTTGAAAAAAAAAAATTACTAATATCAACATACATAGTGAAGAGAAAACCTCATGTTACCCAGAGAAAAAGCAAGCACTAAATGTGATTGATCTTGAACAAAATCTTAAATCAGAGAACTGGATAGATACCATGGGAGATGAAAGAATTCCAGAGCCACATCCTGAGAAACCAGCTATACAACATGGCTGACTTCCAGGTAACAGAGTAACCTTCCTGGAAAGGGACTTTAAAAGGCTGTATGAACAGACAGCTCCAATCTAATGATAAAAGTGTAACTGGCAATATCATCCTTTTTTTTTTTATGAAATGCAAGTGCTTTATCTTATTTGGATCCCTGTATATACATGATACTCTTTCATTAAGCATTTCTATCCTGATGCTATTACATAAAATAGAGTGATATAAAGATATTTTATTAGTGTTGGATAAGAAGTTAAAGATAACCATAAAGAACACAAAACATTCTTATACAGTAAGTCTAGGGAATTAACTTGGAATAAACATAAAAGAACCTACTGTTCTAGGGAAAATGCTAAATAATGCCTTGATAGGCATCACTGAAAACTATAAAAAACACAGATTCATAACTAAAGAAAAAAACCCTATATTTGTGCCAGGATGATGCATGAGAGAAAACAAATTTCTTAATGCAGCCACAAAAAAAGAAGATTTTGTTGCTTTTTTGTTTTGGGTTTGGGGGGGGGGGGGGGGGGGGGGGCTTTGGTTTTTGTTTTTTAATTCACGTAAGGCTAATTTTCATCCTAAACTGCCATACTCAATGTTTACTCTACAGTAGGCATACGGAACATTTCATTTCTACTTATTTCTGTTATATTATCAACTATATCACAGTCCCCCCCAAGCATGAAGAAGTCCATGTCTAGTTCCTACAGAAGTTAAAGGATTATTGCAGGGATTACTGAGAAACAGACTGGCTCAATTTAGATAAGAATTCATTATATATTTTACCGCCAGTATGTTAATCTGGCCTGTTAACTCCATTTGACAGACGGAAAAGAGGACGCATAGTGGTGCCTGTGAACTCAGAAGGTGGAAAACTTGTAGTTCACACCCCTTAACTACAAGATGATGCTTCCTTTTTGAACAAAATACAAAACGTAAAAATTTTACCCATTCTGTCATAACCCAGGGTGGAAAAAGGGAGTGCCTAGTTCTCACAGTATGGCTCCCAGCCGCCTCCTACTAAGCAACTCTCCTAAACCCTGTACCTCCAAAAATATTTTATTAGTAATTCTTGATTGAGTATAGGCACAACGAATTTTGCACGTCCTACTTAAAGGTTTAGGTACTTAGAGATCATGCCTATTAACATACAGCTTAATAAGCAATAATGATGAGTAAAGTAAACACTTTGTATTGGTTGCTCAGTGGAAACTGGGAAGAAACCTCTGGCATACAGCAAAATACAAGAGATCCTGCCTGGACATACAGCACTCCCAGGAGATCTGATGCTTTTTTCTTCTGCTTTTTATCAAGTCTCTCTTTCCTTCTTTGGTTTGACAGTATAATTTCAAAAAAAATCCAGTACACAGTACACCCCACTTGTACTGGGGACCCCAGTACTGTATCCAGCTCTGGGCTCCCCAGAATAAGAAAGACACGGACCTGTTGGAGCAGGTCCAGAGGAGGCCACAAAAACAGAGGGCTGGAACACCTCTCCTATGAAGACAGGCTGAGACAGTTGGGGTTGTTCAGCCTGGAGAAGAGAAGGCTTTGGGGAAACCTTATAGTGGCCTTTAAATATGTAAAGGGGGCTTATGAGAAAGAGGGAGAGAGACTTTTTACCATGGCCTGTAGTGATAGGAAAAGGGGCAATGGTTTTAAACTGAAAGAAGGTAGGTTTAGACCAGATGTAAGGAAGAAATTTTTTATGATGAGGGCGGTGAAACACTGGCACAGGTTGCCCAGAGAAGTTGTGGATGCCCCATCCTTGGAAGGGTTCAAAGTCAGGTTGGATGGAGCTTCGAGCAACCTGATCTAGTTGAAGATGTCCCTGCCCATGGCAGGGGGGTTGGACTAGATGTTCTTCAAAAGTCCCTTCCAACCCAAACCATTCTATGATTCTATATTCCACTGCTTTAGCATATATTCATTATATATTTCAATAATGTACTTTGGAGAAAAGCCACAGGCTCAAAGCTTCAAAAAAGCCCCCAAAAACCTCAAAAGCAATGACAGATTGGGACCTCATTCCTACATAGGAGCTGAGACAAAGGCAGCACGCTCTTATCTCTGATAATACACACCTAGCCAGACACCAGATGGCCTGTCCACAATCAGCCAGGAAAAACTTAGCGTGCAGAGGATTTAAACAAGGGCTTCCCAGATTGCAGACCTCCTGCCCCTGCCACCAGATAAACCTCAGTGTTGTTTCAACTTGAGAAGACTGAAACAGAATGCACAGGCAGATTTCCCACTGTGTCAAGTTTCACAGGCATATCTTGATTTTCTTCTGTTCAAAAGGCATTCTGACATGGAAAAATGGAGAAAGATGGTGATTTTCCCCAAGTCAGAAGAACTACCTGCTAGACAGAGAAACAATTTTGTCTCTCTAGATCAACAGAAAGGTACAGTGAGGCGAGACAACCAAGACATTCAGCCAGAGGGACACGAAAACGCATCCTCCTCAAAACTCCAACTTTACGTGCTCATCACTCAACGAAGTCCAGCAGAAATTCCCACATGTAAAAGGCTGAGTTGTTAAAAAATTCACAGCTATCATGTTTCACAAAGAAAGGCCTGTGACTCAACACTGGACAGGACAAGCCTACAGCATTTTAAGCCAAGTTGTCAGTTGCTAAAAACAGCAGCTTTTCTTTGGTTGTAAGGGAGATGTATTTCCTTATTCTCCCATCCACTGCAGTGGGTAAGAGGGAGCTCTTACTGAAAGAAGGGACAGCAACACCCACAAACTTAATATGAAAGGTTTAAAATTTTACCATCAACTGTAACCAGCATCATTAAAACCATGATCACAGTTGATGCTCCTCTAAGTAATACCAGTAACATGACAGCTAAAATATAGCATAGAGACCGCAGAGTCGTGCCACTAGACATGCTAAATAATTTTTAAAGACCAACATGTTTCTAAGAAGAGCATTAAACAGGACAATTTTACCTAAATTAATAGCCACCTGTACTTGAAAACTATGATCAATATCTACCATTATGACTCACAATCAGACAAAATCCTATCACGCACAATTATCCTCTCCATACAAAGGGCAAAAGCATATAGATAAACCATGCTAACTATCAAATTCTCCAAATGTGGCCACTTAAAAATGACTGAACTTCCACAGGTGATGCTGAGTCTTGGACACTTTCTTTTATGGTTGTTGCTATAACGTCTTTCACAGCACTAAGTGATAGGAGTCAAAATGAAATAAGAATGTCTTTTAGAACTGTCACCAAACAGCAGTAACTCTTGTTGTGGACCTAAACAGAATTTGCATAAATTAAAAGGGGAAAACCAGAATTAATTCCGAGCAGCCTGTTCATTGCACTGGATCTGTTTTTCAATACATCAAACAAAAAGACATGCAGAAGTATGGAAATTAGTATGAAAACCTTCTAAACCAGTATCTAGCAACAGTCTTACAGGAGTAGAGGCTTGGAGGAAGGGAGATGGGGATTGGAAGATCAAGAAGGTGAGGGAAGGGAATATGAGCAAGTAAACGATAGCTTGATGGACAAAGGAAGGATACCTACCAGTAGATAGAGACTCCCTTAGAGGCATAAGCCCATGTGCATGTTCACAACCTGATCAGGCAAAACATCCAGACAGTTGGGATCAAGCTTGCCTATCTTAGCAGCGGCTAAGTGTCTCCTCACATGTCTGAATGCAGTAAAAAATGAAATTAAGCATGCCCCAATCCTGAGCTAAGGCATACCTTCCCTTCTTGGGAACAGAAGGGAGAAGACCACATTGGACATCACGTCTCAAACCAACCTGTTTCCAACTCCAAAGGGTTCTCGGAGGCAGGTCTCTCTTCTGGGCTCAATTACTGAAAAGCCTCAAGTTCCCTGGCTTGTCTTATCCACACTGACAAATTGCAGAGAAGCCATCCAACTTGGCGAATGAAGTATTGTCTCAGGTACCAGAAGCAGTCCTATCCGCCACATTCTTTTGAAAGAAATGCAGTCTGGGCACTTTTTTTTAGGAGTTCTTCTTTTGGAAAATAAAGATAATACATATGAACACTTGAGAGGAATACTCTTCTACCACAAGTCATGAAGCATTTAAAGTCCATTGGAGAGACTGATGCCATAAAAATATTTTTAAAAACAAAAAGGTCAGCCCAGTGGCCAAAATTTAGGAAGGAAAGAAGGTAAAAGCTTTCTAAGAAGGAAAGAAACAAAATGTGTTGATGAAAACTGCTTAAGCAAAGGAGCTTGTTCTAACTCTACCAAGCAGTTAGAAGCAACTGAAAAGGAATACTCAGCTTCACAAATGCAGGCAAAGCATGCGTTCTGGCAGTCTTTGGCACATCCATCTGCATACTGGGGCAAAAAAGTTCTTGTTAAGGGGCTTGTGCACAAGTGTGGTATTGGTCTATACAAACAATCCAGCTACCGATGCGTGATCTTTACTCTGATGTTTTTCACGTTCATGGTAGATGACTCCAAAGAGCACGCTCCAGTTTGAGTAAGTTATCCAGAGACAGAATCAATGTTCCTAACTGAAAAGGTGATGTGGGACTGCTCCACTCAATGCTTGAAGGCTTCAGTGATCCCACAGTACTTAATGTGATCTGAGCTCCAAGCAACAGAAATACAGATTTCTGGAAAGGAAGCATCCTTCAACATGCTGCTGAGGTCACTTGCACTACAGTAGGAACTTCCATGACTACTCCTAACATTCCAGCTTAGCTACTTCAGCTGCTGCTTGGCACAAGCTGAAAAGCACATGCACCTCAGACTGCTCTCCGTGAAACTTCTTTGCTGCAGAAATAAAAACACAAGCATTTTTCCTTGCTTATGCCAGACAGCAAAAGAAAGCTTCTGTTCTGGGGGCCTTCAAAAGAAAACTGGTCAGGTAATAATGCTGACCTAGATGAAATTCAGAAGCTGCCTCACGTTAATATTTGGGTTGATCATTCAATGATTTTTATGTTGTCTTTTGTTAGGACAAAAGTGTAAACTAACAGAGCTTGAATTTTACCACTACTCTAACACAAGTGATAGCTTCTACAAAGGCCGTCTTCCTGAAGAGGTGCCACAGCAACCAATTTAAAAGGCTGACTTGTAACACTGGGGAATATGATCACTCCCTCAGGGTAAAATCCTTACTGAGCTGCGGAGGAAACCAATGGAAAATCTAAGCATGACAGATTCTGGAGGCAGAGAAAGGCTCACTGCCATGAACGCAAGACCAGCTCTTCAGTTGCTACAAAGGAAAGAGAGGGCCAAAATTATGTGTTTCTCCTTTCCTCTGGGTCTCCTATAATGGACACATGAATCACTGTAGCCGAAAGGACTGCTTGCAGCTGATCCCTCTTCAGACAGGGGGCTTGGAGACCAGACAGTGGAGAAGGTGAAGCAGTAGTACATGATGAAAAATAAACTAGCAATTTCTTTCAAGATACGCACTGGATTTTTGCTTTGCCACTAAGCTCTTCTTGTAAAGAGAAGACACACTTACAAGAGAAAATTCACAGATCCCAGGATGATGCCAAAGACCTCAAGAGCCAAAAAATACGGGGCTTTCTCCTGGTTATTTTTAAGACTGCAGGCTTAAAATCCTCGAGAACTTGTTGATATGTATGTAGTGCTCCCCTAAAAAAAAGGGGGAAGATACATAGGGACACCTGAAAGTGTATCAAACCTCAAGCCATGAAGTATGGCTGAAAGCCTACTGTTTTAGGTATGGGGCTACAGAAGGACCATGAAAAATACAGGGTAAAACCAAGCAAATCAAAGACAGAGGCAATAGATCAAAAGACAGGTAGCTGACAAGACACGAGAAGAGCTATGACTTAATCTGTAGGTTGGGTCAGGCTCCAGCCTTGTTAAAGTATGTGAAGAGGTCACAGCAATGTTACTGCTAGACCAAAGAAGTCCACGGTTGCAAGTCTTTGGGTATATGCATCCTTTCAATCTAAGCATGTCTTTGCATAAGTGCTCAGAAGTGTAAGTCTCCGATCTTTTTTAATAGAAGTTTCAAAAGTGGGACAAAATTGGCTTGACATTTCTCAGTTTGTCACTGAGAAAATGGTAAGAAGATTGTGTAGTGCTTTTGTGAAGCAAACCTATGGCCTTGCAGGACAAGTGACAATACTATTATTTCTACCTTCATGGAGTTACAGAATATCAAACCAAGTTATTTTTGGCATGAGAAGCTAGTCACTTGACATTTCAGGCTGATGTTTACTTGAATGGATATCTTTTGAAAACACCTTAATAAAAGAAGCATTTCAAAGCTCTAACAAAGAGTCCTAAATTGGCTGAGACCTGTACAGAAACCAGCTTTAAAGATTCCATACTCTAAGAATATGGTTATTTTAGACAACTTACTGCTGTAAAATTACTTTGAAAACTACTGAGAAACCCAGATTCTAGAAAATTCTTCATATGCAACATCTGCAAGAATACATTAAATTTCACAGACACCTTCCAGTCTCCTTACCTCTTGTCCTGAAAGGTAGTATGCTGCTAGAAGACCGCCAATGAAGCGAATATTGACCTCAAAAACAGACACTTCGGAATTCTAGAACAGAAAGAAAGTGTAAATAAGTAACCAACTCCCTAATCAAAGAAGAAAAAAAAAATCACCAAGGCAGAGGCAAGTACATACCCTAAACCAATCCACGTGCAAGGGTTTGTACTGTTTCAGTGTCTAGATCCATACTGAAATTCCTGTGCACATCTTCACGACACCAAGTGATAATTCTAGTTATAGCTTCAACTGATATTTAAAAATCAAATTAGTTTTTCTCCTGCTCTCTAATTGCATTTTGTGGTGATAATATGATTAAAGTTGTTTGGGGATGGTGGGAAAGAAGGCAAGGACTGTACATTTCCATAATTCAGCATCTTTTCTCTTACATTTAAGCATAACACCATACCTTCTGGGTTTACAGGATAAACTAGAATAATAATTAGAGAATTCCTGTAATGTGCTTTCTTAACTTGAATTACCAATGTGCAATTGCAAATTCAGAGCTCCAGTTTAACATAGTCTCTGTCTAGGAATAGCCTTTATGTATTTAATGTTACGACAACAAGTACTGCAAGACCACTGAGAAACTCAAGAGAATAAACCATTTTACTGCCTTCCTCCACATTAATATCCTTGGGCTAAATTCACCAGTATCTTTTGACTCATTTAACCCACTGAAAAATTAAGAGGAACTAGGTAGTTTTAACATCTTTCTGCCTCCCTCTGTGCCCCATTCACTCCTTTGCCTGCACACACCCCATCTGCCTCTCCCTCATAAACTTCTCTTCATTCAACCCATCAGCCACAGAAACGTATTTTATTATTAAAAGATTTTGAGATAAGGGAGACTTTTCTTTTTATCCAGAAAAATCACTACAATGTACACTGTACAAGTTGTCCCACCAATTAGCACAGAGTTGAAATTATATTTATAGGTATGTCTTTCTTTCACACTATTTCTACGGCACCTGTGGTTGTATCATGCATCTTGCTTGTATCCAAAATAAATGCATTTTGCACGTATTATTTATTTCAGAAAGATTATGTGAAACCTTTAAAGATTTCCTCAAATACCACTAATGATTAAAAGTCTAAAGTCTGAACTACTCCCAAATGTAGGTTTTTAGTAAAAGATGTATTTTTATTCACATACTGGTGATAAAAGAAAAATATCAATAATGTAGCATATGATTCCACTTAATACATATTAAAGTCATGAATCACACAAGCAATGGTACAGTGTAGAATGAAACCAATGATTTCTATTTCCCAGTAATAGAATCCAAGAGGAACAAATTTATGTACTTATTTATTTATAAACTTCAAGACATATAAGGAAATTACTCAAGTCTGGTGTGTATATATAAGGCAACTTACTAACCTTCAGAAATGTTTTTTGATACATAGGAAGCTGTAATTGAACCCCAGTGGGTCATGTAGATTTCTTCCACCCAAATCCTAGTTTAATTCTGCAAATTTATATTGAGATTGCCTCAGATCAGACAAAAGTTATGGAAGTAATTTAGTTCACCCTCATAATGGCACCATTATGTCTACACTGTCTCCGATATATTTAGGGTCTTCAGTTTTAGACTGATTCATTATCTGGCACTAACTGAAAAAAGCAGAGTAGAATTTCTTTAATGTTTGCCAGACAGTCAATGTATAAAACAAAAGGAAAAAACTAAATAATGTCTGAAATGTAGGATATAATATAAAAACAACAGTCAGCATCTGCTCAATTCTGACTATATACACCTACATTTCATTTTGTGCATTACTGAATGAAAAATTATTTTTGGAACTGTAGGGCAAGTCCAAGGATTGAAATAAAATTTCCGTCACAGAGGCTGTGGCAGTGCTAAAATTAGTAATAAGAACACTAATCAATAAGTATTAAAGAGCCATTTCTTCCATTTAACACTTCCAAACTCTGCACACATGAAGAATGTCAGATACTATATGACCAACTGGGAAATTCTTGTGATAGCTTCAGAACCTGTAGGCAAAATAAGATGACTCAAGTGACATTCTTCATGTTAAAACATCTTAAGCACATGGAAGAAGAAGAGATTGTGTTCAGTAATTTACACACCATGGTTTGGGGGGAAATTGTCTTCCACAGCTCAGTTATTTCCAACTACTATCAGCTAGTAAAGCCTCATCTTTCTGCCTTCATTTCTGATGCCCTGTCGGTTCTCACTGACCACCCTCCCTTTCTTCCATTATCCAGTTATAATTTGTCCTTTGAAAATACAACATATAGCTGTATCTTTACTTGTAATTAAAGTGGGAAAGGGTATGGGTAGTTTTTCGTTCCCCCCCCCCCACCAAATAAAGCTGCAAACACAGAGAACTTAACTAAAGCTTACATCTGATACTTTGAATCCTAAGTTTTTTAAGTTCCAGCTGAAAGACCTCTTCTGTCTCCCCCCAAGAGGAACACTCTGAAAAGGACTAGAGAAATATTAGGGCAAGCTCTACTCACCACGCTGAAATCAAGATTTTTGTCAATCCACTCTTGTCCTTCTCTGAATTCATCATGAAGCCCCATGATATAAAGAGTATCCAATGCATCTACTATGGTAGCACCCATTTGTGAGTTTCCTACGCGCAAAAAGAAGGATTTCTATTACAAGTTATTATTTCATCACCTTTCTTAAGCATCACGAGCATGAGAAAATAACCCAAGCAGTAGCAAAGCAAAGTTACTACAAAGATAACAGCACAAAGAATAGTCAAAGTGAGCAAGGAATAGCAGCTATGCAAGAGGATCACACTTCTCTTTCAAAGCATCAGTCCTCTGGCACAGTTTGGCTTCTGGGGAGAAAAGAAGACTAAAGATAGGGGAAAAAAACCCACACAAAAAACCACAAAAAACCCACGCCACGTTCTCATCTGCTTTCCTAACCCAAACATGAGCAATTGTAGTTTGACACAAAAAAAAAGGCAGGAAGACATTCAGCTTCAAAAAGCTATCAGGAATTCTAGGACAGAAGCGTCAAAAAAAACCCCAAACAAAACATGTGCAAGATAAAGCAATCGGTACTTGCAGTAATGCCTTGCATTTCCCAACATTTACTACTGAAACGTTCAAAGTTTTGCAATTATGGAGCTACCTAGTCCCTGAGAGCAGGGATGCCCTGGCTTGGCTTGACTGATGAAGCCGCAGCCCCGAGATGTTCTCCTCGCTCCCTGTAGGGACCCACACTATGAGCTGCTAATGGATTCCTCAATTGTCACCATTTAAAGTGGAGCATTTAAAGCCAAATAAAAATCAATGGTGCTTTACCCTAAAATACCATTCACTTGAAACAGCAGCAATTTAGAATTGATTGATGAGTGACTCATGGGCTTGTACAAGGTAGGCAGGGTGAAGAGGTGGTGAGCCACTGCCCATGTTAGCCTTGACCTCCTTAGGCCATCCCAGCTTACGCTGTTGCCCTTACTAGGCAGAGGTCTTTGCTTCTGGAGGAAAGCAAAAATTACCATGGGTTTGTTTATTTTTCATGGAGTGTATAAAACCTTCCTACACATTAAGAAAGTAGCCACATTTCACTGTTCATACCAGTATTCTATAAAACAGTA
Organism: Haliaeetus leucocephalus; assembly: GCF_000737465.1. Lineage (NCBI taxonomy): Eukaryota > Metazoa > Chordata > Aves > Accipitriformes > Accipitridae > Haliaeetus > Haliaeetus leucocephalus. The sequence goes on from NW_010972664.1 coordinate 22,989,646, forward strand.
CAGTAACTATATGATTAGCAATTTAATGACAGTAGTCTCCTAACAAGCCAATTTTATTTATTTTTAATGTGCTTTTCATCCACAATGGAATCTCTACAGCACAGTGTTCCTGCTTGGTTGTTTCCATTCATTTATTTATGATTTTTATATGCATAGAGATTTTTTTTTTTCCCCTCAAGCATAACAATAACTGAATAAAGCCATCACCCCCACTGTATTTCTTTTACGCACCTAAATGACTGATACTTACATGCAAGCTTAACTCCATTTTCAGGGATTTCTTTCCCCAAATAAAAAAAAATAAACACAACAGTTTCTATGACAAAGTAATCAACTAATTTCTTCAAAAACAGCTATGCATCTGTTTTGATTAATTTAAACTAGATACGGAAAGCCTAAAGTTGGTGGTGTTTGTTACAAACATTCAAGTACAGATCGGGACACACTACCTTTCACAAGATTAATTGAAAGACATATCCTTTGACAAATTGGCCACCAGGCATACCTATAACTCTCAGGAAATGAATTCACTGTGGTGCATAAGTACTGTAAGGTTTAATGCCTTCAGCCAAATGACAAATTCCATTGCTTGTGCTGAAGTGGAATTTGCTTTGAGTAGAGCTACAGCATGCACTTAACTTTGCACCTTCTCATAAGCATAATGTGATAGTTATCTAATTTATCACTTCAAAAATATGCAAATCAGACCACGACACAAGGACTAATTTCAGTATTAGCTGACAAGGTATTTTTAACAAAGTTGGAATGTGTTATACTGCTATGGCACTCAAAGTAATTTCTGTTCCTTTATTTAAACCACATTGATAAAATTTTGAAACACACAAGGTGTTTGAACAAATTGGGATACACAGCCTTGGGAAATCCTGAAAGCTCCTCTTGTAACAGTTTCAAAAAATAAAAACCTTCTAACTTAAACACAACCATAACCACATCAGTAAGCTCTCATATTCTACAATTGGCATGGGGTGAGAAGAATCCATTGCATGGGAATGGACTGGTGTGTCGTTGTTGCCCCCAACCCCAGAAAAAAAGTTCAGACACCTCTGTACAATCAACCACCGTTCTCTAGATCTCAGAAGTACCTTCAAGTGTCCACAAGAGAGGACAGCAATATGTTGGGCACGAGAATATCTGCTTTCCAGCCCTCCAGAAAATATCTTCAAATATATAAATTTAAAAAACCTTTTTCATGGAGTTCTCTGCACAGAACCATGAAAGAAGGGCCACAGAAATGCAAAAGCCCATGATTATTTTTGCCATCTGAGGAATCCAATAGATGCATCCAGAAAGAGATGGAGAACAGAAAGGCCAGAACTGCTGGAAGAGACCTCTCTCCGGAATTGATCAAAAGTGTCCATGGTTTCTTAATGCATCCCGTAGCAACTGATCAATACGACTTCACCAAATACAGACAAGAAATTTGCTTTCATCCTCACAGTGTTAAAAGGGAGCCCTCAACCCCGTATATAGAAGTCTCACCTAAACCAGTAGTCCCCAACAGGCATTGACTGACCACCTGTGTCACATAAGATCCTCCAGCGTTGTTTGCAGCCACAGAAATAAATGCAGTCCAATAGAGCAAAACAGACTTGCTCAGCATTTTTTGCCCCTAAGAGTCAATTAAAGGCTTAAGTACATACTTGGAGCTTTTGTCTGGGCCACACTCCAATAGCTTGTTCAAGCTCTCCCTCCGGCTGCCTTTTTGCCCCTTTCTCTCACTTTTTTGTCTACCTTTCCTAGACCCGCAGATGTCCAACAAAACACTACTGAGCAAAGCCCCTTCTGCTCACACATGCCTCTTCCCTGAGCAGTGATGGGTGCCTGTTTCCAAGATGCAGATGACTATGGTTATATTTTCTAGACTCCATGTGAGAGCTCAACTATTTCTTGCCATGATCTCCTAAGGATAGCATTTGTATCCCAACCCATAATAAATTATTCATTTTTCTTCTTTCTTATTCATAAGTAGGCTATTTCAAACAATTTTTTCTTTTTCCCTTTTCTTCTTAAACATATGGTAACTAATCCAAACTGCACACCAGCACTTCTTCCTTGAGGAAGACTCAGAAGAACAATCTTTCTTTTTTAAACCTTTTTGGCCAAACACATTTCCAAAAGGTCAAGAGATAACAAGTCAGTATTTTGCAAGACTGTCTACCCAGTCTTCTTCCTTTAGTGTCAATCAGGCAGCACAAAGCAAGCTAATTCCTTCCTTGTGCGCATTGAGGGAGAAGAGTCCAAAATGCAGAGTTCATCCCCAGAAGTCTTGCACCTGCAAGACTAGAGGGTAGAGCTGGACATAAGGCAACACAAAGGACAATACACTTAATGTAACACCTTGGCTGCCCCATGTCACGAGGTAGGTGCAACTTAAAACCATTTGTGGGCTACGCTAGGTTGGGTTAGAGAGTAAAATTAATGAATTGCTCTCAGCTTCTTTCTGGGAGGACTATGTGGCGAGGACATCATTCTTCATTTGTTCCTAACTAACAGCTTCCGCCGAATTCTTCTGTATCTGCTGAGGTCCACAACCTAACCAGAACAGGCACTGATGTTGTCATAGCTGTCTTCCTCCATCGTAAAATGCACTGCATTACCAGCAAGGCATCAGCTGAAATCTAAAGCAGGAAGAAACAGCAAGTATTCAAAGATCACTGGACTCTGCACGAGCGTCACACGTGGTGCTGCTATAGAGAAAACAGACTACAATGGATAGGCAGCTGTACTTGCCCCGTCCTGATGTTGATACAAACCATTCAGTCTGAAGTCACAAAGAGAAATAATTTTCCATTCATAATAGAGTATGGGGTTTTTTCCCTTTCATAACCATGCTAAGATCCATAAATTTTGCCTTAAAGGACATGAGGATAGTCTTCCTAGAATTAAACTGCAGAAGGTGTCTTTTGAAAAGTAATAAAGTAACTCTAAACAATGAGATAATAGTTTAGAGGAGTATACACTGCTTACTACCACCTCAACCAGTCTGATCTATTATTGCTCTGGATACAGAGAGAGCAGATGTCTCATTGTGGTGGAAAAAGGCTATAAAACAATTAAATTATAATAGAAAATAACACTTCTCCTAGCTGAAGGCACTCCTCCCAGGGTCTGCCTCTGTTCAATACAAAGGCTGGGTTGGTCATGTTGCATAAGATAATAACTGATTCCAAAAGGGCTCAGTTCTACAAATGTCAGATTAGGAAGTTTCCTCTCCATATAATTATAGTTCTAGTTGACTGAGCTCCAAATTTAGTGAAGTTTGCCTAATTAATGCAATGCTCATTCTTCTAAATAAAACAGAACATCCATCATGAGTTAATGGAAGGAATTTAGCAGTGAAATAGCTGAACTATTAACAAAAACATGCACACTCTCATTAAGCAAGAGTACTATTCAAACGGACTGCAAAATAGTAAGTCAGATTTATATTTAGGTAGACTTCAGTTTCCTGAGATTAGACAAGTAATTCCTTCAGTTGATAGCACATAAATCTACAGTCTGAAATATCTAGCAAATCACATGACTAAGTGTAAACAGCAGGGCCATTAAAAGAAAAATGGTCTTCCTATCTAAAATTCTTTCAGTATGCTGAAGCACTAGATGAAGAACTGGTTTATTTATACCATTTTGAAGTCTCACAAGAGACTATCAAAGTACAGGGAGACAGATCGTTGTCATGTGTTCCATGACAAAAGGAATATGGAGAAAATAAATAGCCCACTTTCATCATATCATAAGGATAAGTATAGAGATTTAGAAAGTCTGATACCAGCTACAGGGTTGCTTAGTGTATTTATTATGTGGAAGCAGAGGAGACTATGAGCAGTGAGGTACTGGAGAAAATATGCGAACTAGCCTAGATCAATTATGATCAGAGAAGACTATGAAAATTGGAGACACAGACACGGTATGTAAATAAGGAACAAGATGACACATTAAAACTCTACACCAGCAAACTGAAGTCATGCACTCCAAGTTGAAAAGTAATCATCAAATAGGTGCTTCACAGACACTTTGATTATTTGACACAACACCTGTACCTACTCCTTTCTTCAACAGGGACACACCACATGCAAATCTCATTACTTCTTCCGAAAAACACTTCCATGGGGGCTTTCGTTAGCCTGAGCTGAGGGCTGAGCAGGTATACTGGGCCTGGCTGGGATGGAGTTAGTTGTCTTCACGGCAGCCTGTATGGTGCTGAGGTTTGGATTTGTGACTGGAACAGCGTTGATAACACACCAGAGTTTTGGCTGTTACCAAGCAGTGCTTGCACAGCATCAAGGCTTTCTCTTTTTTGTTCGCCTCCAATCCTTTGCCAGTGAATAAGCCAGGGGTGGGCAAGAGGCTGGGAGGGGACACAGTCATGACAGCTGACCCCAACTGACCAAAAGCATATTCCATATCATATAATACCATGCTCAGTGATAAAAGCTGGGGGGGGGGGGGTAATCTGGCAGGTAGCCATTCCTTGGGGACCAGCTGGGCTTCGGTCAGCTTGTGGGAGGTGGTGAGTGATTGTCTTTGCATTACTCCCCCCCCCCCCCCCCCTTCCTTCACTTATTAAACTATCTGTATCTCAACCCATGGGTTCTCTTGCTTTTGCTCTTCCTATTCTCTCCCCTGCCTCGCTGGGGAGAGAATTTCCCTTCTCTCCCTTTCACCCTCTGTCCGTCTGTGCTCTAACACTCTTGTGTTAGAAGTGTGCTAGTGTCTTACAACACACTTGGCATCTATCCAGAGACCAGTTAGAGGAGTGACAAACCTGAAGGAAATGCAGATCAAGTGGCTCTCTCATTATCAAAATGCGCACTAGGTCAGAGCAGGGCTGCTACAAAGTCAAGGAAAGCAGCTTAAGTGGAAAAATTACCATGAGGCCACTTTGCCTCCAAGGAAAGTCATATACAATAGGCCTAATAGGTGCATGTAACCATTCTTACCCTTCTACCTTATGCAGTGACTGTAATGGAAATGTTTTATTTATTAAGCAGAAAAGATAGCAAACGGAAGACCCAGAAGTGGGATGCTCATCAGTTAAGGAACTACAATTGAGGTAGGGTTTTAACATTTACTAAACCAGTGAAAAAAACAGAGGCATCTAATAGAGACTCTTGTTCTTGTTGACAAGGTCAGCCTGCGGATACCACCAGCAGCTATGCTTTGATGAAAGCTATAGGAACTGGCAAGACTGCTTGAGGAAAAACAAGCAGTTGGATATAGTAAAAGCATTTGGGCTGTTACTGAAGACAACTGGCTCCGTATCATACAAATAGCAAGTACCTCTGTGTCAAGACATCCCTGCTATAGAAATAAGTTATTTTATACTCTAGAAAGCCAACTTCTCTTCATAAGCATTAGAAAGCTGGAATGTATAGTTAGTTATGTGTAGAGACCAGAGATGTGGATGTAAGGAAATGGCTCTCACTCTCGAAACAGCCAATGGGATGATCATACTGAAGGACAGAACCATCAGATACAAACAGACTTCATGTGCCAGAAATAGTATTGTCTCAGCCACTCATACCCAGTTCTTGGTTTTTTCAGGGCCCTGGACAGACATCATTTACTGGAAGCAGAACCTAGTCTTACTGGGGCAGAACACCTTTGATTACTGGTGTGTTTAATTGGGCGGGGATCAATTTGCAAAAGGAATCCAAGAGGACTGAAGTCTCAGGGGATAATTTAACTTAATTCCTAAGTTAAATTTCTGCTCTGGCAGGTGACCCGAACTTCAGAGCGGACCAGCACTACTGCCAGAGCAACCTGACAATTGGGGTGTGCCCAAGCATAGAGCAAATCCTCCCCATTCCCCCACAGTGACTCCAGAAACAAAAGAGGAGATGTAAAGCCTCCTCAAGGAAATACACCCCGGCACACTTTGAACCTAAAAGATTAGCTGTTTTCATATAGGCAGGTGTTTTAATCCCTAGCAACAGAGCAAAAATGCTTCCTTGAAAACTCAGCCTGACATTAAATAAAGAGTTATTACAGTCTTAAAAAAATAAATATTCTTGTTATTGATATTCCCGCCCGCCCAGCTTCAGAATGGCTAAAAAATGCAGACTGGGCAAGACTGTACTGATCTTGGGAAAGTACAGCGATTTCTACTTAAAAAGATTCAAAGAATTCAAGTTTTCAGATTGTAGCAACAGGATTTCTTAATGTGACAGACAATTACAGACATGGTAGAAATATATATAACATGAAAATTAAAAGCAAACAATTATCAACCCAGTTTTCTGTACCTCTAATGAGGCTCTGGCAATAAAGCTGCCACTACTCAAGCATACCACTTGTAAAATATCTTAATGACTCACAAGGAACAAGATAATGTTTAAGAAAATGAATTAAACTTTTGAAAAACAGAGTTTAATTCCACTGTGAAAACAAGCGCCTCAAAATTAGTCAATGAAACCACACATTTCATACAAAACTGCAACGTATGACTTCAGCTCAGCCATAAAATGCAATGAATAAGCCTTTAAGTACCCATGAAGAAACCAATTGCCTTTAACATTTTAGACTAATTAAGAAAGCAGAACAAAAAACTAAGCATGTTGATTGCTTAGTTCTGTTAAGTTGCTGATAACAGACAACATGAAAAGGAGTTCCTAATCTTTTGTACCAGACAATAAAGTATTTCAGCATATAAATAACATTAAATAATCAATTGTAATGCTTTCCTTAATTTTATAAATGAGGAAGTAATGGGAGTGAAGCACTGAAGTGTATGGTAGTCTTTGAATCTATTAAAAAGTGGACCTGCAGGTAGATGTTATTAATCAACAAACTGCTGCTTAAATAGCTACATCCTTAAGACCCAAATTTAAAAACTTTGTCTAAGAATTTATACCATGGTAAACCTTCTTCTCTGCTCTTCACTTGATTGCTTCACTTCGCTGTCCAACTAAATCCTACACAGCCCTTTAGCTTAATTCAAAATTCATACAAGCAAGAGCTGAATGCAGTCCCTCGAGTACAAAGCCTGAATGTCCTCAAAACTAAATTTGAAAAGGGCTTAACATATTAATACCAGACCATTTAGATTTTCTACGTTTCTTTCCAATTGTGTCCTTTTTTTTTTTGTTATTTTGTTGTTAAGCACAAACACAAACCTGAATTACTGCAGATAGGAAGAGGACTGTGTGCAGACCATAATTAAGATTAATGCTGAAACTATCATCTGAGTTAGCTGAAGGTTAAGACCCAGTGATAACTGAAAGGCCGCAAAGTCAGGAGAGAAAGATTAGGATGAGCTTCAGAGTAGGAAAGGAATGAGGGACAGGAGATGACATTAAATTGAGTACAAAGGAGGGGACAAAAGTGTATCATATGGGAAGCAAGAATAAATGACAAGAACTGAATGGTGATGGCAATCAGCTACACACATGAAGCAGTCAATCAAAACTAACCCAAAATACAGATATGGAGCAACTCCATTTTGAGAAGTCAGGAAGTGGAAGATTCAAGGGAAGAGAAACTGTCAATGATGGCTCAGAAGTATGCAGAACCGAAATACAGACAGCAGTCAGCTGAACTCAGCAGCAAGCAAAGCAAGATTAATATTTGACAGTAAATAGGAGAGCAAGATGTTATCTGGACTCGAGTATAGTTCTGTGACCTGAGTGCAGAAATCTTATGTACAAAGCAAACTAAGTACTGATCTTCCAAGACAGTAAAGATACAATTACCTGTAAGAAATTGTAAGCTAAACTACTTTGTCAGCTAGGCAGTAGGAAAAGCATCATGAAAACCGCACCTCTAACAGTCATCAGGTCACAAAAGCTTTTCCATTTTTAGCTAAAAGCTTGGGCCACTTCCACACATTTTGGTCTAAACCACATACTAAATTGTCTTTAAGACAGCTGAAGAGGAGCTGATTTCAGTGTGGTAGCTGTAAAACTTCACCAAAACGGTGCAAAACTTGAGTGAACAATATTAGTGGATTAGGCACAAGCACAGCACTGCACTCCCGTGGTTGAACTGTTTCGGAATTCCAGCTGCCTCATACATCTGCTGGCTTTGGATGACAGCAAAGTGTACTTGCATCTGCCTCCCACTTTGTACACATGGCCATGTAGTTGTCCTTACCATATTTAGTTTTAGAGCTTAGTATGCTAACGCTTATTTAGTTGTCATGCCTGTTTACTTAATATTTTAACACAGTCCAAAATAAGACTGCATAGCCTTAATTTCACTTCCTTAGTACAGCCCCTGTTCTTAATTCCAAATGATAGGAAACAAGTTTAAATTTAGGAATAACATTCCCACAACCTAAATAATTCCCAAATCAAAACAAACATAAGTCCAAAGATTCCCAACGGGAAACAAATATATTTTTTTTCCTCAGAGCAAACCATCTGGTTTGAGAGAAAAACAGGAGAGGATGCTATTAGAGAGAATAAAAATTCTCAATTTGAGCCTGAGCCCTGAACTCTACTATGACTTAATTTCTTCATTACCATTTGTGTAGATGTTTACCTCACTATTCTATAAGGCAGGTTACAGAAATGAGGTGTGTTTATCTAATTCCACTTTGCATCTGTGCATCTCATTATATTTTTTTTAAAGGCAGAATTTTCAATCTTCTGAATAATGCCATAGGATTTAACATCATCAGTTCAGCAACACGTAAAAAAGCCACTGACAACAACTGACCTAAATGTGTTGTACATGAGCTAATACAAACTGGGTGAGATGACTTCAGTGGGAATACTGTATTATTAAAAAGAACAGAAGACAACAGCTGCTCATCGTGAATTTTCCCGATATGCATAGGCACACTTGTGACAGTTTGATGAAAGAGCAATAACATTCAAAAAATATTCTTTGCTAACCAGAGTTGTCTTTATCTATGGCACCAGTACTGTAGAACAGTTAAGAGGGAACATACAGCCAGATTGCATCCTGCCTGCACGCATTTGCAAGTTTTAGAGAACAACCATATTCTGAATAAACACGGTATCTATTGCAGTGAAGGAAAATAGTGTTTCCAAAACACTATTTGCCCAATTAGCAGCAGAGGATAGCTTTAAATTAGATAACTGAGGAAAAGTCAGAAATTTTGTAAAGGGAAGTCTTACCTTAGCATCAATGTTACAGTCTTTTTAAGAAGTGAACTTGCACATGGACAGAGAATATATACAGAAGGTATCTGAGAACATCCCTTAACAAAAGCTCTTAAGAAAACTAACCTGCCATAGGATAGGAGAAAATTGTTCTCACGCAAGTGAGTAATTGTTTAAGAGACAGGAAACAGGATAAGTGTAAACAGCCAATTATTATTGTGAGGGGAGCCCGCCAGTGGGATACTATCAAGATGAATACTTGGGCACATTCTTATTTATGAAATAATTTTGAAATATGTATAAATTACCATATTTATGAATAATTTGGAAATACCGTATACCGATCAGGATTTTGAAAAGGAATGCTACTGCAGAAAAGCCACCCTATAGTGAGTTTCTAGACTCCATAAGGAGCCTAAGAGACACAAAATACAATTATTAGGAAAGGAACAGTGAACAAAACAGAACAAAGTTTTAGTATTCGCCTCAAAGAAAAAAACCAAAACTTGAAAAGATACAAAGAAAGGAGATAACAATGTATAGGGTATGAAAAGACATATGTACAAGAAGTGACTTAAGAGACCAAGAATCTCCATGTAAGACAGGCACACAACTGAGGGCATATGCAGTTCTACAAACTTGTGAATGGCAAGGAAGAAATGAATAATGGGTTGGTTTTTTCCAATACCAAAACTGATCACCTAGGACAGCGAGCAGACCTCTAAACTAAAAAGCTTTCTACACAATATGGAATCAAACTATGGAACCACTCGTAATAGAATACGGTGGGTGCTCTTAAATTTGCACAGACTCAAAAGCAGATTGGACAAAAATCACAGGAAAATGAACTAAAAGTGATTAAATAAAATTTGCTGCCACTGACCACAGAAGCACTAACACTGCACAAACCTTTGTAAGGCAGGGAAGTACTCTAAGAAATGCTCACTTACTACAGGATTTTCCTGCTCTTACATTTCTTCCCTAGGTACCTGTTGTGAGCAATTTTTAGAGGATGAGTAATGATCATGTTTGATCTTTCGTCCGACCTGAAGGAACTTTTCTCACATTATCAGAACACTGTCTTAATTCCAAATTCAGCCAGCAACTCTAGAGTGTTATGTTCTTTCTTAAAATTTTATCTTTCCAAAATTTGTGTTACTGGGCAAAAAAATACACATTAAATGTACATATAATATTCAACATTGCCTCAGTGTAGTCAGTCATTACTGATTTTGCAGAGGACACAGCTGCATAGGCTTGTCCTAAGGCAGTTTCATTTACTTTAAAATTTGAATAGAACCTGAAATACAGATATTGAGCTGATATCTACATCATGAAATTACCTCTCTTTACTAGTTAGTGTGAATGGATTTTCTTTCCCCTTTCATTTGCCACAGAAAAAGGCAATGATGGGTAGATTACCTGTGCACATACAGTTAAGATAAAAACTACTGCTCACCAAGTAGGTTGGGGTTTTTTTTTCCTCCAATCAAAACAACCAGAAGTCAAGAACATATTTGTTTACATATATACCTCACACACCTTTTTTGTTTTCATTTATCCTCCACACAGATTCAGAGGCTGAAAAAAACATGCACAGAAAAAGGATGCTGAGCAGTTGTTTCTCCTGTCTGCTGCTTCATTAGGATTTTACAATGAAAAGACACCAGAAGGTTTCAGCCATATTTTCAAAAGGCTATCCCTCAGTCTTTAGGGTATATCATCTAGTTTCTTCCCAGCAAAAGTGTTTGTCTCCATAATGTTTATAAATTTGTAGGTTATTTGGCAGTCAAAAAAAACCCCCAGAAAAACAAAAAGCCCACAAAACCTGACACCCTTGACACTCAATTATGTGAACTTCAAACGTAAATGACAACTAATCAGATGGCAGCAGATAGTGTCAGAGCAGCTCAGGCAGCCCAATAACTGTTACGACGACAGATGACAAAAACGTCTAGTAAACTAATGAATACTTCCCAGGGTAATATTAAAAAAAAAAAAATCTGTTAAAGCACTTTCTTGCAGTGCTTACAAGAAATACTCCGCCCCTTGTTTTTTAGACCACAAACAGGACAAAGAAATCGCATTACTCTCCCAAGCTATACTGTATTTGCCAAAGGTATTGGAAAAACAGACTCCTTTGCCTGGCTCAGCTCCTTCTTGCAACAGCCTCATGCCCTTGCAGTCTGACAAATGCATTTTCTCAGCGGGGCTTGGGAGCATCGCTGCTCCCACTCTCCGGCACGGCGGAGAAATGCACTGTCAGATCTCCATTGCTTAGCAACACAAAGATCTGCGGCAAGAGCTTCCCACGCTGCGGCAGTGGGCAGTTGGCAGCTGGCTCAGCAACTTTCTCCCAGGTCGTGGGGGTTTATCAGCGGCGCTGGTAGCAAAAGGCTGAGATGGGCTGTGCAGCAAGCCAGGTAACAGGACACGCTCAACGAGGTGGTAGAAACCAAGTAGTCCACCGGCAAGTTAAAAAAATTCAGCTCACTAGCTGCCCCAACTGAATCCTTGAGTTGTTCCTTTGGACACATCTTGCTCGTTAACCAACATACGCCTCAAAATTTCATTTTTCCGTACGTATGAAGCAGCACCATGTTATGTTGATGACACTGAACGTGCCAGACAAAAATCTCTCATAAAAGAGAGAACAGCTTTATTTGGTCATGTGTTAGGGAAGAGATACAGCACTGCATTGCAGCCTTGAGGCTCGACTAGGTAATACAAATGCAACCACAATGTGACTTCATTGACAATTTTCTCTTCCTCCCATAAGACATTAACCCAAGACAGAGCTGGCAGACATCTCAGATTAAATTGACCATTTGCATGGCGTGTGAGAGGAGAGAACAGGAGAGGCATGAAAGCACTATAGATGCATGAGACAGTTCTAGTGTGACAAAATACAAAATAATAATTTCATTAAATCTTTGTGCATGAGAACGGGAGTGTCTGCATGCAAGCATCTACAACTTAAAAACTCCACGTCGTTATTACTTAGGAAAGATCTTTTCATACCCTTCAAAACATATCTAGACATATATCTGTTTATGTATGTATACATTATCAGATCATCTTCATGTAACGCAGCTCATCTCTAGACAGAATACATCCAAATGCAAGGTTTAGAAATGCACTGCTAGTAATATGGGAAGTTTACAGTTTTGCAAGAGTTTGTATCAGTACTTTGTCCTGTACTTATTAACTGACAAACTGCACATCTTTATTCTCAGATAGTTAACATTACAAAGAAAAAAAACACACTACAAATTTCTAAACTCTCATTTCAGAAAGCATCAGGTAAGATGACAGCCCACAATTTCTAGTTTTGCTGAGGACAATGTTCTGAGTTGCCCAAGGATTGTGGCCTTTTTTCTTTATTTTTTTCTTAAAGTCATTCAGGTTCTCAAATAAATGTTGTATTAGAAAAATAAACATCAAAGACTAATACAAATCCACTAGTACAAACTGCTCAATTTAAATCACAGTAAAGCATCCTCAAAACTTGTGCTATGGTAATTAGTTCATAAGCCACTGAAGTAAAAGATGCCACAAAAACATATAGCTTAAAATTCTGAAGCATATCTGGACTCGGTAATTTTAATGGTGTTTCCATAAGGTGTTCACTGAGGGGTAACTAAACAAGGGCAGGGACAAATCATCTTTAAATAGCATGTTTCAGATGGTTACTCTGATCCTCAAAAGCAAATCCAATCAGATTTCATTACAGCAAGAGAATCCAACACTATCATCAACTACTCTGGTTTTTGTTAAACCCAGAAAACCTTCTGAAGTAAGCTCAGCATTTGCCATGCTTGCTCATTATCTGACATGCATCATTTTCCATCAGCCTTTTCTCTTCACCCTTTGTGTTCTAATGAGAACTTGATGCAGATCCCATACAATCCCATCTCTGCAATAACGCCCTGCGGCTGTCATCAAATTATTCCAGCAATTTAAGCAGACCAACAAGAAAGTTAACTTTTTTTTTTAGCTTAACTGCAACAACCACTAGCAGAGCTGCAAATAAAAATTTAAACTAGGAAGAGAAATTACTCCTCTCTGCTATACTTTTTCCTTGCCTTTTATACTTTATCTTATGGGGTAGGAATAAATAACAAATCTTGAGATTACCAGCCCTTTCAAAACCAGGCAACTTTCACAAAAATAGGAACAAGTTATCACCCTGCTGCACCAACACAGAACATCTAAAGGTTTGTTTCCTATGTCATCTAAATGTAAATATCTTTAAAAGCCCACCAATTCCCAGTCATGCTTTCCCAAAGCAGCACCATACTACTAATGCTGTGACCCAGCTGTTGAAGAGGTACTATTCAAGATTTTAACTACTGACTGACTATACAGTTTGATAGGCAACATTTTTAGCAGGCTCTCCTTTACAATTTACAGTCACCAGGTCAGACATCTCGAAAAGACTGGCAGGAGTTTCTAGCTGCAGGTCAGCTAAAGCAACCCCAGCAGGTTTTGTTATAAAAGTCAAACTAATAATTGGGGCAGCCCACAAAGGTTCTCACTGGCATGCTTCAATGAGGCACAGAGCATCTTGCTTCAAAGTTTATCACCTTTCCTTATTTTTTTAATGACTTAAAACTAAGATTTATGAGAGCAGAGCAGGCCACCTCCTCTCGCCTTCTCTGATCCCAGTCTGAACCCTGCTGGATCTTGCAATGTTAGGAACACTAACGTTCCTCTTGGCATATAGATATACACTGCTTCGGAAGGAAAGGGGAGTCCAACAAGGAAGATTTATGGCTTATTTACCTTCCAAATTGAATTGTGTTTACCCCACTTGAGAGTTATCAGTAAACCCAACTTCCCAAAGATTCATGCAAAGGGTTGCAGTGTCAACCAGCAATACCATCTCCTTGCTGAATCTCACAGACACGCTATGAATTGAAATGGAAGTTCAACAGACTACAGTAATAACAGAAAATAGTTTGCGTCAAATCGGCTTTGAGATGAATAATAAAACCAGGTTTTGCTGAGCAGCTTTTTATTAAAAATAGCATCAGATTTCAAAAAGAATTATGTAATGCTTCTGTAAAGGCAAATACCACTGGGAATGGTGTTGTTATGGGCAATAGATTGGTAAAGTACTAGCAATAACAATACAGCCTAGACAGTCCTTGGTACAAGTACCAATATTTTTTCCCCCCTTCCCATCAACAACCCACCAAATCAACAATAGCTCATTCTATTTTAGATTTGATATATACTGAAGTCTATGTATTTCAGAAAAGTTTTTCATATGAAATAGCCTTGAACAGAGCAATCATAACATGATTTGGCTAAAAATTAAATGGCACAAAATAGCATCTGGATTTTAAAAGGACAAACACCTTAAGGAATCAGCTGCTAGAGTTAGCAGGAATAAGAGGATCAGAAACTTGAATGTGGGGGAAGCCTGCAATTTCTTTCAGACAGCAATGCCAAAACTCCAAAGAATAAGCATTCCAAGGAGAAAAAAGTAGAAGTACTCCAGACTCATTAGGAGACATGTTAGAAGTAAGCAGAGGAGGAATGGAAAGAAAATAAAAGACTAGAGTAAAATTATAATTCAAAATTGCTTCAAAATATTGTGTCAGTCACATTAAAAACAAACGTTAGAAAAATGTTTTCCTGCCACATAAAGAAAAAACCTCACTTCACAGAGAGTCTGGGTTACAAACCAAGGCTAATCTAAAATTATACTTGGCAAACTAAGCAACAGAACTGCACGTAAATTCAACAGCAAAGACACATGATCATACAGGTGAATGTTAAAGCTGTTCACTGTCAGACCCAACTTCATCAGCTGGAAAAAATATAAAGGAAAGCCAGGAATTAGAGACAACATACAACTAAATCACAGGAGGCTTCAGAAAAGATTCTTCTAGTAGAAATGAAAGTAGTGCCAATGTGCAAGGTAGCAAAGAGAAGTTATCTAAAAATACTACATGATACTCTCCGGGAACCTAAGAAATGTCTTTCTGTCTATCATGGCAGAAGCCTGTTGCTCTGGTCTTCCCTTCAGCCTCATGCTCTTTCTTGCCCTATGCTCAGAACCGGCTGCATCTCCACTTCACTCTTCAAACTCCTCATCCAGTCCAGATGCTTTTTTCCCCTGAGGATGCTAACTTGCTTATCTTCCTCCCCTCAGACTACTCTCCCTGAGCCAGTCATTTTCTTTATAAAGGAATATAAACAAGGAAAACAATGTCAGCTTTCACAACGTACTGAAGTGTAAGAAACCAGGTTCCAGTGCATGACCAAAAGCCATCAATGCCAGGCTGTAAGGGGTTTGCCTGCAGTAAAGGCAAACAGTTCTTACTGCAGGTAGGGCTAGTACAGCACCTGAAAGTATTCTCCTGTGGATTTAAATAGGCTGCTACACACTACAAGTTTGGGGGGGAGGAAGTGTATTTGTGGGGTTGTTTTTATTTGTTTGTTAAGTACTGCAGAAAATGTAACCCAGAGGCTCTCTTTCCATTGCTGGGAGCAGGGGAAAGGAGCAGTGTGCCTAGTTAAAGTTCTCCTCCTTTCTCCGTGTCCAGCACTTATTTAAGGTTGAAGTTCATCATGCAAGTAAATTTGCTGAAAAACTGTTTGGATATAAAGAAAATCACTTGTTTATTTGGTAAGATATAAGAATGGTTTCAAGATAAAATTTAAGGAGATCAGGGGAAGGGACAGAGCAAAAAAATGAAAAATCCCTTTAAGTATTACAATACTTTTGAAACAAGTCCTTTGGCTCTTCTTTTGGAATAAGTTTCCTCTGGGAGTTTACTTTTTCCCCTATGAATGAAAAAAAAAAGCTAACGAAATTTTGATCTAAGTCAATTTATTCTGGGTTCAGGCACTAAGCACAGAAAATGAAACAATTACACAATCCTATAATCTGTATTTCTATCATCCGAAGAAACAAATTAAAGGTTGAAAGCAAGATAAATAAAACAAATACTAATTACGAGAACCAAACTCACACAGAGTCATTAGTCAATTGCCTTACAATAAAAGCCAATAAAATCTTGATTTCAGGCAAACTATTATAACCAATACTAACATACTGAAGCTATACACAGTATATTCACACTCATTCTTGATGTAAAGAGTGGTTATGATAAATTTGTACCTTCCTCAGACACCAGAGAGTAGATGAACACAGTATGGAACCCTGAAGAGAATTCAGAAAACCCTACCCAGTCTTAGGGCAGCTCTGTGTTTCAATATTGTGTGTGTCAATATAAATGCATGAACTTCATGGCTCAGTCACCTTAGGTGCTGTGTATTCTGGACCAATCCTGGCTTAACCTTCATCACTAACATCAAGGTTATGTGTTTTGCTATACCAGAGGACGAACATAGAGAACCTCCAGGGCTCAGTCCTCAACAGTTACAACCAGGTTTTTTGAACCATCAGTCCTACAGAACTGGGGACAAAAAATGGATTCTTTCCTGGTTTGAGTACCAATAAAATGCTTGTCACTTTCCAATCACTCTTCTACTTGTTCTACCCCAGTGCATTCACACCAAAAAAGCAGTACTGCTGCAGATCACAGATGTTTTAAGGAAGAAAAGTCACCTAGTCTGATCACAGGTATGCAAGACAAGGCTATTCAATTTCTTGAACTTTACCTTCTGTAACACTCATATTCACACCCCATTGCTCAAATATTTTCACTCCATCCCTTGAATTTCTTCAAAACTTGCCCCTACCCTCAAACTTCTGTATTTTGAATGTTTTCTTCTTTCATTCCAGTCTACAGGTTCAGGATCCACAAGTCACACACAAGTAACAATGTCACTTTCACCTTACGCAGACCTTTTTTTAAAAGCTACTTTAAATTTCACCTTGGTACCAGCAGCTTTTTGGCATCTTGCATGTGCATGTTGTCTTGTATCACATTCTCATAGAACTAAACACAAACATCTCGACAAGATGAAGTTGTTTTTTTTAAAAACAAATTTATATTCGTTGCATCCCAAGGTATCATCACTGCATTGTAGCTTTTATTTATATACATATGTGTACACAAAGTAACAGTGCATATAGACACAGCTTAGCTTTTGCAATAATAAGAACATGCTAATCCCCAAAAGATAGTTTAGTAAAGTAATTCATTGAAGTACCATGGAAATAATTGATACACTTCTGTCAACCACACTTCAAAAGATTTATATCAAAACAGAATTTGCTAGGAAGTTTGGGTAGACTTTCAAAGAGGATAGCATGAAAAGAAATATTTAAAAAAACCCAACAAAACAAACAAACAAGAAACCCAAAACCAAAACAAACCAGAAAATATAGCCTACCAAATATGTTGGTGGAATGTCCTTTCCGGGCAATTGGTTTGAGCTCATTATGTCCCCATCCATATTGCCTATAATTGTCCCAGGCATGCTTCATCATCTAAGAGATGGAAAAAATAGGATTCGATTACATTATAAAACTACTTTGTATGAATACAATATTTTACTCCTTATTTGAGACTTCATCTTTCACGGTCACCCCAGCATACTGATAATTACTTTGCCACTATTTCTGTTACAGAAATCAGATTATGTAGCATGAATAAATTTGGAAACAACTTCAAGTCTATTTAACTTGAGCTATAGAGCCTAATGCTCTGCATTAGGTTGTTTTCTTGTTCTTTCTTTCTTTTCCCTAAATATATGCACAGACATTTAAGAATTTAAGCACAAGGAATGCATTTAAGCATAAGGGATTGGTGAAAAATACTGGCTAACGTCTAAGACACTAAATAAAAGAAAAAATATCAACCCATACCTGAAGCGTACAAGGGATTTATTTACACTGGTGCATCCAATTAAGACTAAACAATTTTGCAAAAGGCATAAGTTTTTTATTAGCAACACCTACTTGTCAAAAATATACTGTCACAGCCTCTACCAAATGAAATGCCAAAAGCTTTGCTCTTTAGAAAGCATAATGAACAAAGCAGTATAAAATTTTTAATATTTGCTCCACAAAACATTCTCAACTCTCTTTAATAGATGTTTCCACCACCTAGTAAGTAAGCTACATCTAAAAAACAACAGGTCTTGTTGATGCACAGGTATTAGTTGTGCACATCAGCCACTAAACAGTGTTTTTATGGATTTGCTTAATCTTTTTAAATTCCTTGCTTATTGGTATACAGCAGATATTCAACAGCTACCAAATTGCAAAGTGAATGCAGTTTAAAGAAAATCAAATACTATTAGTTACCTAAACAGATCAAAGCAAGTAACAGGAAGAAATCAGATTCTGAAAGACACTGCCGCAGACAAAAACAGTTAGGAACAAACCTGTTCTAAAACAGCCATCAGGCTGTATCCACAACATTATACATATTTTTATATTGCATCTTA
The DNA here is from genome assembly GCF_000737465.1 of Haliaeetus leucocephalus. Classification (NCBI taxonomy): domain Eukaryota; kingdom Metazoa; phylum Chordata; class Aves; order Accipitriformes; family Accipitridae; genus Haliaeetus; species Haliaeetus leucocephalus. The sequence continues at coordinate 23,008,110 of NW_010972664.1, forward strand.
AAAATGGTATTAAAATATTGTTAATATAAACAAAAAAAACCAGAAAACGCATAGGACTTAAATCATCATCTCCACAAGTTTGAGAAATGCTCTCTAAGAGGAGAAACTATGCTAATGTAACTAACAGACCAACACTAACCCTTTAAGAAACTGATTATAGCAGGGCAAGTAAAGTTTTCACTATGATTTACAAGACTGTAGTTTTCTTATTTTAATCAGAGAGTCACCATACTCATAGAAAACGGGAAGGAACAAGCAGATGCTGGCTAAAGAGTGAGGTGCAGCCAGTTGCCTTACCAGCGCTACCTCACATAGAAGCAGCTCTCTTCTCTTACTGAGTTCAGGATTTAGTGGAAGTCACCATCTGGTAATCCCAACTCTTTCAAACCGCATCTAAACTGTCTGCTGAGACACGAAAAACAAAGTCCTTGTCTCCCTACAACCATCGAGAGATCCCTGTCCAACCTACACCGCTGTAATTCCTTTGAACGTAAACTCCCTCCAAATTTCCCATGGCTCCTTTAACTCATGCCCAGACAATAAATGTGAACCACAGCAAAGGTATACGCACAGGCCCAGAAGCTGGGAAGTACTCCTGTGTTAAACTGACATCAACCTGGGCACAGATGTCCTTCTCAAGATGCCAGAGGTCCCACTCCTACCACTTGTCATTCAAAGTCAGCTCACATGTTGCTTTTGGTATTTGCACTAAAAGATTCTGACACCTGATTAGGCAATAATACTGTATCGTCTCTTTTAGTGTCATGAACCTGTAATGTAAGAAAAAGAGGATGCAAATATTATACTAAAAGAGGAGAGAAAAGCCATTTCATTAGCACTCACAAATTCCTTAGTGTTTACAAAGAACTTAATCAAATTGACAAATTGATAGCTATTAGAACCTCAAGATGACTCAGGTAAAGTAGTTTTCTTGCCTGTCAAGAAAGGATCACAGCATGACAAACGCAATAAAAGCCTGATCACAGGCAGTATAGAAGTTCCTCTGAGATCTCTTACTAACGTTATCCAGAATGAACCCACAAATTTTTATCAAAAAATTGTTCATTAACATAAGATCATAGAATCGAGAATCACAGCACCGTTCAGGCAGGAAGGGAGCTCAGGATGTCTCTAGTTCAAGCTCCTTAGTTTAAGTCCTAAAAACTCTACTTGGGAAAACACAGACCTATAGTTTTGGAAGGCACTAGAGGATGAAACAAAAGAATTACTGAGCAGTGAGCTCTCTGTAAGTTTGGTAACAGACGGATGTCTAAACAAGGTGACCATGACACGGCAGATCTAACCAGCTTGCTTCCACATAAAGGAAACTGGGCTTCTGAGACCTCTGGATGCATCAAGTAAATATTTCATGAAGGAGAATCAAATGACCATTGACATTTTAGCTTTGTAAAAATCTCAAAGTGCAGGCAAATACCAGTATAGATCAAAACTAGCTAAGTCCAAAAGAAGAATAACTTGTTTCCTCAAGGCAGAATGTTAATTGTGGAATATTTCACTGTCCCAATTTGCTATGTTTCTGGGGGGAAGGTACAGATTTTCTTACAGACTATTTAGTTCTGAGGAAACCCAAGAAAATTATGGAAATTACGAAGGGCTAAAACAGAATACATCACAATATAAGATGTTCCTATATCCATAAGATCGTAAGACAAAATTTATCCTAGGATAAAATTTCATTAAGATAGAAACTGTAAAGGAGTCGATTTCACCAGATTCATGAATTAATGCAGAAGTAACTTAAGAATACACTGCTGAGACCAGAAACTCTGTCAAACACAAGAGACTAAGACGCAGTTGACTGCATCATCTAAGGTTCTGACATAGGAAATCATATTTTGAGGCGATTAAGCTACTTTGATAAACACAAATGTGTCTGTCCTGTCCCCTCTGCCTCCCCTAAACAGCATACAAAGAATATGGTGTTATAACTCCCCGAGAATCTTTTGACTTCATTACGCTAACTAGTCAACTGATTTTTTCCAGACAAACACTGAACATTACTCTGGCACACAGCTCATTACTCTCCTCTACCACAAAGTGAGCAGACTTCACGATATCATGTTAGCAGATAACTGCACATTACATGCAAGTGAGAAACCCCACAGCTCTTGTATACAATATTAGGTTTTGTAAGGATGATATGCCAAGAGATCTTATAACAACATGGAGATTTCTGTTACTGCCAGTACTGGTAGCATAATATACTATAGATATAACATCTATACTATTGGGAGCAGTTGCGTACACAGAAGTTCTTGAGAGACAGAAGACAGATGCCTCTACCAGCGGAAAATGTAACAGAGGATGCCACTTTGGCTCAGGAAGTACAAGCAACGTGAACTCCTGATCCGAAAAATAAGATTACCTCTATGGTTATGCCAGATAGCATCTGCATAGTGAATGCTGGAAATGCTGAAGAATAGCTGCAGGTATAGATAGGCTTTTCTTCGAAAAAAACTTGTCTTTAAGAGGAGAGAGAAGTCTCAGACATGGACTGGAACATCAGCACTAATGATAATAGAAAGAAGGTAAAAACACTTGCAAAAAACTACCCCCAACCCTTAAAGAAGCCATGACAGAGGCATCTTAAGCTCAGTAGAATGAAAATAACAAGCTGGTCCAAGCATGCATCAGTAACTGTGAACAAAGCAAAGTGTGGATTTCCATAGCTGACATTTCCATATCTGATAGCAGTTTGTCAAGGTAAGTGCTTGGGGCTTGATGGTATATCATATAAAGATCTTGCAATCTGTCCACTGGAGAACAAATGGTTTCAGTGATGGACTTTTTACTGACACTATTAATGCCAGATTTTGCTTTTGAAGGCAAAATAATTCACAGGGTATAAGTCCACTGAATACCAGTCTCGAATATGGTTATTATGGGATGCACCATACACGACAGCCAGCAAGATGCTGTTGCATGTACAGCTTGATAATTCTTAGAAAAAGACGAATTTGGACTCTCCTGCGAGAGCACCAGAATGGCAAGAAGCAGGGCATGTCAAATAAAACTGCTTTTGTAGGTACACCGTTATCTAGATGCTTTTACTGACTTTAAAACATGTTAGTGGGATCTGATCCTCTGTAGTCACCAGGAAATCAGGTTTTTATAACAACAGAGTGGTAATGATGTCTTTTGACAAAATCATAATTGTAACAGTAAAAGGAGGTTACAGTGATTGAAAAGACTTTTGTAAGGGAGTTCTATCACTACAGCAGTATGTTAGAAGCAATAATTCAAACCACAGATTGGCTCAAAAGCCCCTTTCCACTCCTCAAAAAAAGGGCAGACACCTAGCAAACAGAAAATAAGAGTCCTGAGAAATAAACAAAAGAAACAATTTACTGGCAAATTGCAGTATTTACTCATCGTGCTTAGAAGTGAGAAAACTATCCTCTTCTTGCCATTCCATCAGGAATGTGCATAACAGAGCAAATAGGTTTTGCTTTCAAAGGAACATATTCTGGTTAACGGTATGATTTCAAGAGATTTATATAAACCACCTTCAAATTCTGTTTTAAAATTAACCAAGGACTTGCTAGACAAGATTACTGCTCAATTGGCAGATTAAAAATTAATAACCTCTTTCCCACCGTCAACAGAGAATACTTTTTGTAGGTTAAATTAAAGAATTATCATTTCCTTATATATATACTTAGATTTTTGAGAAACTAAGATTTTTGAAGCAACTTAGCAAACTCATACAGATTATTTTATTCTTCCAGGAGCTACAAATCTCTGCCTAAGAGAAATTATTTTAGGCATCAGTCTATGCCTCTCTCATGCATTTCTGAACACTGCCACTGAAAAAGTCTGGTTGGAACATGTTCCTAACACACACAGAAAGATGGGGTTTCTTTTACTGATGAATCTGGTAACAAATCCATTGCTGAAACAAAGCTAAAATGTTTATCAAATGTATGCAAAAGAGGAAGCTTGTCCTTTTTTGTTGGCATGAAATACTTTAAGTCTAAGATGCCTGATGGAACTAAGGGGATAGAAAATACATCAGACTGGTGAGAACTGGAACAGTAGATGTAAAGAGCCTAAACTTGGAGAGCTTACAGCAGTGAACTGACTGCTCAAATTTGTACAAGAAAGCCAAATGCTTTTTTTCCAAGATGATGAATCAGTATTTTTGACCTTGTGTGTCCTCATGGTATCAAGAGAAACTGGTATTCACGGGTTTGACTAAGGTCCTGTGGCGCTCAGAAAGCTACAACCTCCCAGATCATCTTTGTAAACAACCAGGACTGCACATCAGCCAGCAGAAAGCAGTTCCTTTCTTCCAGTCTTGCCTTTTCAGGCATCAATCTAATCACCTTCATCAGCTTATCCCTGCACCTCTGCCAGTTTTACTGTATCCTTTTTGAAGCTGAGAGACTAGAAATAGATGAAGCGTGCAAGATGCAGATGTACCTTAGCTCCACATGCTACCATAAGAACCTTGCCTGTTTTGTTCTCCTTTCCTAAAATACTGGATATTTGCTTTTTGTCTGCTATTGAGCACTACAGTGACATTTCCAAAGAACTATTATAAACACAAGCTCTCATTCTCAAGTGGCAGTAAGTCACCTCACACCTTTTCATATTAAGCATGAAGTTGGACTTTCTCCTGCTCCAGCCCCCATATGCATCATTTTACATTTAGCTGAGAAATAAAAGGGGAGATAATCACTCAGTCCCATAAGATTTTTCTGCAATTCTTCAGTCTGGCCTCAGTTTTCTACTCCAAATCTCCATGTTGGCAGCAAAGTTGATCATACCACTATTCATCCATTTTCAAACTCCAAATAATTTATCTGTATAATTTAGAAGATGGATCCCCAGTGTATGGCCTCCATGGCCTCTAGTACCATTTATTTGTACTCTCCATTTCCTGCCTTCTAACCAATTTCTCCAAGCAAACAGAGACACAATCCTCCATCCCATGGCTGCTTAGTTCAACAGCTGTCAGTGATGAATCTTGCCAAAATTTTTTTTTTAAATTATGTATATAACTGTCTCCCCCTTGTTCACATGCTTGCGGACTCTTTCAGGGATCTTCTATAGCTTTGCGCATCATGACATCATTAAAAATATACCTGGAAATCTTACATATCTGTGTGCTCAAAAATCCTATTCCCTGTTCTAGTTTTTGTTAATCTGCAGTTCATTCATCAGGCATAGGGATCTGCAGTTCTTTGATCTCCCCTTGAATCCCTTTCAAAAACTGACATCTTATTAGCCACCTCCTAGTCCTCTGGTAACAAAGCAGAAAGCAAGGATAGATGCCAGCAATGAAAATCAAGAATCCAAATCTCAGAGCAAACTATGTCAGAATAAACTGTTGCAAATTTCAGGTATTACAGTATTATACGCAGATTGTCTATGACTTAATGGAACACACCATAAGAGGTTACTCATCAACTACAAGCAGCTCACATTGTGTATCAATTATATCATTGATATTAATGACTCTGAGATGTAACATCATCAGGAAAACTCTATGTTAAAGAACACAGGCATACATTCTATGGAGTTGCTCTGGGAAACAGAGGGGACTACAGCAGAAATGATGCAAAGATGACTAACAAGTAGTAGAATTTTTACTATATTTAAGATGGTGGTCTTGCTTTCCAATCAAAGTCTCCATAGCTGCAAAACCACACATTGTCACTTGTGTAACAGATCTTGTATAATTTAATATAGACCGCTCTTCCATCTAGCCATAATTCATGATTTTTGCTACCAACATTTCTGCAGAATGGGAATAAATGGCACATAAAATACAAAATTTTTAAAAAAAAAGCAGCAAGGTCAGTCAGATATCATGGAGCCTTTTGATTCACCCACTTCTGAAGTAATTTACCTGGGGTTTTGCCCATTTTTATTTGGCTGATTATATCAGGGAAGTGAAATAATTCCTTGTTTTCTTGATTTTATTTTGCATTTATGAATTTTAAATACTGCAAATGTGCTACTTCATTGCTGAAAGACAGGTTCTTCTCACAATGGTCTGGAAAAAAGATATCTTTAATAATGAAGACCTTGAATTTTTAACATGTTTCCAGTAATGCATGAGTGCTAGAGAATTCTGTAATTGCTACAGCTTGAATAAATTGATTCATTTTTTAAATATCCTCAGACACAAACTTGCATTCCTCATTAGTAGTACATTTTAAGTTACCAACCAAAGCAACCTATCCAGGATGTGCAGCTGAAATACTGCACCATCCACACTAGGAGCTTTATTTTCATCCTTCTGTTTGAGCAAAATAAATACACCAAGGTACAAAGCTTCTCATAGGCATAAATTAAAGATTTACAAATGTAAAATGAGTTCTTTATACCATCATCCCAACATGCTGGGACACAACTTTCTGCAGGGCCATTCCTAACTTGCCTGGTCTGTACTGGCCAAAGTGCTAATTGCACAATTTTCATTTTAATACATCCATTGAAAATTAGTTTACCAACAGGCTTGATCAAAAACAGTCCATCCTTACTTTACAGAGATTTTGCTCATTCAGTAAAAATAAGATAAGCATTAAAAAAGTGCAGTGAAACTAATTTAAAGCCAACTTAGTTGCTCTCAACATGCTGAATTACATTTGAGAATCCAGAACAGAGAATCCAAATAGCATGCAAACAAAACCACTTAATAAAAAATGTGTATGTATATGTATGTATAGATACAAACACATTTTTATATATACACACACATTTTATATGTAAGTGTATGTGCATATATAAAAGTGTGTTTGTATCTATACAAACAAATGTGTGTATATCTCTATTTTATACAATCACACACACTCCAGAGAGTGTTATCTTAAATACTGAAAAAAGATAGGTCATAATACTTCTTGTGCTTCATTTTCATTGGGATCAAAGCCAGGAGCAGCGAGCTACAAAGCACAATGCAAAACTCTTAACACAAGAGACATGTATTACCAAATTTCCTTTCCTTTTCAAACTGGCAACCTGTCACAAGTGGGGTCCTCCAGGGATTGATATTGAGCCCAATGCTGTTTACTACCTTCATAAGTGATCTGGATGATGGGATCAAGTGTCCCCTCATGAAGTTTGCTGATGATACCAAACTGAGTGGGGAAGGGGACACTTTGGAAGGGAGAGCCACCCCGCAGGAAGACATGGATAGACTGGAAGAGCAGGCTAACAAGAACCTTATGAAGTTCAACAAGGACAAGGGTAAGGTCTTTCACCTGGGAAAACATAATCCAGGAGTGCACCACAGGCTGGGATTTACCCAGATGGGGAGCAGCACTGTGGAAAGAGACCTGGGGGTCCTGGTGGACAAGCAGCTCGATACAAGTGAACAGCACGCTGCTGCGGCAAAGCAAGCCAACGGGATGCTGGGTTGCATCGCCGGCAAAGATAAAGAAGTCATTACCCCACTCTACTCAGCGCTTGTCAGGTCACACCTGGAATACTGTGTTCACTTTTGGTCCCCCCATACAAAAAGATGCAGACAGGCTGGAAAGAGTCCAGAGAAGAGCCACAAAGATGATCAGAGGACTGGGAAGCCTGTCATATGAGGAAAGGCTGAGAGAACTGGGTTTGTCCAGCCTTGAGAAAAGAAGGCTTTGGGGAGACCTTATCACCATGTTCCAGTATTTAAAGGATGGCTACAAAGCAGCTGAAGATTCCATTTTTACAAGGAGCCCCATGGAAAAGATGAGGGGTAATGGGTACAAGTTACTCCCGGGGAGATTCTGATTGGACACAAAAGGAAAATTTCTCAAAATGAGAACAATCAGCCATTGGAATAATCTCCCCAGGGAAGTGGTGGATTCCCCAGCATTGGACACTTTTAAGATTCAGCTGGACAGGGTGCTGGGCCATCTTGTCTAGACCATGCTTTTGCCAAGAAAGGTTGGACCAGATGATCCTCAAGGTCCCTTCCAACCTGGGATTCTGTGATTAAAAACTGATGTCCTAAGCAACTAGAAGTCCAAGTAAGTTTGATCAAGAAAACAAAAAAGAGTATAAAAGCGTCAACAAGAATGAAATTGTTCTAAATTGGTTTTAGATGCTGAAAAAAGTCCCCCCATCACAGAAGGCAGCCCATTTGGCTAGATCAGAAACACTGCAATTACAAAAAAAACAAACGAGATTAGCAGTGGAAATTGTATGAATAGTAACTATGAAAAGATGAGTTACGCAGCATGAAAAGACCTCTACATGGCTAAGTATTTCTTTCTTCTGCACAGCTCTTTTCTCAATAAGCACACAAAATAGAACTCAGGTAAAAGGATACTTACTATTTTTAACCTGATTTCTTAAGAGAATTAGGCTTATGCAATCTTGCTGTCTGTACATCTGCCATTTGCCACATACATTTGCAGTAGCCTTTGAATCTGTTTTCTCATTTCAAACCTGATTTTGCAGAGTTGGGAGGAACCAGATAACTGAGACCTCTACTTTTTGTGCAGGGGTGGGGTGTAAAGAAAAAGATACCTGTGGCTAGATAAGGTAGACAGACACGAATTAGTACCCCAACTGAGAGGAAGGCAGTTATAATCCAATAATCCAACCCTTTATTCGTTCAGAGGGGCAGCATTTAGCATGCAGGTAGCTCTACACCAGGCACAGAACACATTGCAATTCACACAGTCAGACAGGAAGATAAGAGGGCATTCACAGCAATGTGTGCATGAGGAGCGGAGGATGGTATAAGGGGATGTAGGTCAAAAATTCATAGGAAACCATTAGTTTTGCTGCTTATAAAACAGCATTATTAGCAGCCTCTTGAGCATCATACAGAGACTACAATGAAAATACATTTTAATCACTTCTCCTCTTGGCACAGTTCTAAAAGTATTTCCAAAATTGCCTCCACTAATATTAAATAAATTATCTTCCTACCTCCCCTTCTAAGAGGCAACATATTACAAGTCACATTTTAAAAGAGGATACACTGAAAGTTTTGCTGAAGGCCACAGTAAGTTCACTGGCAGAAGAACTCAAGTCAGAACATTCCTAGCTTCCCAGCCAGGACCTTGTTCCTCACTTGGAGGATCCAAACTTAACAGCTACTCGTTCTGCAGGTGTCTGATGTAGCAACTGATCTTTAACTGTGGCCCCTATGCTCCCTGGATGCTCATTTCACAACAACTTTTGCTTAAATGTCTTTCTCCACTTTTTCTTTTTATCAGGAAGCTGTGACAAGCAGGAACAGAACCAAAATTTTGCCATGTTGAAAACGGCTTATCAGAAAGCAATAAGATATCTCCTTGCTATCCCATCTCATTAAACATAACAGCTTTTAAACTGCACAAGAAGCAAGCATGCTACAGCCAGCAGCTTCAGTCACTTCACAACTCTAGCTTATTTGTGTGAACACCACACTGCCTTTGAGCTGAATTTAAAAAGCCTATGCAAAATTAGCACTGCCTAATTACACGACTGCGTATCACAACAAATATAGAACAAGTAGTAGAACAAAAGCTCCAGAGAACTCAGATTTTCCAGTCTATCTTTGAAACCTAGAACATAAAAACTATTTCACTCTTAAGTTTACTACACGCACTAGTGTAACACTCTGGAGAAGCTTTCTTCAATCATGCACACGATTGTATGTGCACTTCAGAGAGGTACCCTGGCATGCTGATTTCCCAGAAGTGGTTTTGGAGATTTCTCCATAATGCTGCCTGGTAGGCACTTCCTTGCTTCTACACAAATGCGAGAGGTGACCCTGCTTAAGCCCTGTTATGTTGATTTTGTGATCCCTTTCTGTCACACCACTGCGGGTCCTTTGCTCATCCACCCTGTCAGTCGCTCCCTCGCAGGGCTGCTAGTTACTCTCTCCCTCCCTCATCGCTCCCAGCTCAAAGACCTCCTGACAAGGTCAGCCATCCTGCTGGCAAAGACGCCTCTGTCCTGCCTTAGCGAGGTAGGTCCCATCTCTCCCAGACAGACCCTGCAAAGAGGGTCCCACGGTTGGAGAACCCAAAACCCTGTTGGCAACACCAGCTCCACAACCAACTGCTGACGCGCGTTGCCAGCACCCTCATCCTCGCACCCTTTCCCTTACTGGAAGGATGAAGGAGACCACTACCCAGACCCCGGGTCCCTGACAATCACCCCCAGGGCTGTGTAGTCAGCATGTATGCAAAACTGATATTCTATGCAATACGATACATACTGACTTGCAAAAGTTACACATCCATGATTTCAGCACTTCTCAGAGCAAACACTTTAACAATCTAAGAACTCAATTCAGTGTTTAAAAGAAGGTATATATATAGAGAGAGAATATCCTGCATGGGATTAGTACCATTACTGGGTGAAATACACTTTTTAACACATATCCAAAATGAATGCTGGCAGTAAGACAACACTGTGAAACCTTAAGCTGAAATGAAAGAAAACCTGAAGCCTGAGTAGGGTGAAAAGAATTATAAAGTTTTCCTTATTTGACTGGGTAAAATTTAATTTATCAAGGAAACAAAACTTGTTAAAAAAAGAGCACTATGTAATGATTACACTTAAACTGCAGAAAAAAATTAATACTCTGAACACCATTTAAAGGACATAATAATGGAAATTAAGTGCCAAAAATTCCAAGTGCTCATGCAATTTATATCTAATTTAACTTGGAAAGGCAGCCAATGACTTCCAAAAGAAGAGTTTTGTTCTTAATTTCTTTTCTGGAAATTACACAAGTTACATCCACCCTCTTACAAAACCATTTTCTCATCTTTTACTTAGTATGAAAAAAAATCACTAAAATATTAATCCAAAGCTAAAGTGTAACAGCAAGAATAATTTTGAGATGCGTTTATTCTTAAAATACCAGTTAATTAAAAACCATAGCATTTTTTAAAAGCCAGAACAGCAAGCTAATATACTAGAGAAGTGCTACAAAGCAGGTGGAAAGCAGTAAGCATTACTGGATGTACAGTAAGCAGGTGGAAAACCTTTCCTTCTCAAAGTTGTTACTGTGCATCTAAAAGAACCAGCCAACTTCTAAGTGGTCCTTATTGAAATAACTGAAATAACAACTTGTTAGAAGAATATAGACAATATATACAATTCTGTGAATTAGTTACAATTGAGAATACAATGTAACACTAAATATAAACATCAGAACCAAAAGACACACTGAAACAAAAACAAGAGATGTAGGTTCTGCTCCTGGTTTATTCCATGACCTTATGAAGACTCCCTCTCTGTGCTCAGTAAACATTCCTATTATATAAAGCTTTTGAATGCTTTATAAAGCTCTCAAGAGCATTACACAGATTTTTTTACTTTTATATGCACTTTTTTTTAAAAAAATCAAAATACGTATTTTTAAAATACTGAAGTACTGCAAAACCACTTTTTATACAAGGATCTGTTAAAGACTTCACCAAGTTGATCTTTGGAAGGAAAAAATAGTAGTAAATTTTCTGTAAAAATTATAGAACTGAGATTCCATTTGAAAGCTTTCCAGTCTTTCTCCCAATTGTAGAAAGCCATGTGCATGTTACAAACTGTCCCCAACAGTCAGCCTGATTCTACATAGTTTTTCACCATTTGGTATTAGGTGAAATAGGCCGTATAAATTAATTAATTTTGTGAATTTAAGCAGTCTAAAGCTGTTCTGTGAGAGTGAAGTTCCTCAAATACGCATCAGGACACTTCAAAGTAAACCAAGGCATGAGCCAAATGGCTTCTCAGGACCACCTGGAATTCTGAAGCCACATATGCATATCCTCCAAAGAGCTGGAAGCTTCTCTGTGCTATATTTTTGGTCTCAATCCAGGCAGCCATAATGTCTTACATGTCAGAAATGCTACACAAACTAGGTGTAGACCTATGTTAGAGATATTGTCTTCCGGACCTTGTTCTTTTTTTGCTAAGTATCTCTCTCATCTACAAAGACTATTTGTCTACACTGGTTACAACAAACTGCGAGAAGACCTCAGCAACGATCATAGCGTATTTCAAAATGCACTTTGCATCTCTGGAATCACTGCAGCCTTCTGTGATACATCTGATGCTGTCAAGAACAGGTTTCAGGCAAAATGTTATATCGACAGTGTCAGATGAATATGTTTTATCTCAGCCACATTATATTCATTGCAACGTAGCAGATGCCAAAATCCAGAAGTAGACCCAGAGGCCAAACAAAAATGACAATGTACCAACAACAGGTTCTTCAGCATTATCATTTGTCCATTCTCACTAGCAGACCTTCCACTCCTGTATGCTACGCTTTCACGCATCTAGCTGTAGAAGTGATTATCTGCTGTCCTACATCAAAGAAATTAAAAATTCCCAAGACCACTTCGTAGCTATAGTACTAACAAGACTGACTCAATGAAGGCAATTCACACAACAAAGACAGACATTTCAGTCATGCTAGTATGATCCTGGACTGTTCAAGCACAGTGGTCACACTGTTGAAGACTGCTCAGTACAAAGATATGATTATCTTAACTGAAGGACTTACCCACCTAATACATAGTGCCATAAAATCTTCGGTCTGGCTATGAAAAGCTACACTTCAGAAACCACAATAGGATTCATCAACAAGTTATGCAATAAAAAAACCAGCTTCTCAGTGTGACTCACACACGGGCTGATCACCAAAAAAAAAAAAGGAGTAAGCCTTTACAGCATGAGATTTGTGGTAACTGTAGCTAAGGATCACCAGAGCAACTACCTGGTGATCCTTACTCACAAACTACCCTGGATTCCTTACTCACAAATTACTGCACCTTCACATTTAGATCAGCAAGAATTGTCCAAACTTTACTACTTATTCAAGCCACCAAGAAAATTGTCATTCTGTATTAACCTATAGCTTCTCATCTCCTCTCAGTCTACATTCTGACCAAACAACCTCAGAAATGCAAATACTAATTTTCAACCCTCCCTCCAATTTCAGGCTTGATCTATAGGAACTTTAGTTATTTCTTCCAGCTAGTTCTTCATTGTTAGCTGCACTCAGTACTGTCACATTACTTTGTCAACTCAATTTTATTCTACCCATTAAATCCATCAGTGGCACACTCAAAGGTATTTAAATACAGTCATCTGTAGTTAAAATTAGAAGTGCTGACAACTACATGACCATACCATTCACCGTTCATCTCCACCCTACAGAAGACATTTTGAAAAGCAAGATTCTCTGTATAGTCTCACTGAAAATGTTTGAGGACACAGTTTTGAAAAGCACCAGAACCTTCTGAAATCCACAAACCAGTGCTCTCCTTTGGGAAATAGCCCTAACCAAGCAGGGTCAAGGGGGTCCAGTATTCTACACACAACTTCCCAGGCAAAAGTGCTTCTGCAGTAGTCACTAACAGAATAGGCACATCTTGCAGGAAAAGATTTGCTACTGGAGAGATTCAAATAGTGGTACAGCTCCATGCTGTATCACTCATGTATCATAAGCAGTTGTTCATTATTTGGTAAGAGTGGATTTCATCTAGTCATCATTGATATTCAATGTAAAATCCCAGCTTGGGTGATCTACCCACAGCATGGTACATACTCCAGCTGCAACTCCTCCCTATTACAAGGACAGGTGTATGACTGACTTTTTTTGTTTGGATTTATGAGCTAATTAAACTCAGATTATAATTTAAAAGAAGATTTAGCTGATGTAACTACTAAGTGCTGTGGTCCTTGATGTTCTTTAATTACAGAGCCTGTGCTTGTCTACCTCTGCCCTGAACCATTCCTGCTTGCTAACCCGATTTTTAGACATAAAACTAATAAGATTGCAGGAAAGAAAAAGAAGGCTGTACAATGTTTCTGCCATACTAGTTAGAACTACAGACTCAGAAAAATGCCTGGTGATAATTGGCATTGCCAGGGCAAAAGAGGGCAATGAATCTCACGGCCAACCAGGAGTAGAAAGGTTAAGACCAGAAACAGCAATTCCCATAGCATAAGCTGCCACAGAACCAAAAGCCTAGGCCAAAATCTTATTTTGACTGTTTTACAGGTAAATGAGGCAATCTACTTAAATGAACTCCTAGGTTTTTTTAGACCCATTTAAAACCTAATTTGAAAAGCATATGATAATTTGGTAATTTGCAAATTTTAGCTGCAGGTCATTTTTTTCCCCTATCTTTTCAATCCATTTTTTAAACATTTAAAAATATCTTGTGACACACTACCATATGCCTTTCTTTGAAGGGAACCTGACAAAGTCAGGCTCTGCTTTAAAGATGCACTTGTTGCTGTTCCATGTGTTAATGACAAACTCACTTTGAACCCGTATCACTAAGTTGAAGAAATTCCTAAAATCATTTTTAAGTTGTTATCCAGTGAACTATTAACACCCCAACACCAGGAAAAAACATGCAATGTTCATTAATACTGGATGTGCACTTTTCACTTACTGGTTTTTATTAAAAAGATTTTTAGTCCTGTTTTTCTTCTAATATAAATCATAACAGCAACACCGTATAAATAACTGCTATCAGATACAAGAATGGGTAGGACCACATCATCATCATCTTTACCTCTTTAATTTTGTTCCTCTTCTCTCGGATATCCGGGTCTGCTGGTTCTCCACTGTTTATCCCTATAAGGTTTGGTAAAGGAACAGGGGGCAGTGGCTTGCTGTCTTTCTTTTTCAACTCTTGCACTACTTTGTTCTTTTCTGTCTGAATCTCAGCTTGAATCTCATCACGCGATTTCTTCAATTTCTCCTTAGCCTCTTCCAGAGCCTTTTCATGATCTGCTCGGATCTTATTTCTCAGACGTTCCTCTTCTTCTCTAGAGACACAAATGCTAGTCAGCATCTCATTACTAAAAACACATTGCTTATAAACAAACTGCAGCTTCACAACAGAAGCCACATCCCAAGTTAGTTTACTCTAAGTAATTCTAATGATTCAGGCAAGTTTACTGAATTGTGTTAGTACACAATCCTACGCTATTTTTGCCATGAACCCCAAAAGAACAGCACACACATCCACAACACTATTGTAGAAAAATATATCAGAAGGGTTTTCTAGATTATGTCTCAGCACCTTTGCTTGCCTACTCAAGAATTTAGAGAGGAAAAGCCCTACATCTGTTCTTCAACTAGAGGACACATGCAGAGGCATGTTGAGCAATCATTCAGTTAAAAAATAAAATCAGAAGGGCTCTTCCTTGCCTTCTGTACAATAAATACATAGTACACAACTTCTCAAGATTGAAGTAACTACTGAAAAAAAAAAATAAAATCGCAGCCAGTACTTTTATTAATAATGAGGTGTAAGCTGCAAGGGCTGCAAACCCCACCACAGCATGTTTTGTCTTCAGTTCAGAACTCATTGTTCCAATCAGTACGGTCCATAAACCTCACAAGCTAAATGCAGAGTTAATTATAAAGCCATTTAGGAACGTAAGAGCTTTTAGTAAAGCATGATTTTGAAACTCACTGTCAATAAAACCAACATCATCTTGTTTCTAAGCACAATTTTCCATCATGATCTTTAATGATTAGTAAAAGTTCTGAGGTTCACACACAAAACGAAGACTGCTGTTTTAAAGCCTGGGTTAAACAAGAGGTTATTCTAACAACAGACAAAAATGGCCCATTCCAGTCCTAAAACATTTCAAGGCATCAGAAAGATACACATCAGACTCCCAATATAACACAACCTTTTCAAGCTTCTTTAAAATATAGAGTTGCTCAATGACTAATGTGAGCCAAAATAGTTGCAGGGATTTAAAACAAGCACTAGTTACAAAACACACACTCCCTCCCTGTTTCTCCCCCAGGCAAAAATACTTTCTCCCCAGAGCATTAAGGAGAAGACAGTGGATAATGGAAAGGAAAGGCGGCAAGCAGCAAACCATATATGAAATGCCAAGCTTGGCATAACTGCTTTTAGGAGGAACTGAGAGACTTGACCCATATCATGTGTTTTTTCCACTATACTGAAAACATACCAATGAAAAGGAACAACCACCATTTGGTATGTGAGAATTAGAATAGAAGAGTTCAGCTGGAAGGGACCTACAGCAGTCATCTAGTCCAACTGCAACTAAAAGCCAATCCAAAGTTTACAGACAAAAATAAACACGAGATTGACAACTGTTAACCAAACATTGACAATAAATACAGGAATGTATCTATGTATTTAAATTGGGATATTTTTCCTACAAAGGTTATTAGAAACATTTGACAAAGTCTATGATAAACGGGTAACATTTCCAAAGATTCAAACAAATTTTAAGTAACTCACTGGGGTGCTGTGTTGGAATATCTGGAGATATGGACAGATCTTACTGAGCTTTGCAAGTATAATAGAACTGTTTTTATTCATCTCACAGATCAAGATCATGTCACATCTGTTATAGAGCACTGCTTCACCTTTACAAAGAAAGGTCAAAGAATGAAGCTAGTAACGAATAACTTACACAGAGTTATGATACAATACTATCAGAGCAATCCCACCAGACTGGTCCATTTCCTGCAAGGTTTATAACAGTTACAGTCCTCTGCCTAAGGAGAGTTGATTTTAAGTCAAAGTGCAATAAATTAAGCTTTTAGTTCCAGAAATGCACAGTTCAAACCCCCAGTGCGCTAGCCCTGACTGCTATCTCATAAACATCCAGTATATTTTAAAGTTAAAATTTATACACTTCTTTGCTCCAGTCTTTAGCTTGGACTCAAAAGCTCAAATAGAGACTTTTTTTAGGCACGTGTTTTCTTCTCAATTTGACAAAGTCTAACATCACTTGATGTCATCCAGAAAATAACTTCCCAGTTTACAGGCCAATGTGCATAGCATGCAGGGGGAAAACCACGGTACTACAACATAAATGCTCTCAGCAAAATATATTGTTACACAAAGATTATTAGCCCTTACATTTTTCTTAAGTGCTATTAGGTTTGCATTTTAAAAAGTTATAGTAGCATTATTACCTTTCAATATTTCAGTACCAGAAATACAATGCAATGTTTTAACAGATGCACTGACTAAAAGGCATTCAAACTGAAGTTCTTCAGCCGCTTTTCTCAGTGTGACCCACGTCACATCCATGTTTCTCCCTAACAATAAAAACTGGACTGAGCTCCTCACTTTGACTATCAAATCCAAGCTCATTTTAACACTGTTGAACAGTAACAGTCCTTCTCTCCTTCAACTGTAGAGCAAAGAAACAACTTTCAAGGTGGTGAAAGACTAGTCTAAAGAGTGAAAAATACAAGTAATACCATTTAGGATAACTTTTACTTCTACTGTGACCCATTTATGGGGGGAAGATAACTTTCCTGTATTCCTGTAAAAGTTACTCACATTCTATTGTGGCAGCAATGTGCTCAATTCAATAACAAAAGCAGCTGAAAACTACTATCAACTGAAAAATTTGAAACCATAGATTTGTAGTCTGGAAAGCTTTTCCAAGGCTAGGAGAGGGCTCTGCGTAAGATGCAGCTGGAGAGAATGAGAACAAGGTCACCAGAACAAGACATCACTCCCCGCAGTCATGTTCTCACCAAGAGACAGCACGCTGTACAGGAGCCAAAGAGATGGCTTACAGAGAATGAGAAATAGGAAGAATCAAAATACTTCAGTGTGAGGATAATGTATTTTAGAGGTGTTTCTCATTTTCAGAACTCGGTTTCCTGGAGGCAAGTGACAGCCTTTACTTTCTGACTAGATCTACTAATGTTTTGTTAACAGATGTTGAAATTCTTTTTGCAAAGGATCAACCATCAACCATGAAAAAACTGGAATTTTAGGAAAACAGGGTAACAATGTATCTCAGACCTCAATAAAAAGATGTTCAAGGTATATTCACATTAACCTAATTTGAAGAGGATGGTTTACAACGAGTCTGCTTTATTCATAAATAGAAATGGTTTTGGTAAAACCCATGGTTAACATGCATGTCCCCAAACACGATCTCGTGTGAAAAAGATTAATGATGTTTGAGTGTTATAGTGAGTCTGAGTCACTAAAATGAGTCACTGGTGATGTGGTTTGTACACCTTCATGGTTTTGCACCATCAAAATCAAGTGCCATGAAGATTTTGCCTTTACCTTTCCTTTAAATTTTCAGTCCCAGGTGCTGCATACAACAGTAATAATAAAAGCTCCATCACTCTAGCAACTTCATCTATTTCTAGATTCAAACTGCATGAAACAGCCATAAATTGGAAAACAAGTTTTGAATTCACGTCTGTTTACACTGCAGGAACCACTATATAAACATACAAAAGCTGTTGATTTCTACAGCACTATAATCCAATTAGAGTCATTAAAGAGGTTTGAATGACAGTCTACTTTCCTTCAGTCACTCAGCAGAATACGTAAATATTTGAAGAAAATACACAGCAACTCAATAGAGATGAAAAATTCTAGCGCTAACTGTATGATCAGCTCCAAGTCTTCCAGGAAATGACATTCTGAGACAAACATAAGAAAACAGTAAGATGAAGAGAAAGGTCAAGAGGTATTTGAGGGAGTTTACAGGAGATAGTACAAGAGCTTCTTCTGCAGACAGATATTCTCTATGCAATTACCAATGATGGACAGCATGAGCTACAAGAAATGTCATATTCTACATTCCAGCTGAAGACATGTTTTACCAAATATATTCAAGTATATGACCCTAATGGAAGAAAAAGCACACCCCTAAATACCAACACCACATGTTTCTTCTGAGTTCTTAAGCAACAAGAACTAAGCGAAAATACAGAATAAAGTTAAGAGAATGAGAAGACTGGAAATGTGTGAGCAGCTGACACACACACCCCCCCCCCCAAGTCACACCCAAACACCAACAAGCTCCCCATCCAGCATAAGAAAGAGTCAGCAACAGTTTAATGCACATAGATAGCCCTACATTCAAATACTCAATCTAAAAATACAAGATTGGAAAGAATCCCAGCATAAACACATATACCAAAATGTGTCAAACAGTTTCCCTATCCAACTACCCACCCCACTTCTAGGCAACATAAGCAAACTCTTAAAACAGAGTATTCTGAGTACATCTTCAAAAACCTTACCTAACAGAAAGCTGCTGCTTCCTTCTAGTTACCCCAACAACTTACTCTAAAGTCTCAAGACAGAGGTTCAAGTACCATGAAACTACAGCAGTAGCTACTTCAAAACAAGCAATATTAATAAAAGAATCTGTAATTAGACTATTTTTGCCAGCAAGAACCATAAATAGACCTAATAATTAGAATCTGAAACTAGAAACAGGTGCAAGTTTTTTTAAACACTGTGATTAACTATTCCAGCTGCTTACGCAGGAACACTGTATACTCTCAAAGCATCCACAAACTAAGTGTCATTCAGAAAAGACCACAAATTATAACACTCAATAACCGAATCACTAACCAAAACTTAATGTGCTTTAATTATGCACCCAGTAGTGAGCCTTCTGAACTTAGCAGCTACTAAAGCTTCACTTGCCAAGACAATGACTTAACGTCTCTCCTATCTGCTGTGACACAACAGGCTCTCTAGAAACTGAATTGCAAAAAACCAAAAATGCTTTCAAACTTCTTCGTAAGATTCGAGATCAAAAAAGAAAATAAAAATTAGAATGGAGTCAAGAAAACTGGCCACCAGCAACTGTTCTCTCACACTAAAAAGCAGAGCACTGGGTCACTATAGCAAAAGGACAAGCAGCTTATTATCATTTGGATTTTCAGCAGATAGATATACAAAACTGTTAAGGTACACAAAGATTTGTGTAAGTGTCACCCAGAAACAAACCCCTGTGCAGAAATTCTGAACTTCTACCCTTTTGTCAAGTTTAATCTTCAACCAGAGGCTACTTTCAGAGACACAGTGAAACAAAAAGGTAGGCACTAATTAAAAAAAAAAAAAAAAAGAAAAAAATCTTTGGGAGTCAGTGCCTAAAAACATTTCACATGTTAACTACAAAAGTTGCTTTTCCTTCCAGTCTTGCAGCATACACGATTTTATAACATCCACACATACTACAACCCCATCATGTTCTCCTAGTATTGGGGAAGATACATTCATGACACACAAGGACACTAGAGATATATATACTGCCCCTCATTGTCCAGAATATTAACCCAAATTGCAGATTCTTTGAGTGGTTTCTTTTAGACAAAGGTGACAGTGGAATTTATTTCTAGCAAGTGGTTAGATTTGCATATGACATGGGTACTGCTCCGCAAACGCAAGGAACATGAGACAGACTCCTTATCCAAGTCCTCTTATCCCTCTCCATCAAGTTTCAGAAGTTTTTCCTTTTGCCATCACACTTCCCCTTGACCTTTTTCATGTTCCTGTTTCCTGCCTTCCTTTACTATTATTTGTACCAACTCGGGGCTCTGCTAGCTTGCTTCCTTGGTCTTCTAGAAAGGCATGGCTGCCACTCTGAACACCAGTCCTCCTCACTTGCATCATTCAACTTCTTCAGGCCACGCCAGGGAGAGGAGAGAATTAACTCACTGACACAGGCACTCTCCTTTAATCCTAAATACCCCCTCTTAAATTCCATGTAGACCTCCTCCAAACAAAATTTCCTTCCGCTTACATGCAATAATGATGTCCCTAATTGATTCCTTTTGCTGCCAAGTCTTAGACCACGAATCTGGGCCTTCAGCCACCTTCGCCACTGCTCTCAAAAACTCTCATCTCTATGACGGCACCTCACAGATCCTATTGCAGATCTGCTCTCTTGTCTAAACCAAAACCTCAGTCTCTGACATTTCTTTGTAGATAGCTGGGTGTCACCTTCAAGCAAAATGAACTGTAACTTAACTTTTAATCTTCCTCCCACATCTTTTGTTCAGCAGTGGAAACTTCTCCATTGCCCAGATTGCCAGTGTCTGGGCATTCTTCCCATTTCCTAGAACGTGACTACACCTAAATTTTTCTGCTTAACTTCCACGTATTTTAAATGCAGTCTTTCTTAACCCATACAGTTAGAAGCCCTCAGAGCTGGATCTTGTTCTGTTCATCCAGCAATTCTGTTAGGAAGACAATCCACTTAACTACTTGCAACCTTATATTGCCTTTCAGTATTTTTTTCTGCAAAACATGCAATTCATTATATGTGTTTTTCTAGGTATAACAAAGAAAACATGGCCACTTCTAGATGTCTGATATGTTAATTCACAGATTTCCATGCTGATCATTAAAGGCCACTGCTGCTTGTTACTCCTGTATCTGTCTCTACCCAATTGTTTTCCTTTGTCTTGTAATTTAGGCAGGGCCTTTGGAAGCAGCTCTGGAATGAGGACAAGTGAAACCCTTGGGGAATATATTTAGAGAGAATTTCAAAAACACAGATTGAATGGGCACATAGAACTTGCAGAAGGGAGTGAAGAGTTGAAGCACATCCCTTATGATGAAGACCAAGCCCGCCAGAAAACTACAAGCCAAAAAATTCCTTAGTATTGTTAAGTATCTTTTATAAGATTTTGGAATGTAGCCAGAATCTTCATAAATCATCGTAAGGTAATACACCCAATTAAATACTTCATTAACAAAGTGCATTAGCATATAAGACATCTCTTGTTTTCTTTTACTACAATAATAAAAAGTACAAAACATAGCTTCCAGTTCAGAACAAACCAGTACAGATTCCACTATCAAATGTAGAATATGTGTAACTTCTGAAGAGGAAAAAAAAAAAAAGACATGCAGACAAGGGGTCATCCTTCAGGAATTATTTGCTTCCATGTTATGAATGTTAACATGAGCAGAATTGGGAAAATTTATCTTGAGATTTTGTCAAGTGCTGTGACCATTAGCAAAGGAATGTGTTCCTCACCTCTGTCTACAGCAGCCATGTAATCCCAAGTGTCAACTCAAAAAAGGAGGGTGCCAAGCTCAAGTTAATGGCTTTCTTGGGACCTGCAAGCACTGCCATAGCTAGTATAGTCAACTTCAGTTTTACTATGAAGGAAAGGTAGATCCTTTCTGCAAACACTCCAACAGTTGCATTCATATTAGCAGCCAGGCATTTGTCAATGCTAAGAAGGGTCACTAGAGACTACGTAAGCATTTTAAGCTCATATGAAATTTCTTAGTTTTGTAGTTACAGTATCAGCTGAAACAGATTTTCAGAAGAAGCAGATCAGCTATTTCAGGAAGAAATATGATACTTTAAGACTACAACAGCAACGAATGCAACTTTCATTAGGGAGGAGCAAATAAAAATATAAATTACACATAACACTTTACAAGTTTTCAACTACATATAAGCAAACTCATTCAGTTTTTAGTGTCTTAATGTCATTCAGGTACAAAAACACTTCGTTAGGAAAAGCAATAGATGCATAAAGTTCAACAATGTTGAGTTTTCAATCACTACAGCTCTATCAAACACATCTCATTTAGATCCTTTCTGCTTATACGATATAAAAGAGAATACAATTACATTTGCCTCACAGCACTAACATATAATCAAAAGCAGGCATTATTTCAGAATTTTTGCTGATTAAAGAAACTTCATTTAACAGCTGCAGCTAATTACTTCTGTGCAGAATATTAAGACTCTGCAGAACAAGGTCTTAAATTTGATTGTCAAAGCACTTACAATGCTAATATAGAGGAAAAAATATTATTTTTTTTTAGGAATCAATCTTACTTCTAGAAAAGGACACTGAAAAGCCTAAGTCTTACTAAAAGGTTATGAAATTTAAGATCTCTTCATGTTTTATCAGGAAGCCTGAATGAGAATAATGTTGCTACTGGCCCTGTGTAAAAGCATTTAAAATAGGTTCCTGTCTCCCAGCACCATACTGACTGGAGCATCATATCTTCCTTTCCAATTAGTACCCCAATGAGACAGATTTCTTTTTTTTTTTTTTCTTAGTAATGAAGATGGAAGAACTTTACAAGAAGCAGGAGTGAAAAATAATATAGACTATAGGAATAAAAAACAGAAAAAGAAATCTATATTGAACAAGAGAATTGGGTAGGATAAAAAGTTAGAAATTAGCAAGATAGTAAGAACAAACTGGAAATAGAGAGTTTATTTTGATGTAGTATTCAAACAGCACCAAACGCTAGTAGGATAATTTTAATTCAAAATTGCAGAAGCCTACTACAATTAACAATGTCGAAACACAGAATTTTCTACTACAAACCACTCTAGGTATCCAGGTATCACTCTAGGTTGCTGAAAACACTGCTGTTGTACAAGTTTAGATATATATGTAGCAATGTATTTACACTCTACTCTCCACAGTCAAGTCTAGGACAGTACAGACAAACATCTTACTATATTATTTATTGCTATAAAAGACAGTTTGATCAAGGAAGAATAATATATAGCTGGTCCTGTGATACTGAGAAAGCAATGAACTGGGTTCTCATGCAAGAGCAATGCATCATCTCTGCTTCCTATTAAAGAAGGCATCTTACAAATAAGCACATTTAGATATAGGACAAAGCAGTCCTGCTGATGCTGATGGCACAGATCAGATACTGAAGCATATGCTCAAGCAGAAATAAAAGGAACCAGAGCACTCCCATTACACAGCAGCAAGCTCTTAAATATTATGTCCAGTCTGCTACTACTGCCAAAAACTAAGTTTCCAATAGGAAAAAAAAAAAAACAAAGAGACAAACCCAGCAACACAAGCCAGGAAGGAAAATAAGACTGGTGCATTCTACAATTTGGCATATATCACAAAAGTTGCTGCAGAGTCTGAAGCATTTCTGTATTTTCCATACCACTCAAAGCTCATCTTTCTCACAGGTCATCATGCTACAATCTTTACAGCAGTTGTTTTTCTTTATTCTACACAAAATTAAGTATTTGTAAACACTCATTTTTCACAATGATAAAAACAAACCTGCATTGATAGCAACTTTTTCCCCAGAAAACCACAGTCCTACTTAAGCTGCCCAATATTAAACAGAATCCTGAAGCTAGCCGGACTTAGGTGGCTAGTTTTATAGATTCAAACACCTGAAAACCAATGAGATCACTGGTTTCTGTTACACCTTAATTCTCACCCTTCTGAACACATGAAGAGCCATATTAAAGGTGCATGTGCAAGTGTAGAACTGGCACTTCATACACTACTTAACATTTTAACATTCTCTGGAATGAAAAGTTTTGGTTTCTCAAAAATATAATTCTTAGATAATTTTTTACCTAAAGAAAATGAATTATGGGTCCCTTTTTGTACACCACCAGCAACTGTTTCAGTATATGCTCTAGGGAAACTTGCACTATGTCTTCAGCACTACAGTGCTGACTTGCTACTCCTTCACCCTCTGTACTAGCTACGTTGCCTGAGAGTTGTGCCAAGACGGAATGCTGGGTTCATAACCTTACATTTGTCCAGGAATTTTGGGAGGGGATGGGGACAGAAACAAGAACGAAGTGACAACAATGGAACTCCAATCATATATGTGCATCACACACGGCATCCTTGCTCTCCCTTCTTTCCTGATCTTCTTTGCCCCAGAATTACAAATCCCCCTTTCGCACATGATACTCCCAGAAGAGGAAAAAAGGTTCCTGGAGGCATGCAGAAAATCTTCAGGAGTGACTGAAAGGACCCAAACAGCCTCCAGAAACTGAACAAGTTTTAAGTAGGAGCCTTAACCAGCTGAGAAATTCCTTTTCCTTCTGCATACCCACATGGTAAAGAAAAGGAATTTCTTAGCACATCTATTGATTACAGCATGCTCTTGTCCAGATAGTTCAGCTCAGTAACAGAACATGTGATATTAGTTTGACTAATAAGCTACAAAGAGTTTTCTAACATTTCACCTGAGGCAGAGAAACAGCAATATATGAGAGAACATTTAAGCAAGAGAAACAGGACTTCAGCTGTTTACCTTCACAAGATATAGCTTGAAAACTTTTCTCCAGCAGATATCAAAGGCTTGCTGAAATCACTGTGTAAGAATGTCACAGAGAAAGCTGCATTAATTCCTTGCAATGGGAAGTGCTAAATATAAACATATTAAATACTTAATATACCAGGATAGCCTCACTCTCCACATGTGGTAGGACAGATGATGCTTCTGCAACATTCCATGTAGACATTATAAGCTTGTTCTAAAATGAAAGAACAAGAGGGGACATACTTGAAAAGAATTTGCCCCCCCAAAAAACCCACCAAAACACCCACACTAAACGTGTGAGTCCAGGAAGAACAACAGTAGAAAGAAGATAACCCCTGATCTACTCTTGTTTTGAAAAAAAGACCAAGCAAACCATAAAACAGACCAAGACGACTTTTCAAGCAACACAATTAAAAAGCGAACACCTCTGTTAACCCACTTTTATAATTAACTTGATTTTATTTTGTTAAGAACAGAGCTTCAAAGTTTCATTTAGTTTCAAATAACAATCAGAAAAAAATATTACTGTGAGCAGTAATATTAGGCTGACTTTTGAAAGTGTCAAGTAAGTAACCCTAAGAACAGAGCTTGGGACACTAGAAAAGAAAAAAGGTGCGCCAAAAATTTTTTGCTGTATAGAATTGTGTTTGGGGGTAGGGGGTGTTTAAGGAAACTAAGAAGCAGCAATCACTAAAAATTATGAAAATCACTTTAATGTCCTAGTGATACAAAATGGTTAAGGCTGGAGATTTACACCCATTAGAGACTCCACCATTTGCACTCATAGAGGATGACAGACTCCTGCTATCAGTTACTATGTAGGTCAACAACAGAGGAAGAGGAAAAATACCTTGACAGGGTTTCACACATATCAGCTTGCAGCAGGAAAAAAAAAAAAGACTTCAGCTACAGTTTCACATTATATTTAAGCTGATTAATACCTAGCTACTGCCAAGTGAAAGGTCCCACTCAGCCTTGCACCAGCTCTGGCACTTGTCAGTGGCTGGTGAACTGATTGAGGGTCTTAACACAGTTAGACTATCTGGGGGCTTCGTAGTGCTCTCCTGGGCATTTGTTTGTTCTGAGCTTTTTTGCATGGACTTAGCTCCCTGAATTAGCTGATGGTGGGGTCGGATGACACCCAAAGCTACCATGGGTAAAGAAGCAGGAGCAATCTTCTCTCTACAGATTAGTCCACACAGCATTCCAGTAACAGAGCCTGCCAGAGACAAATGTGTAAATTGTAGCTTTAAGGGGACTGGTATAACAAGAAATAAAATTTAACTGTAGAGCTCTGAGGTAAACAGTCAAAGCCAACAGTAAAAGGCAAGGATCTGCTGGAAACTGAGGACAACTGGATGAAACCATGGTGAGATAAACAAACTGACTGGACAGCCCACACACCATCTAGAGCAGACATCACCAATGCAAGCATGAGCCGTGGCAGGTTAAGCTTTGGGAAGTTCTTCTGACAAACTCAGAGGAGACCCATCTGCAGACCCAACTTCCAGTCGGAGAGGAGATGACACTGCCTTCACCATCTGCCCCACGTAGAGAAGTCCACCTGCGTGGACTGGTGAGAGAATATCCCTGGATGAGTAAGAGTTGCCCACCATCAGCACAGGTCCCCTCTCCTGATCACCAGCCAGACAGCGCACAGGAATGCAGCCTCCCTGGTGTTGCTGCAGTGAGTCACTGATGGCTGGAAAATTAGTGGTTCTGTAGAAAGAAGTCAACTAGCATGTGAAAGATGCTTGTATGTCCACACATGCTGCTGATTTATTTGGTTACAGATTGGTTGTGTATGATCACAGCATTAATACGATCAACAATAATAGCTGGAATATTGGTTTACATAATAAAGGATATTTTAAGTCTATATTCCTTGTATCGGTCACCATCTCTGTGCAAATCATTCTTTTAAGTTTCAGGGCTTTAGTTGCCCTGCAAAAGCAAGCTCCCTTGCTCCTTATGCTGGTACTCAGGAGACCAGGCAACAAGCCAGTCAGCCAGTGGTGAGCTGAGCCAGCTGAAAAAATCACTGATCATTTCAGGCCAAATCAGGTCTCCTAACTGGCTGACTGCCCAAACACTGCTGTTGGGGCAAGGATATAGGCAAGATTAAATGGCTGGGGACACAGCAGAACAGGACATGAGCATCAGGTGTTAGAGACCTGCATGTTCAGGGATGTTAAATTAGAGCCCAAGCTACAAGGACCATGTTTTCTGCATACAAACTCACATGGCCATTACCCACAGTCATTCCCTCCTCTACCATCACTTCTATCCCCTCACTCAGCCATATGGTTTCCTCTCCTCTAGTTTATCCCAATGATACGGCTTCCTCCATCAGGTAAGAGTCACTCCCCACCATCCCAAATGTTATTTATGCCTTACTGAGCACCAACTTGCTTCAAGTGTCTCCTCTCCCCAAGGCCACTCTGATTAGTCTTTGAAAGTTCACTCAGCCAATGCCTCTTCTGATACCTCAGACGAACAATGTTGATCTTTTTCTACTTAGGGAAAAAGGGGCAGAAAGCAAAAGGCACTATTTCACAGTCATCCCACCCCCTTTTATTTTGCTCTGTGTGCAGTTCCCATCTCCAGGTTCCAAAGAAACAAATTAATTGCTGCTCCTCACCACAACCAAGGCCCCGGCTCAATTTCCTCCTCCAAATTCCTGTTCCTAATCAGGTACTTTTTTCCCTTTTCCACCCCCTATACTGGAAAAATGAGAATTGTATTAACTGAAGCAATGTCCTCTTCCTGATGTCTGTGTTCAAAAGGGGTACCGCAGCAAGTATGGTAGCTCCCTCCTTTTATACCATGAGTCTTCTGCACAGCCTGATCTCCAGCAGTAAGCCACAAGACTCCCACAGACTGAAGAAAAACAGCTGGAGAAAGTTAGCAATTTAAGGCAATAGCCATGATATTAGATAGTCTTAGCCCCAAAACTCTCAATTGTTCAAATATAAAATAAGTTGACAGCAAAAATACACATAAAGAGAGAAAGGCCACTGCAAAGTGAAAGTAGCAAATAGTGTATAATGTAGACTCAGAGATGGCAAACTTTCAGGTAAGCAGATGGTACTAGACTTTTCTGCACGGGAAACCCCCTGGCAGGTCCTACAGAGCTCTAACAAAGTGACTACCCTCACACAGATGTTCTGTTGATGGAAGCTACCACATTTCCATAATGCTATTTTAACTTGCCCAGCCAGAGTTGCTTTGCACATCCCAGAAGCAAGAGTGCTTTAAATATCATATTGGAAGTTCAGGCATACTGCTCAGATTTATCTCCTCCTCCACCTATAATTGTTACCACATAGCTATATGGTAAATTGATACCTCTATTAAAAATAAGTGTATTTAAAATAAGAATGGTAGTCAACATGCAAGGTACCATAAGCCATGCACTAAAATGTTGTATGGCAAAGAGATTGAAGAGGAAGAGGAGGAGGAAAACCGTGCCATCTACCACGAGACTGATATAAGCTCTTCGTTACAGGGGAACAATACTACTAGGGGTGTGCAGCTTAGTCCAAACACAGTTCTACAGCAATTTCTCTTGACTTGCTCCTCTCACCACCAAGAAACAGTTATGCATAACCCTCCTGGCTAATACAGCATCAGTGCTAGTCAATTAGCCTTGCTGTGGCATGGGAGCAGCATTTAATTTATCTGAAAGACACAGATCAGCTCTTTGCACCGCAGGACTGCCAGGATCACACCACTCCCCAGCACTCCCTTCCCTCTATGTGGCAGCAGTTTAAAATGTAGTCCTGCTTCATGGAAACTGGAAGAATTATGGGGCAACAACGGAAAAAAAAATTAATTTTAACTCGGTCTCAGAATATCAATAGCTTTCAGAAGGTATTTTGTGACAAGTTGTGAGAAAAACCCAGACAGGACAGGAGCCGCAGGCAATGTTCCGTTGTTAAACACACTCCTTACTTATTTCAGGGGAAAAAAACAAATATATATATATAGCACTTATACTGTGAGTCAAAAGGATTTCATATGAGAGGACACAGACTGCAGTGTGGATATACTTTTAACGGTAATATTGGATTAATTAAAATAGAAATACTCTAAAAGAAGTTCTAAAAATACTCTAAAAAAAGTTCTCCCATACAGCACCACTGGGACTGGTTAGAAGGAAAGAACAGCAGAGCTTTATACCTCTCTACTTAGCAAATCAGCCAAAACAGTAACTAAAGATAGAGCAACAAAATACCTGGAAATCATGACGTACAGTCTAATCTGCACTGTTCCACAGAGCAACACTGTATCTCATTACTCCCAAAGTTCTTTAATCTTGTCAATAAAGCAGAGGATGAAAGACAACTGTGTGACAAATTATTTAGCCTTCCAGGTGCTTTTAATAAGTTTCCACATTAAAATAATCCACCCTGCTAATAAACTACACAATTTTGATTCAAGAGACAGATAATTAGGTGTTGGGGTTTTTTCCATGTAAAAAAGACTAGAAGAGCAACACTGGATCAGTAACTCCCCACCCAAAAAAATATAACAATGCAAGGCTCACACTTACATGAGCTCAGTACACTTATGAATATGGAAAGCAGTTTTCTGTGCCTCAGAGGAGAATACAGTTCTCATCACGGAATCACAGAAATGTTGAGGTTGGAAGGAACCTCTGGAGGTCATCTGGTCCAACGCTCCTGCTCAAGCAGGGCCACCTAGAGCCAGTTGCCCAGGACCATGTCCAGAGAGCTTCTGAATATCTTCAAGGATGTAGATATCATTACCATAAATTACGCAGTGGAGTTTCCTCATATGTGAGCAAACTGCAGAGAATATGAGTGATAACCTTCACTCTCAAAAAGACACCTTCCCAGTTGCAATGTCTTCCCAACTGAACTAACAATATTGTTGACAACCAACTAGGTTAGTAAAATCCAGCACATAGTTGTGGCCAGTACACCCACCCTGATAGAAAGTAAAAACTCTCTGGCCATGGAAGAGAGGAAAAAACCCAGAGGCCACAGGTTGGAAGCTGAACTGCCCAGTGATGCCACATTACTGTCAGCAGGTACACGCATCAGGAATAGAGAAGTGTTGACCCTCGGCCAGTGGGGATTAAAATTACCATCTATGACCACAGGCCAGATTCGATGAGGGTATAAATGGGGCCCCTCCAGAGGGCATTTTGAGCCAGTCCTCCTCGGAGCAGCGGGTCTGCAGTCGGGGACTCTCCCCTTGGGTCGGGTCGCTGTCCTAGGTAACTCCTTGAGGTTGAGAGCCCTCATCTAGGTGAGCGATACGCACATTTTGAGTCATCATTTCTAAACCTTAAGAACTCTTAAGTCAGCTATGTAGCACTAATTCCCCTTACATCATTGAGCCTGTGGTTCACTAATGTTATCGGAGTTCTAACCAACCTCTTTTATTGAAGAATAAAATCTGGTTTTAACACCTGCTTGATTTGATTGCGTGTGTCTCCGTGACAGTAGTCTAAGGAATGACTGACCCATAAAAAAGGTAAGGATGTTAGCATCACGATGGTAAACACAACAGACGGCAAAAAAAAAGTATAGAAGAGGAAATTGTGATGTGTAAAATACTCTTACACATTACAACTAAGTCAGTTCAAGACAACTTGGCATTCTTTGGGAACTGCTGAGCAGATCTTTGTTCATACGCATCTGCAATAAATATACTGTCAGGACACAAGAAGTGAAAGAAAATACAGCAAACGAGCAATGTTTCAGTAGTATATATATATAGAACTCTAGTATAGTAGTACATCTAGTATATACATCTAGAACTATCATGGATGTTTTTCATAAACCTACAATAAAATTAACAGATTAAACTAAAGCAATGAAATGTTGATTAACAGCTATCAGTGCTATTTCCAGTACCAGTGAAATACTTTAAAATATTTTACAGACTATATATACAGGGTTTAGATGTATGCAACAATAGATGAGTTGGACACAAACTACTCTTGACATGACCAAGACAGAAAATACACAGAAGTACTGTAGCCCAGAACATGAACCTAAAACAACCAAAGAGCTTGGGATATAAAATGTCTCAGCAATTTGACCTTTGAATTGTCTTCATCAACAGACTCTCAGATTTTTCAGAGAGCTTTATAAACAGTACATAGTATACACTGTGTTATCTTCCTCTGTTAATTTGCTTAATACAATCACATATACATCCAGCATGTGAAGTCAATTTTCTTCCTTCTCCACCATTGCTGTAGTCAACTTTCTAAATTCCCAGCAACGAAATGCAGCTCATGGACAGTTGTAGTCATATGTTTGATTCCTCTAAGATTTTAAATTAATCTGTTTCATTAACTCAAATGATTACGGCAACTTCCTTACCTCCTTCATGTAAAAGAGGTCATTTCCCTAACAAATATGTTATCCATAATATAACAGTACATAACTAAGAAAGAGATGACTCAAACAAGGTAACATTGTTGATTTGACTAATGGAAACTCTGGAACTAGAAAACAACCCACAACTCTTTCCTTCAGTGGCTGTAAGCAACAAAATCATGTTTATTTTGAGAAGTTCAGACCCAATAGTTTCAAACATACTGGTCCAGAGTAAACAAGCATGCAGTCCCAAGATCACCAAACCAAGAGATTCAACTCTTTACAACCCAAAGTCCAGTGTGACTTTGGGCTCCGCTCCACCAAAACCAAACTGTTACTTTATGACAGGATACTTTCACAGCTGTAAGCCACAAAAAGGTAGGAAGAAGAGTGAAATTGCTGAGACACCAACTTAATTCAAGAGAAAAATATTGACTCCAAAAGGCATAAAATCTCAGAAAAAAAGGGGGAGGTGGAATATGTTGACTCAGCAAGATCAAGAATCAACCCACTCCAAGAATCAAAGGAGGCTGATATTTTCCTACCTTACACCTTCCACGCCAGCAGGGACTCATCGAGTTGGTAAGCACACTAATCCTCAGTAAACAGCCTGACTGGCAAGGTTCTCTGCACAAGCCAGCAAATAATTGCTGTGTATCTCCTGCCTGAAGAACCTCTGTGTATGCTAGAAGATGCCGAATGCATACCCATGGCAACTTTATAGAGAAAGACTCTATTTCTGAAGATCAATGCTGTAGCAAATGCCACATCCTTGCAGCCATGGTCATGCATGGAAGTTTAATATTAGTTGGAAGATCTTTCCAAACCTAAAGATGCTGCAAAATCAAGCACTCAGACTAGGAAATGTCACCTTCAGTCATTATTGTTTCGGATTCCAGAAAGAAGGGATGGGAGAAAAAAATAAATACCATGGTTTGTGTTCTTTAAGATAGCCGTCAAAGCCTAGTGTAGCTTCCCTTCTTGAGGATTTCTTAAGTTTTATGGAGACATGTATTTAGTCTTGCTTCTCAGAGGTTAAAGTTCAGTCATTCTTAGTGGGTTAAAAGAACATGAGGCCATATTAGCCATCCATCACCACAACGTGTCGGGACCACATCTAGACTTTGTGGGAGAAAGGTTGGGGCAAAGGCTATCTGTGATCTGAAAAACAGCACAGCATAAAGGAACATAAGAAAAAATTCCAGGTTATGCTTCCACCCAATTCCTCCTATCCTTCCCTCCCCTCTCAGCCTTCCCATCTCCACATAGCAGAGAAGATAGCGATGTCTCAGACTCCACGACCATTGGACAGCACTTGCCACCTCCACAGCCCTGTTTTATTTCAACTGTTGAGCACTGAACTGAAAACAGTAAGGTCAAATTGCTAAAAATAAGCAACCGATTCTATAAAAAGGAGAGGTAGAGCAAAAACTGAAAATATAACCCCAAAAACCGTCTGCCACAAATGTTTTTGAACAGTCTGATGTAAACATAAGGCTTTCTAAATCTCAAAAGACATTCTATTTTAAGCATTATTGAACCCACCCGAAAGCTAGTGAGGCAAGGTTATGGCTGGTGCAGTTTAAGGCAATTTTTCAAGGCAGCTTGGAAGAACTCTACTTGCAGTCTGCACAGTTTCCAGAATTTTTTCTTATTAACAGAAGTCAGATAGAAAAATGAATTTGTTAAGTATCAAATTTAAGGAATACTTTGATTTTTTTATGCTTCCACATATTTTCTAGTTACTAGAACACTAGACAATATTACATAGTTTGCTTTTTTCTAAAAATTCCATACTACGAACCCATGAAGGTTCAAAACAAAATTGCTAGGGAAGCAAAGAACAGCAAGTAATTACGACTTACTCAAAAATCATACACACCACTTTGGAGTTCGGGAGGGTTGTTCGTTTGTTTACTTGGTAGTGTATGAAAGGAAGCTCCATAGATAATTCCTTGGGTTTTTTTCCTTTCAAACTCAAAAGGCACACTAAATTTTTCCAGGATCACCACCAGCAAATTCTAGAGTATGAAAAATTTTGAATAAAATGACATACCTTAATGGACTAAATTGCAATCTTGTCCTGGGGATCGATCAGGTGACTTGCATCAGTATCTGAACCTCCCAGACCAAGGAAAGGTGGCATTTTCTTTGCAGTGCCCCAAGTTTCTCCTGCAAGTGTTCCTGCAGGTTACATTACCACTTGAAACGTCACATATTTCATTGAGCATAATGATTCAGGCATCTTGCCAAATTGACACGAATATGTCAAGCCTCATTTTTCTTTGTAATAGCAGTAGACTGGATGATCTAGTCCCACTGTAGTGTGATGGCCAGATGCTATTCTGAGAAAATTATGTCTAAAGAGGGGATGGGGCGTGTCAAGCAAACAGCTATGCATAACTCCAATAGCATATCCATCTGAATAAAATTAGTGCTCAAGTGATTTATAGAAACCAAAATAAACATATGAAAAGACTGCAAATGTACAAAAACCAGAGCAAACCAAGGACCTGGGGTTCACATGTTGTGTTCCTAACAAACACAAAGTCACCATTAGGCATTTGACTGAGTCAATAATCTGTTCCCATCGCCTACTTTGGCCAGCAAGCAGCTATCAAATGCTGCAATGCCAACAAAGGACTGGGTAAAAGCCAGCCAGAAGCATTCCAGGTTCTCTTCATCACTGGTTTTTTGTTGTTGTTTTTCACATCAAGTAATACCAACAATAATGGGGTGATATGGGGGGTTTTGTTAGGTTTTGGGTAGGGTTTTTTGGTGGGTTTTGGTGGTTGTTTTTTTAAAAAGAGCTTCCTTTGGTTACCAGTACAACTTTGAATGATTCCCAACCATTCTGTTCACCAATATCACTACAAGAAAAAGCTGAACCAAGTTCATAACAGAAGTTATTTATAAAAACTTCCAGTAGAAAAATCAGTCACCTCATTAGCCATTGGTTTTAAAGTTTCACATGCAAGTATTGAAATGACAGCAGTGACAACTGATTAACAGCTTCACTAAGAGGTTTATAGATATCACATATACAGATACCTTGGTATCCTTCCATAGGTATCAGTCCCTCAGTATAAGAAAGTTCCCAGACATGTTATAAAACTAAATAAAAAAAAAAAAAAGATTCTCAGTTATCAGGGTGACAGTTATTGCAGTACAGTTAAGTTCCCTTCCATCATCTGGGATGTGAATTAGTAATTCATTTCACACAGAAACAGGCATAACGTTCATACTCTATGAACTTTTCACTGCCCTGATCTGGACCAGCTTAACAATTATAACAGTTAGTAGATCCAACTTGACTGTTTTTAAGTACCTAAATCAGTATTTTTAACAGTTCGGAGTAACAAAAACCAGTTAAAATAATGTGCAAGATATAGTGATAAAACCAAAGTTAAAAATTTGTTTTAATTCTTAGCACTATTTCTTATTTATTTTGATTTTTCCTATTTACTGGAAAATGGCTGTTTCACAGACCCATTAATATTTTAATTGCCATGGATTCCATTGTCTCTAGAAGGTAGCATTATTCACAAAAGTAGAAATCTGAATTCCTTGAACACCCTTTATAACATCAGAACTCCATGATGCAGAAGAGCCCACTTACCCCTCTGCAGTATTTTCTTCTCCAGAACACTGTACATTGCAATTCAGAATTCAATACATGCGTTACTTAATAATTTGGAGAACACTTTCCACTCAAATAGAAGCCAATGACAGCAGAACAGATGCCTTTAGGAAACTAAGGATGTGTGATTATAGCACTGGGAAAACAGACACATGCTCGCATCATCTGCAATTATTAAGTTTAGAATTAAACAGTCTTCATTGTTTCCAAGATAAACCCGATTAACAAGAGATTTAAAAGGTCACTAGAAACATGGTTCTTAGTCAAACTAGTTCACGCTATCATTTCTTCAGGACTGAATTTTCTCTTTCTTTAGGAAAAAAAAGGGGAGGCAAGGGGGAGAAAAACATCGTATCTTATCCAGGAAAATAACTGCCCTCTTCTCTAAGAAGCATCTTTCCCACTACTTTCGCCATCTCAAACAAGCCCAGAGTGTGGTGAGTGTTTTTTCAAGTTTTGTTTTTAAAGCACAGAGCAAATTTTACGTCATAAAAATAATGAAAACAAGCAGGAAGTTTGTGCTCCAGAAAGTCAGCTCTGGATTTGATTTTTTTAAATATATTACAGAAAGGATGCAAGCATTCTGGAGCAAAAGCAGATTCCCTAACTTGCATAGGGAAAGTAGTAAATAGCACTCAAGATGTAATGCATTTGTAAAGGCATATTACACATCCAGAAAAGTCTGCTGAAGAAACAGCACGTGCTGTAAGCTATTCTTAGGAGCCAACAAACCTAAACCATGAGTACAACCCAGTGTATTCAGCACAAGTTTACTTATCCAGCAGGATATTCAGAGCAAGAACATGGCAGATGTGATCCTCCCCTTCCCACTGCAGGATTTAAGGGATATGCCACTCCCACAGGCAAGATGTTTTTCTTACCCTTTGTGAGCACATTCAGTTTGATCCAATAAAAAGTAAAACGGATTAGTTTGATTTACCACTGATGGTCACCTGCTCATAAGTGGCCTGACTGTACACTTCAGCAGTTAAAACATGTCAGCAGATCCCAGAGAAAAAGGATAACAAATTACTGAGAGAGAGAAACTACTTATGCAGCTTGCCTGTGCAAACTTCAAATGCCTTGCTGGCCTACAAACAGTGCTAAACCTCAGCTGAGATGAATGTCATCTTGCAAAAGTCTTCCAAGTTGCTACCAGCACACATTAAATGTGAAAATTGACATTCCTGTGTGCTGGTGTTAATAGACACAAAGTAATCTCATTTACAAGCTCTTAAATCATTATACAGCAAGAAAATAGTTGCATCGTATGCACTCCCTTAAAGCTGTAATTTTGCTCATGCCATACTGATCAGATTACATAACATTAAGCCAAATGAAAACCTCAAACTTGCTCTCTTGAATAGCATCATAGAAAATAGCTACCTGTCCATTGTAAGCCTCAATGGCAGCACTACAGCAAGGAGTTGGAGAAGCATTTGCAAAATCCTCTGGTGGTTTAAGAGGTGACTACCAAGTAAGAAAGCACATAAAACATTAATGAAACTAATGCTGAATACCATATGCAAGGTAATCCAGTTCATGACTTTGCATAATAAAAATATTTTTAAAAAATTAAGGCAGCAAGACAGAATCATAAACACAAGTCAACATTTGGGCAAATAAATCTTGTAAGGAGGAGAACTAACATATCCCCATACTTCATGCATCAATGGCCTTTAGCTTTCTGTCCTGTTTCCTACTGCCTCAGTAACGCACCCCATCGCTAGTGGCACCCCATAAAACCCAGCTCTTTCCTGCCACAGGGTTAATTTCCAACCACCCTTCTCCAGCGATCAGTGAAGAGCAGAGGACACGAGCTGCGGCTGGTTCAGAGGTACACTTGTGCCGACTGACTAGCAGCAGACCAAGTACCACAAATGACTCTGCAGACCATAGCTGTGAATCTTCCTTCAGCACTGTCCCTATATAAGGTCTTTCACCCAGCACTGATATACACACAAGATACAGAAACATACTTATTTGGACAGGTCACCCTTTGCTGCTGATAGATGTTACGGAGGATAAAGACGGAATAGAGAACAGAACAGGGTCAGTGAGCCCTACAGGTGAACATATAGCACAGCCATGTAAGCTTTGTTTGCTTAGAAGACAAGGCTAAAGATACCTTTAAAAAGCAGTCTCTGGCTTAGAAAAGAAGGTTAATAAATAACCTAAAACACATCTTCTCAATTTTTTTTTTTTCCAAATTTTAGAAACAACAGCATACCTGGTTAAGTACTCAAAAAACAAGAATGGAAGTTACCACAGAAAATTGTCTCCCCCCCCCCCTTTTTTTTTTTTTTTTTTTTTTTTTTGAGATCTTCAAATACTAAATAATACAAATAATACAGACCTCCAGATCTTTACTGGAGTGAATGGATGAAGCTACACAATTTGCTCGGTACAGGACACTAGATCAGACAACAACATACAGACAAAAGGAATCAAAAGCCTACAAATTTTATGAGCAAACATATATTACAAGAACTTAGCAGTTCTCGAAGCTTGTTCCAGTATCTCCCCCCGCCCCGTGAATAAGCGTATTTGCTCTCAATACAGTAAGATAATAAAGTAAAATCTATTTGTTGAATTTGAAGACAAATAGCAGAAGTCATATTGATCAAATAAGAGGTAAATAACTACATTGCAAATGCAGGTACTTTGGAAAAGTTACAATCATACAGGACATTTGAAGCCCTCAGACTTTTTATTGCAAGGTTTGGGGCAGCAGGAGAAAGGTACTACTGATTTTTCCCTTTTCTTGGCCTTACTACCCTGTTGGCCTGTTGAACACTCGTCTCCCCACAAACAGTTAACTTGCAACAGAACTCTGAATTTTAGTAATAAAGTGATAATCTAGTTAATGAATTAAGACACATGATAGCACTCGCTTGAGCCTGCAACTGGAAATGAAGGGAAAAGAACAAATCCCACGAGCTATATCCAAACACATGCCCTCAAGTTCCCACTTTGTTAGCCTGAATAACTGCTGTGCGAAACAGCTGCCTGCCCATCAGACCAGGCTTTTCTCAACATTGAGAGCTGCAATAATGAAAGCGTGGGCTGGTGGAATAAAAGCGCTGACTGTGTTTTGGACTTCATGGGCTTCTTAGGGAAGGACATAAGAAGAGAAGAAAGGAGTTACAAAATTTTTTCCTCTTTGCTCATATTCAGTCACAGTTCAATTGTTATGAAAACATGTACACATACAACACATGATGCCACCAAACTTGTAATTAGGTTTACATACATTTGTTGTAAGGAAGCAAAAACCCATAGCTCAGAACTAGCTGAGTAGGATCGAGATGTTTGTATTTTCTACAGGAAAGTGAGAGGATCAGAACATGGGAGAACTCTTGTAATGCAATATGCCCACAACTAGCTGTGCTGCTTACTATTGCCTGCACTGTTACCATCATCAAGCAACCCACATTTATGCTAAAGTTCTTTTGAGATTTTAATCTACAAAACTTCGAATGAACCAAAGTGCTACTGCCTCCCACCCACTAGCTGGCCTAAACCCAGCCAGCAGGCTTTCTGCAGTTTTCCCACGCCTGATTGTTTTCCAGCATGTAGACAAAGTGTAGATCATGCAGAAAACCAACAAGTTAAAACTTTTTTAAATTTACTTTTTTTTTTAAACTGGAAAGGATAAGAACTGGAGAACACCAGCTCTCGACTCTTCTCTTTCATAATACAGGAAATACTTTGACAAACTGGAGTACAGCAAGATAACTTGAAGAAAGCAGCACTCTACATATGATGTAGGCTGTTCAGCAGATGGGGGGGGGAGGAGGGAGGATATCTAGACAGATGGTCTGGAATTTGCATTTTGTAATTCAAAGATGAAAGCATTTCTCAGCCTACAACATAATGCGCTAATTTCAGCAGAACCTTAGAAATAATACAAGGGGGTACCTCTCCCACAGTCCAGTAAAACTTCAGGAGAAATTCAAATTGAGTTTAAGAGTATAATGTGGGGATTCCAGAAGAAATCAAGAGAAATCATACTCCCAAAAATCTTCAAGTACCAGCATCATTTCTCAAGCCTCTGCTCAAAATGGAGTCCCGAATAGAGAATAACATGTAGCCACTAAAAACTGAGAAAAGTCTCCAGATAAAGATAGCCAGTGTTCTTGCAATAGCTTCAACAGCTGAAGACTGGCACCAGTTAATGACTTCTTTGCCCTAGACATAGCAGATGTTTCTGAACCCCGACTTGGAACCTACTACTCCTGCCCTCTTCAGCTCCATAGGTGTCACCACGAGGACCTGCATCTCCTGCACGTTGCACCCGAAAGATGCTTTGCTTCTAGATCAGGCACCTCACCTTAAACTCAGTGCCCACATTTCAGAGAGACTGTGGCAGCTACTCTGAAGACAGACTCAACTTCACGCAATGAAAAATTGGACAGAGAAGGAATTGGGGCCCAGACCCTACAGTGGCTCCTGATTTTTCAGGGGAAGAACCAGGTTCTCCAAGTCACAATAGCAAATACTCTTAATTACACTAATGAGCTGTGCCTCAAGTAAAGGTGGGAAAGGAAGAGCAAAGAGCACTTTTATACTTGATGGCATGGCAGAGGATGACAGGAGACACTGATCCCACTGAGTAATAGAGGTTAAATTATCTCCTCTGCCCGCTTCTACTATGGCTAATTAAGTCATACAGACCAGAGAAGATAAAGGTATTCAGAAGCAGCATATTAAGCCTTTCATGTTTCTTTAAAAAAAAAAAAAATGCAGGATTTCAAAGAAGAAATTAAGACTGAAAGCTCTTCAGAATAATTTTTGTTACTTTCACCTCCTAAAAGTAGAGCCGGCAGCCGCTACTGCCGTAGAGCCAAACATATATTGAGCAACAGAAGAAAGAGCACTTTTAGACTATTGCCATACAGCTGCTGACCCCAAACTGGTCATATCAGACTGTTGAGCTTATATCTTTGCATAACACAGAAGTCAATATTCCTTAGCTTGACAGAAGCAAAGTCAAACGTATGATTTACACTGATCTATACCTACTCACACACAGAGGCCAAGGCAGTTGCGGTGGTCAGTTGTATTAGCAGCACCTGCTATCAATCTGATGACATGAGGGCTGGTGCGTGTTTTGGTTTTTTTTAAACACAGGCAGGAATTATGACTCGAAGTAATACACAGGAATCTAGCAGCTGAAGATACAGCTCTGCAAATTCTGAAGGACTGAATTGTTGGCACAACAGTAGTCCAAGTGCTGTTACAAAGTGGCTTTGCAGCTTTGAGCTCATAAAATTACATTATTCGTTGCCTTAAGATTAATGTACTTTTACCACAGAAATGATCTTAACTTTCGTCAAGTAATATAAAGAGCCACTGCTCGACACATCATTAAAGAAACAAGTCTGCTCAATTTCCATATTACAGATAATCTTATTTCAAAAAAAATATGATAAATCAAGGAGATTACAGGACATCTGCATTCTCACTCATTTACATGAGATGCCAAGAAACCGTAAGCATGTTTTGTTTTGGTTCCAAAGCTATCTTTCAGACCTGGTACTGAAGAATAAAATACCTACGGCGGCTGGAAACTAACTGGGTAGTGAGAAACACCTTAAGTGGTTTTGTGTGGCAGGGGAGATGCTGAAGTTTAGGAGAAGTGACAGTTAGCTAAAACCGTGTAACAAATTTTGAGTGACGCACAAGTTTGTTTGGCAAGATGTGTCTTCAAAACTGTGCTGCTCTCGTTCCAGAACCTCTGCAATATCCTATTTGAAATGGAGAGAAATTCATCTTTGGGAAATGAAATCAATTTTTAAAAAGCGTGTGTATGCACATATCTTCACAAGTCCTGGACTAGTCTTTTCTACTATCCCTCCTCCCAGAGGCAAAATTTTGTGGTACACCTTTCCAACAATATTAACCCATTCCTCATGCATTATCCTGCAAGTGCACACGAAGAGCTTAGCCATGAAATGAACAGCTAAAAATAAGTGCTAACTTGCACTACAGCCCATCCATTTCCCAAAACATAAATTGCAGTTACATTCCAGATTTTAAACATCTTCTTACAAGAAAGTTGTTTTTCTTTGGACAATAGGCAAGGACACTATCATCCTTGAACAAATACTTAAGACCATCAGGAAGGGAGTGGGGCTTCCCCCCCCTCTTTCTTCCTGGAAGGGGAGAAGTGAAGAGGGACAGGAGGGGTAAAAAAAACCCAACAGGTTAATGGAAGATGCAAAGTGAACATTGCCAAGGGGCAACCACTATAATAATAATAATAAAAACACTCAAGAATGTCAAGGGTGCCCAGGGGAAGAGGTGGGAAAGCAATGTGAGGAATACAGAGAAGGTCCAGCGAGAACCACTGTTTGTACACCCAACACTAAAGCATGGCTGCATGACAACCCTCTACCTACAGCATTGCTATATTTTGCTAGAAGATAGAAACATGAATATCCTCCAATAGCCTACAAAGCTCAAAATTTAAGGGGCAGGGGAAAATGAGCATTAAAATATTATAGCCTATACACCAAGGGAGAAACATCATAATGATATGTGGGTTTTATCATTTGATAGAGGTCAATACGAGCATTCACAGAAGAAACACTTTCCTTTAGTCACCAAATCAACACACCTGTCATTTCATGATCAAGTATATACTTCATATGAATGACCTTAGATCTCTGATCTGATTTCTTCTGAAGACCCACAATTCTTGGAAATACAGCTTGTCAATCTATCATCACACTTCACATCTTAGACCGCATCCTCCTTTGTATTACCAGTAGGTTAATTTCTCTTGATCTTTTGTACCATAACTCCTCAGCACCATCCAAAAAACAACACTTACAGAGTAGCTGACACTTGACTTTGCTCCTTGATAGTAAGCTGAAGAAAGTTTTCCCTCCCAAACTGAGATAACAAGTAATCTAGAATTCACTGCTGAAGACCCTATACTTTCTCAAAATACCATCTGTCAATGTCCCTGTAATCCACGAGCAGGAACTGAGCAATGAAAATGGCAACAGGTGTTTTCATTTATGGAAAACAGTCACCACAACAGCTCCAAGCTAGCAAATAGCCTGTTGATAAGACTATGTGGTAATAAGCCAAACACATTGCTCCAACAGTAAAGCACATAACCTTGCTTCACAATGCATATTGTGGCATTCACACAAGTGCCTTACAAGCAGGTTAAGCAGGCAGGCTTTTTTAGTAGTTAAGATATGCTTGGAGTAATCCAATGGTTTGCAGAGCTAAAACAACATGAATAGTATCTATTCTTGCTCAAATAGCAACTCAAAAGGCAGCAATAAAAAACTGGACATGACAGGGACAATTTGGGAAGGGGGGGAGGTACACACATTTATATCTAATGGAGGAACCACAGGAGAGTTAACTGATGACAGTATAACCGCTTAGTTTAAGAACAAATCCCAAACAAGCAAAATGCATTTAGCTCCGGCAGTTGTATGTTACTACTTATCTACGGGACAGAAAAAATTAGTACGCACTTCATTACTAAACCTGTATCCTCCGTAATTACACTTAAAGAGGAAACCTGAAAAGGACCCACATAAGTAGGTTAATCAAGAGCATCACACTCTAGAACTATCGGCATCAACAAACGCCTTTTTCTACAGCCCATCTACTGGGCAACAAAAGGTACAACAGTCACAGCTGGAGTTTTGAAAATTTCTGAACTCTTCTTTTTGTATCATCTGTCTTCTATTTTAGACCCTGATTTTGACTGCATGTACTACCACAGCGACTGGGGAAGCTAAGAAATAAGATCACAAAAAACAAAAAGCCTGTGAAAGATGAGAACTTCAGAGGCATATTAGAGAGTGTCTAAACCTATATTTTGTGCAACATTTAACTGCAGCAGCGACTAACATCATAGACAAAAGAAGTCCTTGTTAAATACTAAGCACCCATGCCCTTTCCGTTAGGGAGAAAGGGCTCATGACAAGTGCCCCAAGACATCCAACGGCAAAGATGCCTTAAGGAAAAATACCATAGTATTCAGGTAGACTTTATCACCCATAACACATGAATAAAAAGAGGCAATTATACCCTCTCCTTTTAATCTAGCACAAATAACCTTTAAATAATTCTTCTGTCATGTCAACAGGATATATTTTAAAACGTTCTCAAAGGAACACTATCAGCATAAGTAACCTTTCTTTAAATTTCACTGTATTACTAGTTTGAGTATGGAAGAGCATATATTTTATCACCCGTCACCATCACATTTTATATATCCTTGACAGTGAAGAGAGATCAGTCAGCTTCCCTGTGATCCAGGCACTAGGGTAGGATTTAAGCAATTAAAGTATGTTAGCAGCAAACATACTGTATAACCCTCATTTAAGTTTTCTCAATCTCAGTTTTGAAGGCTTAACTTCACATGACCCAGTCTTGAACATTTAGAGGCTTGCACGGCACAAAGCTTTAGGTGGCCCCAAAAAGCTATGAGCAGCGTGACATTTACCTTTGTTACTCTTAACTACTATTTTATCTCCGGTTTCTTTACACTGGCAAACGCAAACAAGGAAACTTAGCCACCCGCACCTCCAATTGTCTGGAACAGCATTATAACGAGCGATTTTTAGGGGCCAGAAAAGGCGATTGTGCCATCCACACAGACTAGTTCTGTGTCCTGCGTGTCGCAGGCTGACAGCCTCTGGGTCACAGCATGAAGTCTTTGTCAGATCAAAGTTCTCACTGCACTATTCAGCAACAAGCAGCTGTTTTGGGTGAGCACATAAAAGCTATAGAAAAGATGCAGCAGGTTTTCAGTCACCATCTCCACAAATGCCGGAACTTAACCCCCTTCCTTCCACGACCGACCCAGGGAATGGGCTCGGGCGAGGAAATAAATCGGTCGCTGGAAGAGAGCTCCTATTTATCCTCCCAGCCCTGGCTAGCCAGCAGGCTAAATCCATGCCAGAAAAGAAAACATGGAGCCACAGCTACATATGGCAGCTGGAGGACACAAGGCTAGCGCTCACAAGTTGATACACGCCGGGAAGGACGTGAGGATGCCGGAGAGAGGAGCGACAGCAGTGCGGGAAGGACCTATTCTAACGCATCTCCCCTTCCACCCGCGGTCCCGCTCCCACGGGGGACCCGCTGGCCGCCGTTACCTACCTGTGCCGGTGCTCGTCGTGCCCTTGCCCGTGGATGAGGAAGCCGCCGAGGTTCTTGCCCCCTTTGCTGGTGTCCACATGAG
The DNA here is from genome assembly GCF_000737465.1 of Haliaeetus leucocephalus. NCBI lineage: Eukaryota > Metazoa > Chordata > Aves > Accipitriformes > Accipitridae > Haliaeetus > Haliaeetus leucocephalus. The sequence goes on from NW_010972664.1 coordinate 23,052,114, forward strand.
GAATGAGCACATCCTCCAAGCCCAGGTCAAAGCGCTTGTGCTTCGAGGAGTCGGGGAGGAAGAAGAACGCCCCGAAGCACAGGGTGATGAAGGCACTAAGAATAAGGAGCAGGATAAATTTTTCGGAGAGTCTCAAGGTAGCCCTGTGGTGCGGGAAGGCGGAGGCCCCCAGGTTCAGGGGGGGCAACCTCCGCCCGGAGAGCGGCAGCAGGGCGGGAGTGGTCATCCTTCCGCTAACGACCACCCGGCGGGGCCCGCCTCAGCCCCTCAGCAGCCCAGCCCGGGCCCGGCTCCGGCTCGGTTCGGCCACCTCCCGGCCCGGCGCGGGGGCTGAAGGCGGCTTCACCATCCTCCCCACGGGTACCGGGCCGCGTCCCCCCCCCCTCGCCCGCCGAACCACCGAGCGGGGGA
>NW_010972664.1:23052534-23053098 GCF_000737465.1 Haliaeetus leucocephalus
CGGCCGCCCCGCTACCTGCGCACCGTCCCTCTCCCTCCCTCCCTCCGCCCCGGGGGCCAGCAGGGCCCCTGAGCGGGCGGCCACCGGGTCAGCGGCGCTCCGCGGCCGCTCGGCTGCGGGACTCCGCCACCGACGACAGCGCCGAGGAGAGACAAGGGGCTGCTGAGGGCCCGGCCTGACCCTCGGCGTCCCTCCGCCCGCGTCCCTTTAGCCGGGCCGGGCGGAGGTTCATCCCCGCCGCCCCGCTGACGGAACGGGGCCGAAACGGCGCCGGGGAAACGGCCACCGCGATTCCACTCAGGACCCTCTCCTCTCGTCTCCTCTCTCTCTCCCCGCCCGCCCCTCAACGGCGCCTGCGCGGCGGCGGAGCGGCGCAGGCGCGCTGGGGGAAGCGAGGGCTCGAGGAAGCCGCCGCTGGGAGAGAGCCCGCCTCTTCGGCGGGGGGGCGGGGCCTGCTCGCGCTCTTCTCTGAGGGAGGGAGGGGGTAATGGCGGGCAACGGCCGGGCAATGGCCGGGGCAGCTCGGTAGCCCTTCCCCGACGGCTCGGCGTTTGCCCCCCCCCC
>NW_010972664.1:23053108-23061197 GCF_000737465.1 Haliaeetus leucocephalus
GCCCCCGCTGCGGGCTCCTAAACGGCGTCTTGCGCCTCACCGGCTGCGGTAGCGCTGGTGTCTCTTTGCGACCGCGCTGCTCTTAGGCGGTTAGAGGGGTGGCAGGTCGGGCAGCATAAACGTGAGGTGGTTTTGGGGGGTTTTGGGGTTTTTTTGGAAAATAGCGCGCAGATCTGGTTTAGCGCGGGGTAGTCTTGGAGACCTCGTGAGGTAAAGCCCCGTGGGGGAGTAATATTTGTCTCTGGCACGACAGACGCGTCCCTTGAGAGCCGCACGGAGCTCTGAGGCGAGGGCGCGTCACGCCACGCATGGAGGCATCGAGCTGTGCCCCCCACCGCCCCTCCGTGTAATTTGGTTTATCGTAAGGGGCTCGGCCTGGGTCAGCTCTCTTGAGGGCTGTGGGTCTTCCAGAAATAGTGCCAGCTCTGGTGACTTTAGCTGTTTGAGCCATCCAGCTCCCCGAGCCGCTTTATAAACCTGCGGGGATGCTGAGGCAGAAGTGCTACGAGAAGGGGCGTAGGTGAAGTGACAGGCAGAAAACAGATCTGAATTGCCCTTCGCAAATACGAAACGTGACCGTTTTACCCTGCTCAGTCACGGCTTGCTGCCTGCGGGCACGCGCAAGGCAGAGTTAGTTCCCTGGTCTGTAAAGGGTTTCATCCAAAAGCAAAAGGAAAGGTGAAGTAAAGGCCTGAGCAAGGTAGATGCAGGAACCGGATTCTGAGGAGTTAAAAGAACAAAAGTAGGTCCGTAAGTTTGGGAGACAAGTAACACCTGCCGCTCTTCTCAAAGTAGGGTGTTTTTCACCTTTTACAAAGTTAACCCTATTACTGGAGCCTTGAGTACTCCCAGATTATGGAGAGCAGAGTGTGTTTAGTGAACCTGGCAGACGAGGCTGAATCCCAGCCAAGGAAATATAAAGGCAGGGGAGACAACAGGTCGGTTCAGCCTGCTGACGTGAAGTTAGCTGGGCTGGAGAGGACTTCCAAGGTGGAAGGGCAGCAGCCTCAGACAGTGGTAGGACCGATAAGTTTTGAGGCATGTGTCCTGCAGACAGACAGAGCAGGCACAGAGCCAAGAGTGGCTTCCACTGCCACTAATACTGCCAGCACCCATGAGTGGGGTGCCCTTGATCCCAGTCACAGCAGCTGCTGGTATCTGAGCAGAGCAGGTCTGATAACAGACCTAAATGCCTGGTATTACTGTTATCAGTCTTATACTTTAAATATTTTGAATCTTTGGGGAATTATGCTGGCCTGTGGAAAAAAACATCCCAAGTCCAGCTGGATGTGCTGAATTAATGAAGGTTAGTGCTCAGCTTCTGGTCTGAGTCTGGTGTACTATGGAAATTAAGCCCTCAAGAGAGGTTAGTTTGGGAGGATTCCAGGGAGGGAAAGCAGCTGAGCTAGTAAAAAAACTCTGGCGGTCAATGTAGTGGCACAGCTGTGGGTGGGTCAAAAAAAATGAGATTAATAAACACTTAGGGTCAGTCAGGTTATCTGAAGTTAATTGATCAAGGTGAAGGAGGCCATCTTCTACACCAGATTAACTCTTCTGCTCTGATCACTCCTTATGTCCTCACATCCAAGCTATGTATCATGCCTTGCTGGATCTTTTTGCATAAAGTGTCAGAGATAATGGCCTTTCCCATCTGTCCACCCAGCTAAACTCTTCCATCAACTTATATTTTTGCCTCCTCTTCTCTGTTTTTTACAAAGAGGACCCACGACAATGCCGTGCAGCAGACAGCTGGACCCTGCTCACTAGTCTTGGACTAGTAAAAAACAGAATGAAGTGAGAAACTCTGCCATGAGGTGATAAAAACCAAAGAGCCAGTGTCCGACAGAGATACCAAAGAGAGAGCATATACAAAAAGAGCTGTATTATCAATGATACTACAATGCACTCCAACCAGTACAGCAACTAAGCCTAACATTTTATGATGTTACTGCAGGATCAACAGGCTTCAACTGGTCTGTTGGGCATTTCAGCTGTCTTTGAGTTTTGATCTGGTAAAGTATCTTCAAGTCTTCACATGTTAAATTGCTTTCTTACACAGTCTGGAAAAAAAGGATCAGTCCATGAAGACTTTTGTTCTTCAGTCTTTTTGCCCTTTGCTTCACTCTTCTCTGCCAACTGCTAGTTTCTCTTTTGCTTTAGAAGACTGAGCAGAAGCTTCCAGTTTCTTTATAAAATGTTTCTTTGTGTTTAGCTCCTTGCAAGGAAGTGACATTTCTGTAGGGTTTGTAGTTAATAATGACCTTTCCAAATTCTAAAGCATCTGTGTCTAAACCATGATGAAGTTTTGTATTTCTACAATTTTATGCTTGTTTTGACTTCCCTACTCTTTACCAAAGTCTAAGAGTAATTTTTCATCCTTTGGTTCTGTCATACTGGGTAATATACATATCCCTGTAAGTCTGCCAGTGATTTTCCACGCTGCAGTGGTGTTGCTCTGTAGCTGAACAACATTAAATATAGAACTATATTGAATTAGTTGGTTTTGTGAGCCTGTGCTACACTATATAGATTCTGCATCTATTAGTGTTTTCTCAGATATGCCCAGAACATTCTCAGAAGTGTCCTGTGCTGAAACCTAAAGGTTTTCACAGGAACCAGGGATTTCTTGTACTCACTGCCTTGTCTTTGATCAATTACTAATGTAACTGGGAGCTTGAGGTGCAAAAGTGCTTGATCATCAGCACTGAAGTCACTGTATTACCACAGGCCAACATTTCTGGAAAGTTATTAGGGTAGTTCACATTTTTCAAAGGTAGACAAAGTAAGTCCTGTGCAATTACAGATCCATATCCACTTATTACTTCTTTCTTCTTGAAATGACCGCAATGATCCCTTCTAGCATCACAATCTGGGCACACAGTCTGCAATCATTATTTGCAAAGCCGCCTCTTCACTTTTCTCCCAAGCCCTTTACAGCCTTTCCTCTGGCCCCCAGGTTCCATGGAACGTCTGACATATAGCTCAAAACGGCATTCACATCCTCCTTGACCAGATGGTGACTGGGCTCTGGTGAGCGTACTCTTTGTGAAATCTAGTCTCTAGTGGCTGCTGTGACTCTGTCTTCATGTTTCTCATCCTATCCTTCCAATCATTACTTCTTTGGAAGAGACTCTTCACCCGCAGCCAAGCTTCACCGCAAGACTTAGGTCTTTGGCCCATTTCCCTGCTCTCTATATACCTCCTCCCTGTGTTGCTGAATGTTTGTAAGCATACATTTTACTATTATTTCTAATAATCAACCTCTCCAATTCAGATCCCATTTTGTTCCAAACAACCCTTACCTTTAGATCTTTTTGAGGAAGACTAGCCCATGTTCATCCTCAACATGGCTATAGCAGGATGATTAATACTGCCCTAATCTCATTCTCCTACTTCTCTTCTTGATCAAGGTGGGGAACACAATCTTCTCGTAATTCAGACCCATAACCCATGCATGGTCTTCTGCTCTGAATTCTCCGTACGTACTCACATCCAAGTTCTGAATCACACGTTGTTGAGTTTTTTCTGTGTAACGTATCAAAGATACGGACTTTCCCATCCATCACCCCAGCGAAACTGTTCCACATAGGCTTTGTCTTGCTTCATTGTCTCTGGTTCTTACAAAGGCAGTCTTGCACCTTTCCGGTCCATTCAGAGTGCTTCTGGAAAGATGATTTTTTGTGTGCGATTGCCCTTGTGTCAAGCTTTGCATCCTCCCGATCTTTCCTGACATGCCTCCCCCTCTCCTAGCATTTCTGATTCATCACTAAGACACCAGCTCCTCCTACACCCAGGTGGCCTATAATATCAGCCTCCAGCACCTATTTATTAATGTTTCAGGTATGCTTTCTTCTATGATTCCCTAAGGCATGAAAAGACTTGCACATCAAAAAGGAAGTTGGGAACCATGAAAGAGTATTAGACCATACCAGTAAATTTGCAGCTATGAAAACTGAACTCATGGCAACTTCTATAGAGAGACACAAAATAGGCATAAATACCAGATTGTAGAAGAAAATGCAAGGTCTAGGAGTGTGTGTTGGGATCAGTAGCAGCACTGCCATTCTTTGGCTGAGAAAGTGAAAATAAGCTATCCAAAGATGCTCAGAAACAAGGGTCGGGAGCTGCATGGCTTCAGGACCTTGAGACCAAATAGTTGCCTGTAGCGTGTACTGGGAAGACCATCCCTAAATTATTGGAGCTTGTTAAACATATGGAAGAGATTGTGTAACAAGTTAAATATATCATCTGCATGGTGGTCTAGATTTGCACATGATGGGACTTGATGACTGAGGTTGTCCTTGGAAATAAAAAACAAGCTGATCATTCAGCTGGACACAAATCTCACACATTTGACATTTTACATCCAAGCACAATCTGCTTTAAAAGAAAAACAGGATTTATGCCCCATTTGTGCAATTCTAAAAATAGAATGCTAAGACATCTTTACCATAATGGAGATGAGAAATTTCTAAGTAAATAAATTATAGCTTCCCATTGCCAAAAGTTTATTACAGAAATGAGTCAAGATAAAGATTTTCAACATTATAAAAGACAAGTCAGAGTCCTCTTAGAAACATAATTTAAAAACCTGGCACCCACTGCCACAGGCATGCTGAGATGGACAACACTGAACAGTGGCAGATCAATCAATGTTTGAAAGGCTCACGTTTTTCTTAAAATTCCAGACCAGGTCTGGTAACCACTACAGGGGAGCATGAAAATCAGCTCCATATTTCACAGTGAAGTGTTCTTCCATTCTGGAGAGGGCAGATTAAAATTTGGCTAGAAAAGAGAGAGATTCACTTCCTTACAGCTATGTTTTGGAATATCTGCGTGTCCCTGTTCCTCTACACAGATCGTCATGCCTGTCTCAATGAGCCTCCCTGCAGGCATATGGGCCCAACTGCACTGATTACTTTGCAGAACTGGGGGTTAGAAATTACAAAGCCACATGCTTTATAATTGCAAACTCACTAACTTATCCCAGTCTCGTTCAATGATCTTCTCCTTCCCAGCAGGGCCCATCTGTCACCATTTCACTAACTCCATGTTTTAATGAGATCCAATTTCACTCTTTGCTTTGAAGTGATTTTATTCTATATCTGTACATTGAAAGAAAAAAAAAGTTTTCTATTAAAAGAAAGTCATTAATATGTAGAAAACTGAAGGGCCCCTGCTTATATTGCCATTTGACGTTTTATCATTGCATTGTTGGTAGTTCTGCATTATCTTCATTCCATGCTAAAAGAGCGATTAAAAGACATTTCTCTTTACAAAGAAAGATAAAAAATAAAAAATACATGAAAGAAATATGGACATTCAATTCTGAACTGCCTTAGAACTACAACAAGCTGATAAGCCAGTCCTTTGGAAGCCTAATCTTCAGGTAAAATGTTCTCATTCGGCTCGTGCTACTGAATTAGACTTGGTCCATGGACAGTCAGTGAAGAATTCTGCTGTTAAAGGAGAATATACCACTTGATGCAAAAATGATAGAGCCAGCTCTCGCATTAGCAGCTCCCTTCATTAGCCCAGCCACAGGTCTGGAGGGAAGAAAGGCACTACACAAACAGAAGCTCTCCCAGGCTATACCTATATTACCTTTATACCTTGGATCTCCTAGGCTAGCTCAAGCCTGAGGGTGGACTTGAAGGCATCAAAGCAAATTGACCGGACTGTCATTTAGCACGACACACTGTGGACTCTATGAGGTTCATGTACCAATGCTCCCTTGTTCCAAATGAAATTAAAAAAGCCAGATCGCGGGCACCATCATCAGCTACAGTGGGCAAATGCATGACTTTTTGTTGTATGGATGCTATGCTCAGCCAACAGATTCCTGGCATACTGTTGTCTAGCCTGCATTTATCTAGCTAACTGCAGACTGACATGCGCGGCAGGGAAAGCTGCATTGCTGTGCCCCAAGCACTGTGCTCACCCTTGCTACCTTGTGAAGCCATCAGGGTGCCTATCAGGACTGGCAACCGTAAGACAGGGATTTCCCAACCACCTCTGTGCGGGCTGAAAGTCAAGGCAGTGGATCTACTTTCCGTGAACGATTATATTCATCACCCAAACACAAGGCCTTCTCTTGATTTGTCAGTCTGCCCATTACACTTGTCAATAATCCTCCCCCTTGCTTATCTAATACTTTCTCCCTCTCCCCCATCATTCCCTCCAAGTCATCTAAAGCCACCCAGCCCTCAGGTGGCCACCGTTCTTCCTTCCCACAGTCTCTGAGCTGAGTTTGTGCTTGGGTCTGTAATTACACATACCCAAACATCAGGCTAGCACTGCAGGGCTTCCCTGCAGAAGCTGCAATGGAAATTTATCCAGCAGCAAAGGCCCTACATGGTGTCTCCAAAGTGCCTCTAGTTGGCAGTTAGGATATGCCTTATGCACCTATGAATGTCCTCCCCACTTCCACTCCGTGAGGCTTTCTAGCCACAAATCCCAGCAGATCCCTGCCTGTGTTCCAGCTGTGCCACAAGAGCCTGAGTGGCCTCCCACTGCTGGTCTGGGATTTCCCAGATGTACGTCGGTGTGTGTGAGTAGTAAGTCTGAGCTTTTGGATCATAGTGCATTTATTAAGGTATGAATCAAAGCCATATATACACAATGAACCCAGCATTTGCTGGTCAGGCTCAACTGACTGAATAGCAGACAGATAGTAATTGAGTCCAGTGCGCCTCACGGCGTTAGCTCTACTTGACAGGTATGCAGCAAACTGCACAAGGTGTGTGTTTGGAACCATCGTGACTTCCAGACATACAGCCGCCCACTGGAACAAGTATGCAGGAGACCTGCAGCCACTTGGATCTACTAGACACACCTAAAAATCCTCCAGTTCCAGCAAGTGGGAAATTCTGGATACCAAAACAGAGCTTCTCTGGGGATATCTATGCATGTGACAACAGGTGAGGAAAAAAGGTGTTTCTGCTGCTGCCTGTTGCCGCTGTTGATGGAAATGCCCCCAGAGATTTGACTGGGAACTTCTGCTCTACTGTATCTATGATTATATACCTTCACCATCATTATACATTCTCTTTCTTTTCCCTTCCAGAAACACACACATGCACGCGTGCACATACTCTGACAACTAAGAACACCGAGCCACCTCCCCTCAGGAAGAATGAAGCCAGCTTCAACCCTTCTCTCTCAAGCATGAATAAAATCTGCTGATCTCACCTGAACAACTTCAGAGCTCTACAGCTAGTCCTTTCGTGCTTCAGAGAGCCCATCCAGCCTCCCTATAAATGCTTGCGATGGACGTTTATGTTCCATCCGATAGTTAAATAACTGGTGGCAGGTTATTGTGTTGTACCATAGCTAGATTTTCACAGACTCCTTCGTGGATAGAGCAGAGACTAAAGTCAGGCTGAAAGATAGCATCATGAGTGCTGTGCTTACTGTTTATGTTTTTATTTTTGTTACCTAAAATTTGCATTTAATAGGACTGGAGTCCTTAAAGTGGAAATCACAAGTCCCAGTAAATATAGAAAAAAGAACAAGGCAGTGGAAAATGATGCTGGGTCCTACATTTGGGTCACAACAACCCCATGCAATGCTACAGGCTTGGGGAAGAGTGCCTGGAAAGCTGCCCAGCAGAAAAAGACCTGGGGGTGCTGGTGGACAGCTGGCTGAACGTGAGCCAGCAGTGTGCCCAGGTGGCCAAGAAGGCTAACGGCATCCTGGCTTGTGTCAGAAATAGTGTGGCCACCAGGAGCAGGGCAGTGATAGTCCCCCTGTGCTCGGCACTGGTGAGGCTGCACCTCGAGTCCCGTGTTCAGTTTTGGGCCCCTCACTACCAGAAACACATTGAGGTGCTAGAGCGTGTCCAGAGAAGGGCAACAAAGCTGGTGAAGGATCTAGAGAACAAGTCTTACGAGGAGCAGCTGAGGGAACTGGGATTGTTTAGCCTGGAGAAAAGGAGGCTGAGGGGAGACCTTATCGCTCTCTACAACTGCCTGAAAGGAGGTTGTAGTGAGGTGGGGGTCCACCTCTTCTCCCAAGTAACAAGTGATAGGACAAGAGGAAATGGCCTCAAGTTGTACCGGGGCGGGGGGGGGGGGGGGGGGGTGAGGGG
>NW_010972664.1:23061207-23116874 GCF_000737465.1 Haliaeetus leucocephalus
GGGGTGTGGTGGGGGGGGGGGGGGGGGGGGGGGAAGGTTAGACTGGATATTAGGAAAGATTTCTTCACCAAAAGGGTTGTCAAGCATTGGAACAGGCTGCCCAGGGAAGTGGTAGAGTCACCATCCCTGGAGGTATTTAAAAGACGTGTAGATGTGGTGCTTAGGGACATGGTTTAGTGGTGGACTTTGCAGTGCTAGGTTAATGGTTGGGCTCAATGATCTTAAGGGTCTTTTCCAACCTAAACAATTCTATGATTCTAAGATGTTGGATGAAAATTACTAACATCAGTACAGAAAAACTATAATAAAAATGAAGTTCCAAAGTCTCTGGGGTGGCACCGTGTAAATAACCTGGCAGCTTTAAAAATTGTGAGAGATGCTGATGAAATCTTGAAAAAGTGCAGATTCAGCCAGTGCTTTCTGTTGTACATGAAAATCATTAAGGCTAGTAAAATGGATGACAATTAAAGGAACGGCAGTGGTTTGGGGAGTATTGGTTGCATTTTGCATAGGGAGATAAAGGGGAACATTGTTTTGAAATACTAATGCAAAGGTAGGAAGAACATTGTGTCCATAGGAAGAAATGCTACCTATTTTCTCAGTCAGAGTTCAGAAAAAAAAAGGAAGCAGGTTTTTTTTCCCCACCCTGAAGAGTTTCATTGTTTGTTGTGGGTTTTTTGTTTTTGTTTTCGTTTTTTAAATCAGGACTATTCATTAATGATCAGAAAACTTGTGATTCATTAAAGAAAGGAATATCTCAAAGACCACTGTATCAAAATCCCAAAGGCCTTTAAATGGCACGGATTACATGATACTAAGCAACCCATTTTAAACTATTTCAGTAAAGACTAGAGAAAATGAAATAGCAAAGGAAATAAACATGCCAAAAAATGTCAGCAAACCAGCAGCTGGCAGGTGTAACAGAAGACGTTCAGATGCAAAGCAAAAACCCAGCAATTGTAGTGATGAGCCCAAATAGTTCACAAAGATGTACACACAAAGCAGGAAAATATTTGGGTTATAGATGGAATGACTGGGAATAAGCTCTTCCTAAGCAGAATAAAGGACAAATGTGCAATTTCTGAGAGTACCTAATAAAAACAGGCACAAATGGTTCATATTCTAATGTATAAAACAGACAGAACACCATCAGGGAAAGTGAAAGCAGAAATAGAAATAACTGAAATAAAATTATTTACACACGGAACAAGCTTCAAATGTCAAAGAGTAAAATGCCACGCTGGGGGAGAAATTCCAGGCCTGGGTAACTGGGCAGCATCAATTCAGAGAAAAGGCAAAACGTTGGAATAAGAGTGCAGCAGCCTACCCAGACTAGTTTCCATCAAAATCTCAGGGGGAGCACACGTGTTTGGCGTAAACAAGGTGTGTGCAACTACAGAAAATCAGCTTCCTTAACAAACCTGACCCAGATCTGAGCGAGCCAGCTCCATCACACAAAGTTGTTCTCGCAGGAAAGAGGTATCTCTCAGAGACAAAAGAATATTTATAGAAGGCCTTAGACATCACTGTAACTTGCAGATTTTTTACAACACTAAAGACTTGTTCTCCTGATATCTTTGGTAGATATTGCTTCACGAAACTCTTTCATAGTGTGCTCTGCAGCCATGACATTTCTGTGCAGACACAAGGACCTGTCTAGCTATTTCCAGGCCTGGTTTCTACCTGATGCTTGCTCCTACTCTGCCTGCTTTTGTGTAGAGGAGCAATTCTGGCAAAAAGACTGGCTAAACTGATACCCTCCCCAACCCATCGTTCTCCTATCATTAGGTCTATTAGCTTCTCAATTTATCAGCTACATTTTTATGAGTTTATGACATCCCATGTCCACATTTTCTGCTTCCCTTGTGCTATATTTGACTCAACCTGGGTTGCACCTACATCTCAGTGTGCCAGGATGTTCCAGAAATTCATTCTTCAGTGACTAAAATCTACTAGCATCTGTTTTAAATTTGGTCGGACTAATTTATAGCCATTTATTTTTGCTCAATGCTACTGTTAAAGTACTAATACTATCATTCAGGGGTTATGATTTTTTTTTTTTAGGAAGACTTTGAAATTTAGTTTTGGCTGAATTTTTCTCATGGCAGATTTTCAGAGATTGTTCATGGATATCCCATAATAAATAACACAAATGTCTGTAACATTTGGTGTAGAACCGTGCCTGGTATAGTTCTGGTTATGCTATTTCACATTTTTTCATGTCTATTTACCCAACTACCAACAGGTAGAAGAAATGTATGGTTTACATTAGACAGAAGGCTTTTAAGTACAGATTAGAGCACTATACTCCATGTATGTTTGGTGACAGCACATGAATCTTAGATGTTCTCTCTCATCAGCTACACTTCATATCCGTCACAGACATTATTTAACAATTGAAATGTATTAGGAAACTAATTTGATGCACTTTTAAAATAATTTCAAGGTACACAGGTACATAATAGTCTTGGCACAGACCCTGGGAAGCAAAGGAATGAAAAGTTAGGGCAAGCAACCTACTTCCACCTTCCACACCTCTCCCAAAGGCATGTGCGTTGTGTAAGTTACCCTCCGAATTAGCAGCTCAGCTTCTCATCTTCATTTGCCTGGGGACCCCCATTACCTGTCTCACCAGCCCACTCTGCCTCCAGGACATGGCACCAAATAGCCACATGGCCAGTCACACATAATCCTTCCATCTCTTCCTTTCGGTCCTTTTTTTCAGCCCCTTCCTTTCTTAGAAATGTGCTGGCACTGCTGCACTCTTCACTCCCTGACATGAGGTATGATTAATGACAGTTCTTAAAAAATACAAATGCCCTTTTTGTCAGCATGGCCAACAATTAGTGTTTCATAAGCTAGCAGCTTCATCAGTCTTCAGGCAGGAAACAAATCATGACACATTCCCCACAGGTCAGCATAAATGTTCCACTGTGGGATTTCTTTATCATTACTAAAAGAGAAATGCACCTAAGAAGAAAGCACCCAAGATTCATTCTGAAAAATCCTTCAAAAATTCCCTTTAGTCTGCCTTTGCTCAGTGCTCCAAGACACAGGTCGTGGGAAGCAGAGAAATATGTGCCTACACTGAGCCCTTTTTTGGAAAAAAAAGAAAAAAGGTTGAAAAGTTGAGATTAAACAAAAGATACATCATCTACAATATAGTTTTATGGAATCAGTAATGCTCATTTTGGTTAGGCTGCATATGGGTTTAAATTCTAATCCCTTGTTTGCTATTACACATAATGGTCTCTGACAAAAATTTCCCATGCCTGGTTTAGCCAGTTGCTGAATTTTCTTCTGTTAAGTTTAAGCAAAACCAGTTTCAGCCTCTTTCATCAGGAAAGTGGGGGGGAATTCCTGATTTGTTACAATCTTATCTCCAAAGCATCTCAAATTTGAACAATGAGTTGAAAATGAAAAGTTCTGACTTAATTAGGTGATGAGACTTCGAAATGTCTTGCTAGATGCGTGCAGTCAGGGCATTCGTGCCACAGCCAGGGAGGACTCAAGATGACTTTCTCACCCAAGAAAAGCTAGCCCGTGGTTATCAGACCTTCTGTCCTGATTTGCACTGAGTTCCCCTGAGCTACTTGTCTGCGAGCACGGACTATCAGCCAAAGTCTGCCACTCTTTTGCTAAGAAAGTGGGCGTTTTCTTTCAAAAGCACCTGGGGGAAGCTGTGCTCCATTTTACCTCTGCTTTTGAACTAGAGTTATCACAGTGAGAGTCCTCAGGCTCTTCACAACTGCTCACATCACACGTGGAGCTGCACCACAACATGGTCCTCTTGAGCAGAAACCCACCTCCCAGCGCGTGTTTAGTCACACGTGGCTGCCCAAAAGCAGATTCAGAGGAACCCACGCCGTACACCACCTGATGAGCCCACTGCCAGCTGATCCTCACTTCTGAGTAATGAAACACCATTGCTCAGCAACAGCTTCTGCTTTGCAGATAGATACTGGGGGCCGTCATTTCGCCAGTTATTAATCCAGTTAATGTGGGCTCTCTTCTCGTTGCACTGTGCAAATTTTTTGATCAGTGTAACGAGGTACTAAATCAACTGCCTTATAAATGTCCATATATACTATATCAACGGTATTGTCTTTATCAGTGTAACTTGCTGTCTTCCCAGCACAACTGTTTGATCTGACTAATTTCCCTAAAAATATGCTAACTGACATTAATTATAATCTTACCCTTCAGGTCTTTCTCAGCTAATCCCTTAACTGCTTTTCCCTTATTTTACCGTGACTGAATCAGGCTAACTTCTTATAATTAGCTGTATCATTCTCATTCTCTTTGAATATTGGCACAATATTATCACTGAGACTTGATTTTCTGGTGGTTTTCCATCATTCCAAGATTTGTTAAAAATTATCAGAGGTGCAGAAGTCAACTTCGACATTTTTTTTATGACTCTTAGGAGCAAATAATTTGGGCCTGCAGATTTAATGATGTTAGCAGCTGTTACTTAACATGTCAATAATTAGCAGGTCAGAAATTAGTTCATCGGGCTAATTTGACATACATGTATCACACTGCTTTCTTCCAAATATAGTAAAGAAATTATTCTGTCTTTTCTGCACCGTTAGCAGCAATTTTATCAGCTGCATCTAGCTATGGCCAAACATTTCTGGTTTCTTGGTTTGGGGTTTTTTTTTGTAATACTACTGTTCTTAAATAACTTGATATTGTACTTTGACTTTCCAGCCAAAGACCCTCTTCTTTGGCAGTCTTATCTTCCCATATCAGTTTTCCAAGCTTTGTGGCTCCTCATTCATCATTCTTATGACCTGTTTCCAATTTTTCCATTTGTTATAAATCATGTATTTATTTCTAATCATGGCTTTCCCTTAGCAACTGAAAACAGTACGGCCAATGTTCCTTTTCTTTGATGGTGACTTTTGGACAGCTAATACACCCTCCTCAAGAGCCATCATCTTCCATTTACATTGTTCTGCCCAGATATATTTCCCCAACTGATTCTGCTTATAACTTTCTTGAGATTTGATAAATTAAAGCTTTTGAAGCTGCATGTGTTTGGAACTCTCCAGCGGTTGGCCACACTAAATATAATCAGGCTGTGAACATTGGTCTCTTGGCAACCACCAACTTCCAATTCAGCAACTTTCATCTTTATTCCTTGTAGTGAAGTCCAAAATATTTACCTTACACTGGTAAGGCTTTTAAGTTATGTAAGTGACATTTTACCAACTTTTCAGAAAAAGTGGTTAGGTCACCATCCCTTTGAATGTGGAAGACAAGATTAGATCTCTTTTTAAAAGATGTTCTTTGATCTAGTTCTGAAAAAACATTATCCAGCCTCTGCACAGAGAGGGTCAGCCTAGGTGAACAGGGGGGGTCCTTTCTGGCCAGAGAGTCTGAAAGTCTCTGAACAAAAAAAGAAAAAGAAAGTCTATTGATGTTTAATTGGTAACTGCAAATCTTTCAGTTTTTAATTTCCCCATAACAGTGCAGGTTTGAATTCTGTCTATTGTAGAAACCTGCTTAGATGTAGCTCATCAATGTAATTGCTAGTTTTATAACCCTTCTAAGCTAAAAGGCTGGTCCTTTTCATATTCCTCTTATTCTGTCCTTCCACCCTGCTACCTCAGTTGTATTTTCCTAGACAGTATTAGTTGGCACACTGGTCTATAGGCATTCAGGAATCTTCACTTCTGATTTATCTCTTCTTGCAGGTGCACAGCAATAACATGAGAGGCAAAAGACACAAGACAGAACATGAGAAATTCCAATTATACATCAGATTTTTTGTTTTGTTTTAGTTTTGGGTTTTTTTTTACCTTGAGAGTAGTCAGATACTGGAAGAGGTTACCCAGAGAGGTTACAGGATGTCCTTCCCATGAGGTGTTCAGGACTTGACTGGACATGGCCCTGAGCAACCTGATCTAATTAGACCTGCTTTGAGCTAGGAGGTTCCCCTAGATGATCCCCAGAAGTCCCTTCCAACCTAAATTATTCATGGCTCTATGATCTACAGGCCTAAACCAGGGTAATTGTATCTTCCCTGTATAGTCCTACCTCTGAAACTTTTTTCCTCTCTGTCCTTAATCACATTATAACCAGAGGTTTTATGATTCACATCATTAACGTCTGAGCAGGTCAATGTCATTGATAATGTCAGTGAAATTAAAATGTCTTTTTATTAAGGTTGTTCCATTTCTTCAGGTCTTTTTCTCACCAGAATGCAACCCAATGCTTCATAAAAACAAAGTCTTTCAAAACATGCCTTATTTCAAATGTTAGTATGCCATAGTACTGAAGTACTCTAATGCTGCTCATGACTTTTTGTAGGATAAAAATAGTACATTACAGAAATAATGCATTGAAGGAGGTGTTTGAATGGTACTACACATAGGCAGATACATCTGTCTCAATTAAAGAGGTTTTGACTATACTGTTCTTGCACAGTACTAGTTTTGGTACATTGCTCCTTCAGGCCTACATAAATGAATGCACCAGGAAAGGCAGGTGGAGCTCTGTAATGTATGCAGGGATTTCTGAGATTTGAAGAGCTTGCCTTTGCAGTATAAATGTAAATCTAGAATGTATCAAAAAACATGTTTGTGGATTATATAGCCCTTTTTTGGCACATTCTGATGAACTAAATATTTCAGAGCATTGCTAATAAATTCCACAGCTTTTCACTTGAGTCTGCCAGAACTGTAATGAGATAAGAGAAGTAGATTAAATAACCTTGAAGAATATTTCAAGATCCATTGGCTGTTACACGTCATGCAATTTCAAGGCAAAGTACTTTGAGTTCTAGAAGTTACAGTAGTTCAAACAGTAGAGCCTAATGATGAGGGATGACAAAATACAATGGGAACGGCAATGTGGACCAAATAGATTTTTAGGAGACCTAACTACACAAACAGTCCATCAAACCTGAAGTTATATATAACTAGAAATAACTAGATTTTTTTTCCTGGTTCATAGACTGTTAATATAGTACATGCTCACACACGGGTATATATAGGCATGTAATGTAATGGTCTTAAAAGATAAGGTAAGCACATGTCTTACACAGAAGTGTATGATGTACTGTGAAGAACACAGGTACGCATCAAGAGGTAGAGACAAATATTTACCAGCAAAGTGACTGTAGCTTTTATAACCTTATTGCATTTCTGAAAGGGAAAAACCCTATGCCTGAGAGCCTTTTACAAGGATGATTACCTATTATAAACAAACAAGCTTAAAATGCATTCATATCCTCATAAAACAGTATTTCCCACTAAGCTAACTAAAATCATGCAAGATAATGCTCAAATTAACATTACGACTGGAATAAAGTGAATTAATATATTTTTAAGATATAGTATGCAGTCAACAACTACACTTCAGATGAACACAAGTGGGATTCGGATTGTGAAATTACCTGTCTGAGCCTTAAAAATGCATAATAATGGTAATATAACAAACATAACCTTTTTTCAGTCTCTCTGAGGCAGCTGCTAGACTTATCAAAATTGCTGTTTATTGAGCAACCTATGCAATTTTCCATTATTCAACCTAATTGCTCTCATTTCATTCAAAATGACTTAAAACCCTCTGTTTCCCATTTTGGCAAGCTAGTACTCTACAAACACAGTTTCCAAACCTCGCAATGCAATATGATTTAAGATAGCAATTTCTACATATTTGGATGTGTACGAGCTATCATGCGCATGCACTTAATCACAGTTTCTAAAGGTTACAATAATTGCTCACCAGTAGACAAGCTATCTATAGGCTAGTCTGCAGAGTCTTGAGCTGTTGTCTGCTTTGGATTAGCCTCAGGACAGCAGTAGTCTGCATCTTGCTGGTCCAAGAGAAAACTACCTGGACTGCTTACCCTTATGGATGGGATCCTTCTTTCTCTGTAACTCCCCAAACGCATCGAGGGATGTCACATCTTGCATCTCCAAAATATGCTGTTTCCTTTCCTTTTGCTGTCCTTTTTGACTTCAGGGTATTATCTTCAATTTAGCCCCACGTCAAACCCTGAAAATTGAACTCTTTTGCTGGCAGTTTGCATATTGTCACCCTCTTTTAAAGCAATGATAGAAGGGTCTCTAAATATGAAGCTTTCAGGATAAGGAAGAGATTGCTGTACAGCTCTTTTCTCAAATCCCACATAGGATAAGAGATGAGTTGATGATGAGGTCAGTTTCTCACATTTCCTCTGGTTGTTTAGTTCCACTGATGACCTAATTCACCAATATTTTCTCTGACTGCATTGATACTCCCAGTGCATCTGACAATATTTTGTATTCTCTCAATGATTCTTCAATCATTTTTGGTCCTATTAGCAGCAAAGGGTCGGGGAAATAAAGTAATTTTGTTCACCCTAGCTAGAGGAGGGTCACCCCTGGCAAAAGAATTGTCTGTAGTTCCATTAATAAGAACTTTAGTTAAGCAAAGAAGAACAGCATTACCAGAGCATAGCATAGGAGAGTATGGAAAGAGAGGTTTAAATACCCAAGCTTTGTTCAAAGGGGCTTATTATTTCACTGCTGCCTCCAAGTGATGGCTTCAAAGAGAAACTAGTTATTCTCAATACTTATAAAAAAAACCACACAAAAGTGACTATAAATTGTCAACCTAACCTCTTATGTGATTATTTCTATTTTTCAGCAATGAGTTTAGTTTATTTTAAGTTACATATAAAAAGCAAACCATTTAATAGCAAAATCTTCTGTTTCACATGCTAGTTCTCTTTGGATAACATTTCCACACAGTGGACTTGCACTGCAGAACAGAGTACAGTCAAGTTCTTCCATTTTCAGCCAGTTTTTCTTTTTTATTAGGAGGACGGCCAGATTCTCTTATGCTCTGGGAGGACTTGAGTTGAAAAGGATGTGCTCTCTGCTCTGGTCTCAAATGTCATAATTCTTCCAGTTAGAATAATATAGAAAAAAGAGTGAGTGAGTCTACAGGATGCATGGGCAGAACACTTCAGTACATCAGCATATATACAGGGTGAAGTGTTTGTAAGCTCATTGCCTGAATTTAAATTTCATGTATTTAATTCCCTTGTATGTTACCATCACTTCCACATCAAAGAATCACATTTTGTTTAAACAAGTTGCTAAACCAGAAGCCATGAGAAAGAAATCCTCTCCAAATGCACTGGATACTTTAATCTTCATCTCACAAAACTCAGGCATTGTATATTAAATAAACCGTGCTCCCAGTTTAACTGGAACATCCTGTAGGACACAGCCAATTAAATAACCTGACTGATGTTTAAATGTAGTTCCCCTGCCCTGTAATAGCAACTGCTTCTTTCTCTGAATCAAAACTAAACAGGGTGTGCCTGAGAGCTCTAATGCAGTTCTCGTTCCTGGACAACTGTTAGGACTTGCCAAAATGGGCCCTGGGACCAGCAGAATTTTAAATCTCAATCTTTCCTGAGGGCTAGAGTGTTTTCCCAGGCACTGCTGGCCATTGCTCCTAGGAACTGCAGAACCTTCTATGAGATTTCCTTTAACCTCCAGAAGTTTTTGCCATACTATGAGATGAGAAGATGTGGGATGTTATTTTCAGCAGGCATTGGTAATCCCCAGTGACCGAAGACCTAACCAAAATCAATGCAGAAGCTCCCCCTGGCCATGAAAGAACGGAAGAAGACTGTCCAGTTAGGGCCAAATCCACCAAAGTTTCTCAGTACCTAAGATGGCTCCTGGGTTGGATTTAAGGCATCCAAACACAAACTAACAAACATGAAAGCCCCTCTTCAGCTGTTACTCAACCTAAATTCTATAGGTCTTCAGGGTTTCAGGCTTCCAGGTGACAAAACTTGAGATGCTTAGAGAGGGTTTACTAATTCAGGCTCTAGCAAGACCCAGTCCGAGCCAAGACCGAGGAGAAAGCCTTTCCTCTCTTTGTCCTGTTTGATGGACTCGACATAGTTGGTTGTCTCAGAACATATTTATTGAATCAGTCTCTGCACAAAATTGGATTGCAGGCACTTATTCCTTTTGAAATATGGTTAGAAGGACGATGTCTCTCTCTGCCTATTAGATTGGGACTATTTTTACTGCTGTTTAGTGGTTAGAGCCCTCATTCAGAGGTGGAGAGGGTGCAAGCCAATTCCCAGCCCTGCCTGTGAGATGTCTGTATGCTTCCATCTCACACGTTATGGACTAGCACTGTAGACAGGTATTCCCTGGTAGATAACAATTCGCAACCACTCCTGAACCTGTGAAGTAGAAAGAGAGAATGCTGCTTGAGCTATATGATGAGAGCAGTCTCACAGAAGAGGTCATTCCTGGTCTTCTTTTCTCAGCCCCAAGCCACCACCAATGTGTTTGGCATAATAAGATTTAATGTGAAACTCTTAATACAGTCCTGGGAGCAGAAATATGAATCCAGAGCTCCCATGTCCCATATGAAGCATTAGAAAATGGAGGTCATTTCACTCCTTCTCCTTCTCTGACCGAGAGAGTAGTTCTGTGCAAAGTGGAACTGGTTTGGAAGTGATTCGGTCCTACCCCAGGACTGCCTTTAGCCTGAAAAAGTAAGTCAGAATCTTCTCCTGAGGACCATGAACCTGGGCCTCCTGCGTCCTGAGTGAGTGGCCTGGCTCCTAAAGAAGAGAAATGGGGATTTGCTTGCGCTTTTCCGATAGAGCGATGCATCCTTTTTTTAAAAGGAGGTGACGAAGGTGCCTATTGGCAGAAGAAGCTTCTAGAGTATGAATCCTGAGGGAAAGCAGGTACCTATTAGCACAGAAGAAGAAAGCCACATCCTAGAAAGTGGTCAGACTGAAGACATATTTGTGCTGGCTTTTCCCATAGACTCATGTAGGTGGCTCCCTCCTCAGTGTGCTAATTGTCAAAATTTCCATTCTAAAGCTTTGCATTCTCTCCATGAACTGTGCAATCTCTATGTTTAGCATCTCTTGTTTTCTGGATGTGGGCGTGCAAAGCCTTAATTATAATAGCAGTCTTGCTGTAGCCAGGATAGTCTAAGTGAATTCTAGAGAGATGATATTTTCTTTTGGAGTTACTCATACAACAGGAAAAAGAAAGCAGGCTGTCAGGCCTTTTTCAAGACTTTTCAAGCTCTTCCTGGGTTTTTTCCATCAATATTTGGACCTAATAAAAGATATTTCTCTGTCTACAAAATTTCTCTTAGCAATTTATGGCAAAGAATGTTTTACCACCTTTCCTAAATTTTAAAACTTGTCCCGTACAGCCGATTTGGGGAATACACCATGCCAGGGTTATTTTCATTTCTCCGAGTGAGCTGTGACTGAGGCAGCACAAGCAAGATAGTTTGGTTTCTCAATCTTTTTGTGCTTTGTACCCTCAGGCCACTTAGCAGAGGTTTTGGCCGTAGTGGTACCCAGAGGCTCTAGAGGGACTATGCTGAAACAATTTCATAATCATCCCTCCAGAGTCTCAAGATACCTCCTAACAATACCTTGGGTACTTTCCTGTTGTTTACTGTGACACACCTTTGTCTGGAGCTCATCTTGCTTTTTAATCAGTCAAGCATCATTTCTGCATTAGCATTTAATATTCTGGGGCTAATGAAGATTGTCTTGGCATCCCTTATGCCTTTAACAGAAAACTGAGATCCTACACAGGGCTGAGGGGGTTCTCTCACCGTAAACTAGGTGTTCTCTTTGCCACAGGTGCCATCACCCCAGATCTGGGCTGCTCGCAATTTCTCACCTGCCTCCCTGGTGGCTACTTCAGCCTTAGCCAACAGATCACACCGTTCTTCTGGAAAGTTTCTGGGGTTCCCAAGGAAGGCAGCACTTGCTCACTTGCAGGCCACACCACTTCCTAGGGCACGAAGATCCCTTCCTTCAGGATGTCCTTTACCTCCCTCGCAGTAAAACCCAATACCAGCTTTCTGAGAAAACCTCTCCAGAGCCTTATGTGATTCAGTACATCAGATTTGCTTGCCTTTGACCATTTTATCCCATGCTTTTCCCTCTCTGGCAAATATCTACCAAACATCTGCCTGCCATAAGTAAAATCTACTTATAACACTAAGCTGGTAAGTAGTACCCATGTGTACAATAATCAAGATTTCAGCCACCCAGACTTTGGCCCTCTGTCAGCTTGGGGCATCTGCTGAGCATGGGGGATGCAGTCGGAGCTGCTCACAGCATTCACACCCATGCTGTGGGTGGCAGGCGTATGTCCACATATGCTTCAGTTAACCTCTTGCACATCATCTTATCATAATGTAAGTGTCTTGCAGTATCACAAGCAGCTCCAGGTTGGCAAATCTTTTTAACCTGCACCCCTGCTGCACAGTTGTGAATTTCAGCAAGGCTCTGTGCAGTCCGTAGGATCTTGTCCTTGCTGCTACATGTCTCTGGGGGAAACCTCTACAGACCTGGAATCTAGGCTGCAAGGAAACATCTTTCCAGATACCTGTCAGCTTTTAGGGTTGTGCTGTATTAGAAATATACACAATGTTTAGTGTGACTTATTTCAACAAAGAACGTGTTTCCTCTTTCTATGTATGCTAACTTGGAGATCTATTTTCAATCCTTACTTTGTATCTTCATATTGTTTCTTCAATTTCAAGGGTTTTCTTTCAGCAGCAGACAAAAAAGTGGCTGAACAGTTGATGAAAATTCACTCTTAAGCCTGGGCTTTCAAATTCAGTCTGTCTTTCTGAATAATTGCTTACCTTTTCTTCATGATCTACCACCAAGTTGTTTGGGTTTTTTTTCCCCTAACACTGAGTATTCTCATTAACCTCTTCTTAAAAACCTTCTTATCTGCTGCTAACTCCTAATTCTGTTCTACAAAATCCCTGCCTCTCTGTGGTCTTCTTATGTAATTTTTATGTGTTTCAGTTAAAGCCTGATCTAGTTTTACTTTCCTTGCCTACACATGGTCTCTGTCTTGCTCCAAACCTTTTAGATTCTCTTCTGATTTAGCCACATTGGTTTCCTATTTCAGATGCCACTCTAACAAGTTTTTAAGAGAGAATCACAGGCAATACATTGCAAACTGAGTTATCAGCGTCAAATATCTATTATTATCAATAACAGTATAGGCAAAGCTAACCTGTAAATGCATAGCAAAACTTTCACCATGAGCAAGGAACCAAATCCCACCACATCAAAAGTTACTCGGGCTCACACAAAGGGCACTACCTCCTCATCCAACTACAACCAGCCTGGCTGGCTGGTGATTTGACTCAGATGAAAACCGAACTCAATAAATTTGTATGATGTTCAGGTTAAATGTTGAGACTCTGTAGGCAGAAAGACAAAGAATATTTCCAATTTGATTACTTCCAGTACAATGTTTAGGTCTCATCCATCATTACTTTCAGTGACACTTTAGAGTGGGGGGGAAGATACTCCATCATCTCTGAAAATCCTACGCACCTCTCCTGCTTTTTTTGTTAACTACAAGACTAAGTTGCAAGCAAGTAAAAAACCCTGAAGCCTGTAAAAGCTCAGGTTTTAGATTTCTGCCAAACTTGCTTGGAAAACATTTAAATTAGATCCAATTAGTTTTTAATCAATCTAGTTAAAGAAATTATTCTTTTGGCTGCATTCACAGGAAACTTGAGGTAAAAGCAAATTATAGTTCCCTGATTGCTACTGACTGGAGAAACAACTTCCCCTTTTTCACTCATAGCAGCCTACTTCTCTGTTTTTAATCAAAGCTGTTGAGCAGTTTGTCCTGGGCAAAGACAGACGTGTCTAGAAACCAATTTGGAATTAATTTCTAATAATGTTTAATAGGCAATAGATACAGGATGGATTATTCTCCCCAGACAGCTCCTTTTTGAATGCCATGTGTAAACTGTGATTCAGACAAAAAAGACTCAGGTGTGAATAATGTTTGATCTACAGCTGGCAAGCACAACTGCAGTCATTAAGCTGGGCTTTTATGAGGCTCACTGCATGCTCATAAGCTAACTTAAAACAAACCTTAATGGGTGATAAAGTTGCAAGTTTTACTAAGCTGGCAGAATCAAAATGAGGTTACAGGCGAAATCAAATTCCATGTAAATAAATTGGCAGTACAGGAAAATGAAATTATCAGTTTATCAAAGAATTATACATACAAATAGTCAAACACATAAGCACAACTCTTTACTCAGTCATATAGAAAAATCAGTTAGAACATGGCAAGCATGGCAGCTGTGGTAAAGGTATGGCCTTAAATTTCTCTTATTTCCCATAAATGTTATGGAATTAGTCCTGATACCACCATTCTTACATAACAATCCATTCAGCTGTATTTTTATTGTGTCATCAGATCTTAAATTAACTTAGTGACTTTCAGCAGGAGAGTGCTGGGGAAGAACAGAGTTTTGTCTAATCTCATTGGAGAAACTTCAGTCCTTGCCAACAAATCTATTTCCCATTCTATTAATATAAGACCTATTTAAGCAAACAAAAGTGAATGGAATTTGCCAGTCATAAAAACTAAGCCTTATCCAAAAAGGGTTATTTCCTTCAGGCAAAATCCAAGCAAAGGTTTTCTTGAAGACCAGGGCTACACAGCAGCTCAGGGACCGCTGTGAATAACACTGACATTTGTCAGAGAATTAAATGTGCTTTGAGAGAAGGGGAATTTCAACTTAAAAAGAGGAAGCTTCTTTTGGACAGATAGTGCTTACTGTGAGAAGCACATATGTATTTGTGATAGGAAAGGGTTGATTTTATGTGAGCCGGGCTTTCTCCATGTGGCGGAGGACAGAGGAAAGAATGAACATTTCTGTTGTCAAGATCCATACTGGAGTGTTTTGCTGCCTCTGAGACAGGAAGCCTGGAGAAAGAAATAAGGTACTCCCTAGTATTGTAATAATGCTTTCAACTGAGTGGTTTTGCTTTTTTATTTATCTGATAATGATTTCAGCAGTTACTGAGGCAAGCCTTGGTAATGATCCTATAAACAAGTAGGAGCATACATTTGTAAAAATGTAATTGCTATTAGTAAAGTGACTCTGCAGCTGCTCTCTATTTCATTTGAGTCACAGCTGCTAATCATAGCAGCTTCACACACATCCCTTATTCCCTGGAGCAAGCTGACCAATCTATAGCAGAATGACCCAGAGCCCATTCTATAGTGGCATCAGCACAATTATTTCCTGAATTCCTGGAGCAGGACATTTATAATCAGAAACTGGGCAAAAGGACCAAAGTGGATCTGCGGGGCATTTTCTGATTGTGCACGTTATAATGTGGGTGCTGGTCTCTTCTGTCAGGTGGCTGGAGATAGGACGAGAGGAAATGGCCGCAAGTTGCGGCAGGGGAGGTTTAGGTTGGATATTAGGAAAAATTGCTTTACTGAAAGGGTTGTCAGGCATTGGAACAGGCTGCCCAGGGAAATGGTTGAGTCACCATACCTGGAGGTATTCAAAAAGCAAGTAGACAAGGCACTTCAGAACATGGTTTAGTGGGCATGGTTGATGGTTGGACTCGATGATCAAAAAGGTCTTTTCCAACCTAAATGATTCTATGATTCTATAAGGACAGCGGTCTTAATTTACACCAGTAGATAGAAGAATTGGGTCCTTTCTTCCCAACTACTATAATTCTGGTGGTTGAAGGGAGGGACCCAAAACCAAAAGGCAAAACCTCTTCCTTCAGCTTTGTAAGTCAGTTAATGTGCCATGAGAAGTACTGTGAGAAAATCAGTATGTGTCCCCAGAGTGATTTCTGCACTAGAACTGGGAGTAGGAGGGCTTGGCTCATTTAACTGCACTTCTGAATATCACGTCTTCATCCAATAATTGAGATTAATTTATTGCAAGAAAAAGTAGCTCCTGATCAGTGATCCTCCTGTTTAAGAAGCAATATGAGGTTTGTGTCACATGCCCAGCTGGTTTTGAAAGACACTTATTGAAAATAAAGAATGTAATACCTGATGACTAAACATATAATATATTGTATGGCTGCTAATCCTTGTAAGGTGCGTTTGGGTATAGGTTAGGAATCAACTACAGATTCATCCTTTTGTGTACAGCACATATCTTGCCATCAGAGGTGCCCTGCAAATTGCTATTTGAGGTTATGCCTGTACTGCATTGTGTAGCCGTGCTGCTATTTCCAGGCAAAGTGTCCTGTGCCAAAGTAGGAGGCTCAGAAGACGGACAACCTGGGAGCAGGCATTTAAATTCCCTCTTCTGTACAATGACTCCTGAGGAAAGTCCAGCAACTGACTGGTCTGTTAATCATCTGGCATCTCTAAATTGTCACCTGTGTGGGAACAGGGGTGCGCTCTTTCTCTGTTTCACTGCGAAGTCGAACAGGTTAGTGTGAGCTGGTGATAAGTGAATCTGGCAATTGCTACCTCCCAGCTGACAAGTTTGCTTGACTAACCTCGAGGCAAGCACGAGGGCTGGGAAAGGAAGACAGACATTACCTGATGTGGTACCTGTGGTGCAGAAGTGGTTCAACCAACTTGTCAATTCTGTGGCCAGGTGTAGCTTAAAGTGTGGAAAAATACGTCAACCTGACCTGTCCTTTAGGTGGAACTCAGAATAAACACCATAGCTAATCCCAACAAATGTTTTGTTCTGGTTGATGACATTCTTCCCCTCCGAATTTCCCCAGCAGTTTCACTTGCATGGAGTACATGTTTGTGTCCTATTATTTGTGCTGTGGGGCTGTCCGTTGTTAGGCAGTTGTGGCTGTCTTTCAGAGATACCTGTCCTTTAGTTGTGGATGAAGAATTCTGCTTGCAGAGGCAGTGAAATGCTCCATCATCTTGGGACCAAAGGTATTATTTAAACAATCGGTGTTGTTTAATTGTTATTAAAAGAGCAGTTTCTGGATGTTAAGCGGAGTGATCCCAGATTCACAGACAAAGTCATAGTTCTCCTGAAGATCTAATAAAAGGATATTACTGAAAGAGGGGATAGTGGGAAGGAATACAAAATGCACTCAGAAATCAAAGGTTAGGGAGACAGAGGGTTTTTTTAATGTAGTAACAACGTAATTAAACAAGCCCAGAGTTTTTAAATGTAACTTGGAGTAAAGATTGTTCTAAAAGAATGAGCAATAGAAAAAGTTTAGCAATTGATTAAAACAGTGCCACTTTCTAACTGGAGAAGCACACAGGAAACACAAGTTTCCCAGTATATTTTTAAAATGTGTCCCTTGTTGGATATTTATGTGGTTGTATGGCTTAGTATTTGGGTGGAGGTCATCCTAGAATTCTCTGACCTTGCCACCATAAGGGAATTTTCTTAATTTGTGATTTCCTTTGATAACGCTTCTTCAGATCAACCTGTGTTTACATGGGAGAAGGCTGGTAAATGCTTTTTTGGCAGAATTGCTTTTAGAAGTCTCTAGGATAGCTTTCAGGTCAGCGGTGGAAAGCCTTAGTCACAGATGTACTGTCTCCAGGAGGTTCAGTGCTGCTCATGGAGCTACTCAGTGTTGCATAGGGTGGAAATTTTAGAAAAATTCCCTACACTAGAAAAGTCAAAAGCGTAGGTTACTAGTTCAGTGGACAGTTTTGTTTTGAGTTCATCATGAAACATGGGGGAGGAAAGTCTTCCCATAGAAGACATGTACCTGATATGAGAAAATAAGCTAGTTACATGTAAGAACATGTCAGAAGGGAACATTTTGAAAGGAACTGAAGGGCAGTGAAGGAACTTAGGAGTCAAAGAGCGCAGATTTGACAGTGTCTTTCAAAAGATAATGACTACATCCAAAAATGAAAACAGGAAAAGAGAGAGCAAATGAAAACCCAGGCAAGCATACCAGATACAGAGCTCTTGTTCACTCCAAGACCTTCACGCTTCACTGGGCGTATTGGGTTTTCACGTGCTGGATTCACATGGTGGATTGGGAGGAAAAAGAGACAAAAAGCACAAGCCAGTGAGTCGCACAGGGCTTTCTGGCAATTGCCTCTTTTTCCCAAACATCAATCTTTGAATTTTTCAGGGAAGGAATCCCCCTGTATTCAGCCAAGTGGGAACTGCTCATGACTTTTCTCAGACTGGTTTGGGCCAAACCAAAGCAGTCATGAATAAGACCAGTAAAGTGCATGTACTCATATGGTTTCTTCTCCTTTCAGTGATCAGACTGCAGAGGTAGTAAATAAAGGGTTGAGCGTGACTACTGACTGCATACTGACATAATTTCATTTAATATACTTCTCCATTTTTCATCTCTGACATCCACACATGGTTTGTAATTGTGAGTCATGGGAACATCTCCAAAAATGGCTAACAAAGCCTCAAAAGGCAAGAAAGACACACCACATAGTGCTAGCTTTATTTAGCAGGGGAAAATCGTTACCTCCCTGTGGACTGGCCTCACATAATTCTGGATGTCAGAGATCATTTTTAAGCCCTGGGTCTTCAAACCACTCCCATCTCATCAGTTATCACTGGCATCGTGAAAAAGTGCCACTTCCACAGCTGGATGCAGCCAGCACGTGAACAAAAAAACCTGCACATCCATACACAGACCCGCAATGCTCTGAAGAGAAGCAGAGTCCTCATGGACTGGGCTACAGCCACGAAGAGGGCACTTTGATCTGCACTAGTTGCCAGCAGCAGGCCATACCCTGAAGCAAAGTCTATCTTTCCCCTCTTACCTAGTCCTCTCTGACTGCTAAACAATGCTGGGACATAACCAGACTTTCAGTGGCCTGCAGATTTAAAAGAGAATGGAGCACAGAATTTGTATTGAATACGCCAAAGAAATGGTGTAAGTAGCCAACACACAGACTGTGTAATTCTCTTTCCTCCCCTCAGTCTCCTGGACACTGACTCCAAGGATTTGCATTTGTTGGTTAAAGGCATCTTGTAAAAAAGGGGAAGAGAAGCTGCTTGCAGCACTGAATTTTTAGTGGCCCGATTCATGATTCAGCACCTCTCTATAAAGCAGCTCATGTAGGAGAAGCTGCTTGTCACGCTCAGTGACCTCCCTCTTCAGGGAATGTGGGTGTACACCCCTCTGCAGACTTGGGATTCTCACGGGATGCGGCCATCCCCAGCACACGCCTTCTCCTGGCAGACAGCAGCCAGGAAACCGTGTAGGATCTTTGAGACTTCTGTCCTCACAGCTCCAAATCCAACCCATAAAGAAAGGCAAGCAGTGTTATCTGGTATTTTTGCCTGGTTTTTATTTCTCTCTCTCACTCTTATTTTCAGTTCCGGTTTTGGTCTTCGCTGCCGTGAGATAGTCATTGCAAAACATGCCTAGCTATAGCAGTACACTCTCTCTACTTTGCTTGTTTCCAGTTGCAAATTGTTTAATTTCTCCTCTTACACACTTGCACTGGACCCAAAAAAGAGGGCTATACTTTTTTTTTTACTTGACTGGAAGCAAAAATTCTTATTCATAGGAGGGAAATATGACTGCTAAGAAGGAGTTTCTGTAGTTTTCAGTGGCTTGGCACAGGCAATTTTATTAGGCAATCAGTTGTGTGGTTTAATTCAGTGGGACTCAGCCGAGGAAGAAAACCCCTTGATAAAAGTTCACCATGTAGTAGGGCAGCTGGAGCAGAAAGAGAATGACCTCTGTCTTTGGCAATGTATTCTGCACAAGCTCTCCCTCCTTTTCTGCTACGACAGGTGGATCACGGAGAAAATTTTCTATATCCTCTGAGACATTTGGGCTTCTTTCTCCCCTTTCCTAAGAAAAGGCAGGATGAATCTGGTCTGGAAAATATATCATTCACAGTTCTGTATGTTACAGCACACACACAAAAAACATGTCAGCGGACTGAGGGGAATTCTGTATTAAACAGAAGAGACTCTTGCTCCCAGAGACCTGGGGTAAAGACCAAAGTGTACCAGCTTAAAATAAAACATGACAAAAAATGGGAAACCATCAGGAAGCTGTACTATCAGTCAGTACAATCTCACTGTTTCTAAGCAGTATGAGAGCTGAAGAGTTTTTACATCTGCTCCAGCAGTGGAGGATTCTTTGGAGCTGTTTAAAGGAGGAGAGTGAAGGACCTTGTCCAGGGAGGTGTGGAGGCTTCTCCCAAATATATGGAAAAGGCACGGGAAAAACACAAAGGCGCTGCTAAAATGCAAACCAGCAACCATAGGCCAGTCAGATGCAGGTGCCATTCTCTGACTGCTGCATGGGCATGATATTTAGCTGTTTACCAGGGTCATAGGCCCTTATCCCACATGAACCCAAGCAGCCATAGAAGTGTTTTGCTTATGAGATGAGTCATAGGTTTTTTTCCTTTTTTTCTAAACAGATATCAGTTTTTCTTGACTACAGATTATGTGCTGTTTAGCCTCCACTCTTTAAAGCATATAGGATTCCTCTCAGTTACCTTTTACTGTCGTGAAAGATAGGTTCCTGTTACAAAACTAAAGGTCACACACTTCATCGCTTCTGATAGCTGACATCATAGCGCCGTCTTCCCCACCTCCTCCTTCTGTGTCACCCTCTCCTCCCCCTCTACTTTCAATTCCCCCATCTTCTTCCCTACCCTGCCGGGCCAAGCATGCTCCCCATTCCCCTTTCCTCTGTACCAGGTATTTTGGGTACTCGTCCTGTCCTTTGCACCCCAGGGACTTTGTGTTCCTCCCATGGCATACCCTGTCTGCAGTAATCTTGCACTACATCCCCTTCTTTGTAAACCAGAGATCTGTCATGGCATGCTTCTTGTTGCTAAAGGCTGTGAAGCACACAGAAGTCCTTGCACCAGTCCATGGGAAAAGGTGAGATTAACTTTCTCAATAGTCTCTGTCTTGCTAAAACTTCTTGGTTTACCACTTCTTTGGGAGTACTGGAGAAGTTACTGGAGTGTTTTTGAACCTCTAACATATTTCTTTCATTCTTCCTTCTTACAGCATCATGGAGGTCTGCATATTCTTCCTTTATGCTATGATACTTCTCCCAGGTAAAAGGCGAATTTTTAATTGTAAAAACTGTTTTGATTATTTGTGTCCTGCTATGTGATACTTTCTCATCCACTAAGAAGCTGATTCCTTAGTAGTAATTAATCATTTCCATTGCACAGTCAAGGTCATATAGCCTATGATGTGACATGTATTTAAATTGTGTGCAGGGACTTTATAAAATACATAGTAAGTATGTATTTCTCTCTTCAACTTTATATCTTTACATTACACTTACTTTATGTTGCTCTTAAATTTTCAGTTTAAATCTATCTTTAAAATATGTGTATATCACCCCTGTATATCGGAGAGCAGAGCAGTATTAAACTGAAAATGGACAGTTAGATACGGGACAACTGGAGTTTTAGGTAGCCATGGAGATCATTTTGCAGTCTGGTGCTCTGGAGGAGCAGTCAAAACTTTGTACCGGGAGAGAGACTGCAAATCTTCTCATCCTTTTGAACAGAGCAGAGGTGTTGCTATCTTCTGGGACAGAGGACTGCATTTCTCATTCCAGGAAGAGATGGTCCTCCCAGCCCATCGCCGCCTGTAATAATGGCTACACACACTGATGAAAGTGGGAGAAAAATCATCCCTTGTGGGGGTGGTGCATGCTTTCTTTGCATGAAAGCATAATTGTGCTTATTGACTATTTCTGTTAACAGGATCAGCAACAGAATAGTTAAATTTGACATTTAATCTGTCATTAAACTCTAGATTAATTACAGAACAGTTAAATTTGACATTTAATTTGTCATTAAATTTTAGATTAATTCTTCAGTGAGACTGAAAGTGTTCACCTGTTTCTGACCTTCTGGTCATATATTCCCTAGACACCAACATTTACCACACAGTGTGCACTTTACATTTTCTTCACTGCAATGCTGTGTTATTTTATTAGGAAAATGAACTCAACTTCTTAAAAGAAATTGTGCAACCATCTCCTTTGTGGCAGAATCTCACTACACTCAGGATGCTACATACAAGAATGGTTTGGACCTTTTGCCTGCATATAAATCTTCTAAAATATAGATGCTCACAAGCTCTGCGTGGTAGGCCTTCTTTGGAAAGTAAAATATAGGAAGAAAAATAAGAAACAGTTTTATGACCTGAACGTCACAAGACTAAGTGAGTCAGTTTGAAGAACTATGTGTCCTGTCATACCTAGTGGGAGAATTTGTGTCTAAATGCTGGAGTTTTTATTGCTACTGTCATTAAGTGTTGCCTCTGTGAGTGCAAATACTTGGTGTTCTTTTGTAGCTGATGGAAATCTTAATTTCTTCTCTCTCTTTGTCTAAGGTATTGTTGCCAGTGTGCATCAGGTGAAGTCGTTTCTCAATCACACTGCATATCTATCCTGCTATTTTCCAAACTCTCAGAAAACTGACATAAAGGATTTAAGAATTTTTTGGCAAAAAGGTGATGGTGAAGTGGTGCATGAAGTATACTACGGCCAAGAAAAACACGATAACCTTAGTCCTAAATATATAAATCGCACCAAGATGGATATGGACAAATGGACCTTGCAATTGTTAAATGCAGGAATTGTGGATGAGGGACAGTATACATGTATTATACAGCACAGAGATAAAGGATCGCCAAAGGTCATACACACATCCGAGTGCATACTGCACATTATTGGTAAGTAATCTCTTCTATTTGTCATCTGGTCTGGGTTTTGGGTTTGGTTTGGGGTTTGGGGGGGTTTGGGTTTGGGTTTGTTTTTTGGTTTTTTGGGGGTTTTTTTGGTTGGTTTTTTTTCGGGGCGGGGGGAGGGGGGGGGGGTTCTCTTTCACTTTGTTCAGTCCAGAATTGCATGGTACTGTCCTCAAGCCACTGAAGATGCACCTGCACCGGAACAGAAGATGGATAAGAGCATTCTCAATAGAAAATCCTCAGCTCTGAATGAAAAGCACTCAGGTGGAAGCAATCAGTAGTAGAAAATGAGGCAATAATTTGCTCAATACTGCATCATTCCTGATTCTCACCCTGTCATACTTTGTAGTGAAAACCATTCTGCCTTCTTCCTCTTGCCTCCTGCAAGTTTTATGGCTTTTAGGACTCTGGAAAATACACTTCTTTATTTGCATCTGATGCACTGCCTTCTATTAAAAGCAATAGTAGTTAGCATTGTTGGTGGTAAATTACAATTGAAATATAACAAGATTTCTGCAAACACCCAGCTATTTTATGATGATATAAATTACAGGGAAAATAAAGAAAAGAGCAGCTCATATGTGGAGGAGTAGAAATTCATATGCTCAGTTAGAGTAAGATTGAAAATATCTCTGAAGAAAAAATGTAGGCAATGATGAGATTCAACCTGATTTCTTGCATGTTATCAGAGGAAAAGCCAGAAAATCTTTTAACAGGGGAATGGGGTTCAGTGAGGAAGCAATCTTTTCCTAATATTTTCTAGTATTTTTAGTAATTCCTAATATAATTTCCTAATGTTTTTCTATTTGAAGCTGTTCTGCTAGTAACCTTTGTCCGTATGCCTGTGTTCTCTCTTCCACTATGATAGTGCTAGTCATTAATAATATCATCTAACTTCCACTGGTGTTCTCAGGCTTCAAAACTGCTTCAAAAAAGAATAGGCCATGTGTAACAGCAGCCAAAACCAGTACCAGGATGTCTGAGCCTGTTTAGCTTTGTGCTACCAGCAAGTGTTCCCTCAATTCACAGATAGAAAACCTAGATTGTTAGTTTTGATTCTCCCAGAATTTACTCAACAAGTATTTTCAGCAAAGTTTTAGAACCCAGAAACTCATAATGTCCACTCAGTATCAAGACCTCCAATTTTAGAGATGCTTAGCATCAACCATTCAGTTAATTAATTCAAGCAGTTAAATCAGTTATCAGCTTAGCCAACATCTGAGCAACATGTTCTAGAAGTCTCAGGCTTAGGCACTAAAACTCTCTCAGACCCTTTAAGGTTTAACTTAGGAAGACTGGTTTAAACTATTTGCTGCTGTGTTCCTTCCAAATGACTCTCTGTTCAAGAAGCTCCCAAAGGAAGGAGCAGTATAAAATCATATTTAAAAAACCCCAAACTTAAAAAGAATTATAGGAAAAATACAAATGTTGAAATGTACTTATGCTTACCTACTGTTTCTTAATTAGAATCTCATATCATACGTGGAGGGGTTTTTGTAGTATGGCATGTCACACTTAAAATGGACGTAAGAAAGATTGAGTGCTGTACAAGAATGATGGGGCAGTCATACAAAGCTATCCAGATCACTTGGTGACCAAGCCCATTCAGAAATACTGAAGTACCTTCTAATACAGTTTACATGTGTTATTTATATGTATTACATTAGGAAAATATATAGATAGATATATGTATATTATATGTATTGTGTATAGCCAGGATGATTTATATAAGAACAACGAACACAGATCATCCTCCAGAAAGAAGGGAAGGCTTCACAATGGAAAGCTTTGGCTCTTAAAACAGGCAAGGTAGGGACCATGGTGACAAGCAGCTTAACTGGAAATTATGCTGCTATAGCATGGCTCTTGTGCTTCCTTTGGATGGATCAATAAGGGAAGTAGGTGAGACTAGGGAAGCTATTTCAAAATATGCTATTCAAAGAGTTGGGAGTGAAACTGATGTCAGAATAGAGACTTAACAGTTTGTGTCCTCATTTTAAAGGGGATGTTGAAAAACTTAAAAGCATGAAGAAAAGCTCTGCTAGAGTTATCTGAAAGCTAGAAAAAATACAGTCCGACCGCAGACATTAAAAGATTGATCTGATTACCTTATAATGCAGAAGACTGAGAAGAGTCTTGTTTGCAGAGTGTGGAAACCTGAAATACACATAAAATACTGGATATTAAAAAAAAATGCTAATTAATTCAGTGAAGAAATAAAAACAGTCAGTGGCTGGAAGCAGGTGAGAAGTAAGGCACATTGCCCCTTTAGAAAATGGAACAAAACCAGGTAGGGTGATTAAGCCATTGAGAAAAATATTAAGGGCTTGATGGATCTGCTGCCTCTTGAGGTATTTAAATCTAAGCCCACAGCCTTTTTGGAAGAAATGTTATCTTTAAATAAAAAAGACTTCCTGAAACATGCTTTTCTGTTAGCAGTCCAAAGCTCACATATACATAACCCACACCCTGCATGAAACCAACGTCACTTTTCAGTAAATTGAGGTTCCAGAAGCCATAATAACAGAAGTGCTTTGATCAGGGTCTATTCCACTATTTCCACATGTTTACTGTCAATAAGATCAAAACTCTTAAATCACTTAGATGATTTGGCAAGTTTCACAGCCATGGATTACATTCCTACCCCTGCTGTAAAATGCCAAGGAGAGAATAAATACTCCAGACCAGAAGCTGGAGTGAGCAGTCAGCTAAGCAAGTCAGCCCTTGAGGAGAAAGAGGAAGCTTGAGCTCTCTTGAGGGACAACTTAACTAAATTTTGGGGTGTGAAAAAGGTGGGGCTTTTTCCATTTTGAATTCACAGCCATGGACTCTCTTGGGGATTTAAGTGACTAAGCTAAATCCTTCTCTCTGTGTGTTGGCATACAGCAACTAAAAGCAACATCATGTTTCTTCATCCATATTAAGAATTCACCAGAGCAAGGATTAGAGCCTGGATCAAACATATTGAGTGTGCGTGCAGAAGAGTCAGACCCTCTTAGGCTCATATTTTTCTAAGAATCATTTTCCCCCTCTCCAATGTTTCTCTATATTGTCTTTAGTCCTATTGGCACTAAAATAATGAAGTATTTTCAATGAAACCTTGAGTCTGTTTTTTGGGTTTTGTTGTTGGTTTGGTTTTTTTAACTTGCTGTATGTCAACATGCAGTCAGTATTATGTCTACATTCTCTCCTTCTTCTTTCCATTATAGTCTACTATTTCTACTATGACCTTTTAACCAAACAAATCCTGTTTGAGACTATTTGGGAGACTACTTAAGAGAGAGCATTGGTTAAAAGCTTCCATTTATCATTAATATTTTATGTTTAAATAATTCTTCCCACTCCCATTTCACTAATTATGTCTTGCCTGGGAAACTTGACTTTTTAAAGCAACAGGTATGTTTTTCATTTACTGGGATGAGTATCCAATGACAAAGTAAAAGAACTTGTACTGTAGACACTTCCACATAAAATGCCCAGCTAAGGAAGGTCTACTATCAAGATGAGTGAATTACTTTATATGCTGCCAAATGATTACTCATAATACTGACAGACACCAAAGATATTTCTACCTATGACAGCACTGGACCTCCAACTTAACCCATCTGAAGTCCCTCAGATGATTTCTTTTTCTGTATTTCACAGTTAGAAGTTTGTGGTTTTCCCCTTACCGAATCAGGAGGTTGAGAGTAGACAGCACTGTGTCCCATTCCCTTTTTGTGCTTACACACCGACCTGCAAGCAGGCCAGGTTTGATTATTCTGTGGTGTCAATGGATCTAAAGGAGGTGGGAGAGACAGAGGCCCAGTGTCTGGCTGATCAGACTTATGTCCTTGAAACACCCTGAGGACAAGGAGTAGCAAGTCTACATGTACACCAAAAACATAACAAACTCTTTTTGGGACTCCCATTGTTTTCCTGGGAAAATTGTTTAGACTTGCTTCTGCCTGAAAAATCTTAAATAATTGGCAGGAACTGTCACAAGATGTGGTATGTCTGACTCATGATGCTTTGTCTTTGGTCTATTTCAGCCAACTATAGTCAACCTGAGATAGCATGGCCGCACACTGGGGAACTAAAGTCCAACAAATACTTGAATCTCTCCTGTTCTTCCAGCGGAGGTTATCCAGAGCCCAAGCAGATGACTTGGCTAATTTCACACGAAAACACAACACAGAGGCTTGTGCCTCACATGGACATCTCACAGGATGCTGTAACAAAGCTGTACAATGTTACTAGCAAGCTGAATATCACAGTTCCTACAAACACCCTCACTAATATTAGCTGCTTGCTTTTCCTTGGAGAGCAGCTGGGGAGCCTTGTCTCAGTGCCACTAGGCATAGGTGAGTCTCCATTTGCCCATTCCAATTTTTGCACGGGTAGGAGCAGGGCACATTGCAGTAGAGCTGATCACAGATAGTAGCATAGTCAAGGCAGGGAATAAACCCTAAGTAGCAGTAGGAGTTGGTTACAAGGGTTGTACATTCTTCATCCTGTCACCAACAGCCATGGCCACTAAATTCCCTCTCCTTTCCATATGGGAAGTCTTATTACAGCAAGGAGAGGGCACAGAGAAGGAAGGCTACTGCTACACAATCCAGAACACAGCCCTGTTCACCCCCTCCCCAGATGCTGCTGCAGTAGCAACAGAGCAACCTGGATGTCTGGATTAGACAGCAACCAGTCTCTGGAGGTGACATTTAGCTGTTAAGGGAGGTTGCCACTTCACAGAATCAGAGAACTGTTGAGGTTGGAAGAGGCACCTGGAGCTCATCTAGTTCAGCCACTCTGCTCAAAGCAGGGTCGAGAGGTAGCACAGGGCCTTATCCAGTTGAGTTTTAAGTATCTCCCAGGATAGAGACTCCCCAACCTCTTTTAGCAAACTGTTCCAGTGTCTGACTGCCCTGACAGTAAAAAAGTTTTATCTGATGTTTAGGTGCTTGAGCTGCTATTAATCATTCCCTAGAGAGAAGCAGGCGGCTAAACAGAAGAGTCCCTTGGACCAGATTTGGCTCAGAAACTGCCAAATAGACTGTGCTGAGTTTACAAGTAAAGGCCATGAAACTTTGACTAGTCTTAGAAGCATTCCTGGTGGTTTTCGTAACATTTGACAGAATGAAGTGTGCATTCCAAAATGACTGTTTGGGGATTTTTTTTTCTGGGACTGTGTCTTTTTTCAGACACCTCTTGCAAGAAGAAGCTGGGGCCCCAAGTTCCAGTAAGACTTCACTGCTGGATTATCTCAGGGTTCCACACGCCTGATCCTTTATTTAAAGTAAAGCTGTATTTTATTTATCTCCTGGGAGAGGAAAACATTCTTTGACATATTTGTTTGTAAGCCATGGCACAAGCGCATCAAAATAAAGACAATTCCTACATGGCTTGCAGGTGTCTGCTTTAGACAATGTTGAAGATGGAGAGCTGTGCTTCAGTTGACAGGAACAGGGAGCCAAGAGGGAATGGTAATATTGCAGGAAAGCCTACCAGGGTAGTACAGGCATGCACCTTACTACTGCGGATGTAAAAGAAGCTTGCTACTCATTCTGGAAAGAAGTTCCACAGTGCAGTTTTATTCATATAAATTTAGCTAAAGGGTTAAGTCATCAGTGCTAGGTGTGGCAAACTGCCTCTGTTCTCCTTACATTCTAGGATTTTTAAATAATATTAAAATACAATACAGAAGTCTTCTGAGGTTTGCACAGCTCTACATGTTGCTCATGAGTGTTGATATGGCTATATTAGCTATATTAGCTATAGTGCTGCATCCTCCTCTTCCCGATTCAATTCTTCTTCTCTCCTCCTTGGCTTTACGAAAGTAGCCACCTGATAAGCAGTGATGGTGGGTATGAAACTAGGAACTCCACATAAACAAAAGCTTTGCTTGGCAATAACTGAAGCTCTGTCAGTTGCTAACCTTGGCACCAAAACCTCAAAAGCACAATAACCAGAAACAGAGGGAAACTCCTTTGCGTTCCCTGCTACTTTCACATCCCTTGCAGCATTTTGTTAGGCTTTGACCATCATTTCCAACAGATACTAAGTGGTAACATATCCCAGGTTCTTCAAACTTGCACAGTAGCACAGAGTAGCATTGGCACAGTAGCTGCCTTGCAGGCTCTTGTATTAATCAAATTGCTGATCTCGCACGTGTTACCCAAACTTCAGAAAGAGTACTTTGCCTTACTGTTGTTGAAGTAGCTGTTAAGACTTGGTAGTTTCATTAGTTATTGGAAATGGAAATAAAGCAATGTGGATAGTGATTTATTGACACTATTAAAACACTGTAAAAGCAAAGGATGCTGAGGGTCTTTCCCTAAACTTCTAATTCACATAACTTTGGGATAGATGGTTTAAGCTAATTGTAACCGAATTAAATCTTTGCTGTGTGTATATCTCCTCTGTTTTCTTATTCAGAGATACAGGGGGAAGAAATGGAGCAAGTGAAGATAAATTTCTTTGGCCCACTTATAGCTGTGATTTTACTGATCACATTTCTCGTGGGTTTTGTGATACTGAAGAACAGAAATACCTTATCTACCAACCAGAGTAAGTTATTACTTCTCAGCTTCAGCTCTACTGTCCCTCAAGTCACAGGCTTTGCTCTTTGTAATCATCCCTTTAGCTACATTCAAGCTGCTGACAGAAGGTTGTGTTTCATGCCAGACTTAAGCTAAACCCCTTGGACAGTTTAGTTCCTGCAACATCTTAGTCCATCTGGCAGTAAGTCAAAACATCTTTCTCCTGTCTTGTCCTGAGATCCACTTCTCCCTCTTCTTTGTGCTCTCTGAGACTGCCATGGCAACAGCTCACCACTTCTTCCTGCAGTTTCATCCTTTTTTCCTGGTTTCTTGGTAGATTTGGCTCCTAAATCCATTGAACTGTATAAACCTTTCTTGTCCATCACCATTTATAAGAAAGGTGGAGCTGGGGAAGGGATGAGATGAGGCTTCTGTCAAGTGCAAGTATCTTTGTCATCACAGAGCTGAAGGATCCAAGGCATTGCTCCACCACAGGCTGCCCAACAGGGGACTGGAAGAATCATCTTGTACTAGGAACAGAATTCAGTCTTTGCGTTGCATTTCTCTATTTTGTTCCAACACTAGTCTCAGCAGTCCAGGGTTTATTCTGCACTGAAAGTATCCTCATGCTGACATCAGAGTCTATCCTTCCTTGCAGCAAGAGCAAAGAGCATTCCTCACAGTCAGTCCTGTTTCCTTACTCAGCCAAGAGTCCTGAGCCCCACCTCATTCTTTCTCCAAATCCTAAGATAACTGGACATTTACTATCAACACTTTTTCAGCTCCTGTTTCTCATGTTTCTGTAAATGACATATTCATCTATTTTAGGTGTCAGTCTAGCAGTCTAGAAGCTATCCAGCTTGAAGCAGAGGCGATCAGCCAGACTGCTGACTGGGAAGCATCTCTGCACATAGCAAGGCCTGAGGTCCTGTGTTCCCAGATGCTCTGCCAGAACAAGAATCCACCCCAGATATCCTACAGAACAACATGCAACATTTTTGTCTGATGGCTGAAATCCACTGTCCAGTGTTCTCTGCTTTTAGTTTTGCTCCAGAATGGTAGTAATTATGAAGCTCTGCCTATCTGCACGGCTACCTCTTTGCTCTATCTTCATGATGCACCATGACATTGTAAAATCCTGAGAGTCAATGAAGAAAGCAGAGCTGCATGGGTTACAGAAGGGAATGTCTCAGAAATAGAAAGAGTTAGGCCACAATCTGTGAATCATAACCATCACTGGAAACATGATCAGAGGCAGGCTATTAATCATGAGCTATAAACGCTTTTGGCAGAGCCAGTGTGGCTTTGTACCAGTTTTCTTGTAAAGCTCCGCAGCAGAAAGAGGAACTTCGGGGCATGTCCCCACCTTCTGAGAAAAGTCATGCAATTCATGTCAGCATTTGAAACTAGAAATTACCTGAAGGAAAGACTTGCTTTAAATATAATTTCTGGTTATCTGGATTTTATTTTTTTACTACCATCCAAGCTTAATATACCCAGTTAGTACCTGCACACTTTGTTCCTCTGTATTCTGGCCAGATGCTGTACTAGTTGTTCAGGTGGATGCAGGGATAGCAAATGAAAGCATGAGGTATCATTCATATGTGTATAAATCTAAATATACAAAATTAAGCTAAGCAGATAATGAAAAAAAATATTATATAAGTAGGTCATGTTGCAATTTGGTTGACTATGTTGTCCCTTTCTTAATCGTGCTTCAAACTTTGAAGCTAAAGCAATCCGTGTGCTATGGTATGCTCAGCTATAGGAAGTAGTTTTTACCTTTCAGAAAAGATTCTCCGTTTCATTCAAAATATGCCAGTTCTCCAGTCTTGAATGATCTCTGCACTTTATATTCTTCAACAGCATTGACATTGTTCAGGAGGAAGAATGCAGCAGAATTGAGACAAAATTCTTCTGAGGTCTTGATTGTGTTTGTAGGTCTGATGTTTTCAGCAAGAGCAGGGACATTAGCATCACATTCTCAAGACAAATTTCAGCTCAGAGTTGCAGTCTGGGGATATAAATTCTCTACAGCTTCTGCTGGGTACAAATATTCTTTTCTGTTAAATAATGTTGTGAGTTGCTAGACTCCACTGCAATTTTTACTCTGTTTTCAAGTGTGTGAGAGAACATGCATGTCCTTTTGAGTTAGCAAAACCATTTGGGAGTCAGTTCATTAAGCTATTACACTAACATTCCAAATATTTTCATTCAGATTAGTATCATTCAGATTTTGTTAAAAGTTTTATTTTTATGTAAAAGTTTATATTTGCTAGCAAACTTATTTAATGACTTATTAAAATATATGTCTTTTTCTGCGTTGGTGTTTTATTCTCCTGTCATTAAAGCAGTATATTGGGGAATACCCACATTTGGTGTTCTCAGGGAGGAAACACTCCCAGAATTATTTCTTGGAAGCAAATGAAGAAAAAAGGTATTTCTGCAATGACCAAGAATGGCACAACTGAAGGTTTCATACATTCATTTATAGAGCTAGATATATGCGCACAACTCTGTGTATGCATACCTCCTTGATTTATTGACCTATACACCTCAAAGATAAGATTCACTTAGCAGAAAAAAAAATTCTAAGCACTTGGAAATTCAACAGTTTTTGCAACATGCCTTAGTACCTCTGAGGGGGCTTTTCACTCCGATACACTGTCTACTATCACTATCACCAGCTGTAACTAGTGGGAAAAGTCACATGGTGCGTTATGTTTATCTTTTGACAACTTCCATCCTTAATTTGTTCCTAATTACTGAAGTTGTTTGTTTTCACCCCTTGCCATCCCTCTACTTTAGGCTTCCAACCTCCTTCTATTACCTGATCAATTTCTCTACCTCCTCTTTTCTTGCTCTTAAAATCAACTCTACTTCCCTCCTGCAGCTAAAGACAGTTAAGGGGGAAAAAAGCAGGTGGGCTTCAGGGAAGATCTTAGTTTGTCTCCATCTGTTCAAATGCATTAATCCTCTGCTCTAGCAGGTGTAATGAGCACAGTAGCAAGGCACAAGAAAAATGTAGCTGATGTGCTGGCATTTCTGTCCTCCATACAAATACATTCACAAATACATTCAGATTTCCAGGCTATCTCCTCACTCACTTTGTAGTTTTTTCTTTGACAGCATGCTTTCAGTCATTTAGTGACTCTATAAACATGGCAAGCAAACAAATGAGCATATGCCCACTACATACCATAGCATGTAACAGCTTCACTTAAAACCACCATTCCTTTATTTTTAGGCATAACATTATGAATTTCAGAAAATGCTAACAGAAATGGAGACTGTGTGTTAAACCAGTATCCAATACCCTAAGGTAAAATCCTGTCATCAGAGTTGTGATAGATTGCTTCAGGTTCACTGGTTAACCAGCACTGAATCACAGAATAGTTGAGGTTGAAATGGACCTAGGGAGACTGTCCGGTCCAACCCCCCCTGCTCAGGCAGGGTCATCTGGAGCACGTTGCCTAGGTCCACATCCAGACAGCTTCTGAATATCTCTGAGGGGGGAGACTCCATGACCTATCTGGGCAACCTGCTCCAGGGCTCAGTCACCCTTCACAGTAAAAAAGGCTTTCCTTGTGTTCAGAAGGAACCTCCTGAGTTTCAGCTTGTGCCCATTGCCTCTGGTCCTCTCACTGGGCACCACTGAAAAGAGCCCGACTCAGTCTTTTTCCGCAACCTCCCTCCCTTCAGGCATTTATACACACTGATGAGATTTCCCTGAGGCTTCTCTTCTCCAGGCTGAACAGTCCCAGTTCACTTAGCCTTTCCTTAGATGAGAGATGCTCCAGTCCCTTAATTATCTTTGTGGTCCTTCATTGGACTCCCTCCAGTATGTTGATGTCTTTCTTGTACTGGGGAACCCAGAACTGGACAGAGGACTCCAGGTGCTGTAGGACTCAGCAGTGCTAAGTAGAGGGGAAGGATCACCTCCCTCAGCCTGCTGGCATTGCTTTCCCTGATGCAGCCCAGATCTTGTTGGCAGCCTTTGCCACGAGGGCGCACTGCTGCCTCATCTGCAACCCGTCCACCAGGCCATCCATCTCCTTTTCTGCAAAGCTGCTTTCCAGATGGTTTGCCCCAGCCTGTACTGGTGCATGGGGTTATTCCTCCCAAGGTGCAGGACTTTGAATTTCCCTTTGTTGAGGTTCCTCTCTGCCCATTTCTCCAGCCTCTTGAGAACGCTCTGGGTGGCAGCACAACCCTCTGGTGTGCCAGTCCTCCCAGCTTTTTATCATCGTTAAACTTGCTGAGGGTACACTCGCTCCCATCATTCAGGTCATTAGTGAAGAGGAAAGTCAGTTTTACTGCGGATTTCTTAATGTCACCCAGTGCTACTGCAACAAGCGATACTTTCTTATGTTTAACAGGTGAAGGGACAGTGAAGTGTTGCATTTCCAGAATATTCCATGGTCAGTTCTGAGGGGATTGTCATTAACAAGTCATATTATGGCAAATGTCCATTAGTGGACTTCTTCCTCTTCAGGTGAATTATTTGCTACTGGGCATTACATTTGACCACAGAAATATGGCAATTCTATTAAAGAAATCTAGTTCTTATGTGTATTACCTCTAAGATTTGGTTTCAAATTCTCTTTCTCCCTCCTTTCCAAACTCAGAAGGAAAAACAAACAAACAAACAAACAAAAATTTGATATGAAACACTTATCTACACTGGAATGCTGGGCTGTCATAATTCATAACTGGTCTCTCTTTGCTTTCCCTTCTTCTGGACTGGGAGGGCCACAATGCTGGGGCAGGGAAGGGCCTAAGGAAGACATGTTTTCTGATCCCAGGGTGGGCTACCAGAAGGTTCTCAAGAGAAAATATACAATTAGGCAGGAAAACTGGTGAAAGAAGAGAAAGATGGGGGAAATGGATGAGGGCTAAGAAAGTGTAAGGAAAAGAGTGACACTCTGGGCTGGCTTGCAACAGGAAGTGCACATGCATCAAGTGCAGAGCCTAGGCACAAGCCCCTGCTTCACAGACCCCAGGAAAGAAAAGGTTCTGGCAGCAGCAGTGCCACTAGCAAGGAGAGCTTCTGCACAGAAGTCCTGAAATCCAGAATATTCTTACAGTCCTTGACTTGCCATACCTCCTTACATACTTGTGAATTTTATGGCAGGTTTGCAAGATCAAATTTTCCTGCACTTGGTGTGTGCTTGATGCTGAGACCTGCATACCTTTTCTCCACTGCTTTTGTTAATACAGCTCTTAAAACAAAAACTTATGAAAATCATAAAAATAATGCCTAGCCACCCATTCCTAATAAGCAGTGCTTATTATTTCAGAAGGACATGGAACTAGGAAAAAATGGAAAGATGAGGTGAGAATAGCTCAGATTGCAGTTACATACATACACGCACAGCTTATGAACGATTTACATTGCCCATGAATATTTTTTCTTCTGAAACATAAAAGTTAAATCAAAAGCACAACTAGTTTCTTTCAAAATAATTTTATAAAGCCTTCCTCAGCCTTGTTCTCCTGCTGTTAGCAAGACAAACTGCTCCATTTTCAGAGTGTTCCAAACTGAGAATCTCTCTACCACCTCAACAACTTTCTTTTACACCCTTTTTCATCTTTGCACTCCCTCTGTCCTGCAAACATTATAGAATCCACAATCTGAGGGAGACTTTTCTCAAGGGTCTCAAGATACTCCATGAAAACAGCTTTCACTTGCCTTTCAGTTTGCCAGAACTACAGTGTTTCCCAGCTGAGAGGGCTAATGCAATCCCTGCAGGTATGAAAATCAGACTATGACACAGAAGCAGAGGTGAGATCTTAGTACTTTACCTTGCACTGTTAAATGCACTCCTGTATCCAGATATATAAGTCATGTTTCAAAAAGATGTTAAAACATTAGAAATAGAAGTGATAAAAAGTGACTAAGGCTCTAGAAAGCAAGTTTACAATGTGTAGTTTATGGAGCTCAACATATGCAGATGATGAAGAAAATGGAGAAGGGACCTGATGAATCTGTCTAGCATTCCAACATGGAATGACTGGTTAGATAAGGAAGATGTGAGAGATCCTTCCTAGGAGTGACTCTTGTACAGGGGAGCCCAGAACTGGACACAGTACTACACATGTGGCCTCACCAGTGCTGAGTAGTGGGTAAGGATCACATCCTTTGACCTGCTGGCAACACTCCTCCTAATGCAGCCCAGGATAACATTAGCCTTCTTTGCCACAAGGACATGTTGCTGGCTCATGTTCAGCTTGGTGTCCACCAGGACCCCCAGGTCTTTTTCTGCAAAGCTGTTTTCCACCTTGTCAGGTCCCAGTGTGTACTGCTGCATGGAAAGGAGACAAAGAAGTTGAGTTAAAAGAGGCAGAGTAAGCAGGTTTCTGGAATGTATCTGAAAGAGCCAGCATATAATAAAGGTTTGTACTGAGGAATAGAAAGGGAATGATTTAAAAAAAAAAAATAGGTGGAGAAAAATTATGACACCTAGCAAGACAGACTGTGTGGGAAGAAAAGCCAAGACAAACCCAAGGAAAGAAAAGAAGATGCTCAGTAGCATATTCCCTCATCACTAGATAGCTTCTTGAGAGAATTATCAGTGGTCACAGCTTCCACTATTCAAGTTGCCTATGGCAACAGAGCATATTGTGAGAGAGGTAGAAATCAAGCTTTTCCTATCAGATCAGACATCCAGCAGAGGAAGACTCTAAAACTCTGAGATCTTCTTTCTTCAGACATCTTCTTTCTATGTCTGGGATATTGTACAAGACCCACTCTCCATCTGCAGTTTGGAGAGTGTCTCAGATGAGGTTTATTCAGATTGGACTGGCTGAAACTGGCAGAATTATGCTGATGGATAACAACAGATCATGTGGCCAGTCATCTTTGTCCAGATGTACTGGAAAAGATCATTCAAAATAATGAACCTCTCAA
This sequence comes from Haliaeetus leucocephalus, assembly GCF_000737465.1. NCBI lineage: Eukaryota > Metazoa > Chordata > Aves > Accipitriformes > Accipitridae > Haliaeetus > Haliaeetus leucocephalus. Next base: position 23,097,124 of record NW_010972664.1, read on the forward strand.
TAACAACTAATTCCCTCTCCTGCTTTAGTTCAACTACAGTTAGAGCTGATCATTATACTTAAAAGGTAAAGGTATTGCTTAACTTCTTTGGAATGATGGGAAAGAAGGTTAGAAGTGCTCAGGAGTGAAAAACAGACTGCAGACCTAAGCCTTTATAGAATTTCTATTAGCCTATAAGCACTAGGAAGGGTTTGGGTTTTTTTAATTGGGTCAGTGGTTAAGTCCTTCAATATTATGTAAGCACCCAGAGCAGAAAATGTATAAAAACAACTGCAGTACAGGAACAGAGTAGGTTTTATCAAGCAAAATACCAAAATGCTCTATCAGCATAACACACTGATACATCAAAACCCAGCTTCCTCTAAAGTAATGCAAAGCAGCTGTTTGATCCCAGCAACCAGAGTTAGGAACCATGGCACATACTTATCAGTTTTTTACCACTTCTTAGCTTCCTCTTATTGGCAAAAAGTGAGCGGAAAACTGGATTCAAGGGTATCACATCCCAGACATTCATCTGCAGGGGAATTTTGGGAGGCTGACTGTAACTAGCCTCTCTAAAACCCAACAAGAACACCCGCAGCAGCAGTACGCCACTGAGGAAAAACGTACTTGTGTCTTATAATGAGGGTCCCTAGCCAGGCCCCTGGGCTTGGCTCTTTATTTCCTCTTTCTTCACCTTTGCTTTCCTGGAACGCTTGACCAGCAGCGTCGACAGGCTCCCGAGGAAACCCGGCGCTCTCCTCCGGCCCCCCAAACATCCCTGAGGCGGGGAGCACCTCCAGGTAGCCCGACCAACGACCTTTGTTCAGGGAACTGCCTCCTGCTCTCGCCGGTTACCCTGACCCCGCCCCCCCCGGTACCCTTTTGATTCCACATCAGTTTTTTTCATTCAAGAAAAAGAAAATAAACTTAAAAAGAAGCGAGGGGCGGGCAAAGCAAACTCCCGCCGACGGCCGTTGCGACCGTTGGCCGTGGCGGGGGGGGGGGGGCGCGCCCCGCCTCGCCCCGCGGCCGTTGGGGGGCGATGCGCGCGCCTCGCCTGCCCCCTGGCGGCTTCCCGCCTTCCCGCCTTCCCGCTCCCCCTCACCTCACTCACCCTGACAGAGGAAGATGTCCGGCTCCCCTGACAGAGGAGGCTGCGGGTGTCAGAGGGTGTTTTGTGGAGAGGCGTGGGGTCACAGGCTGAAGGCCACGTCGGGAGGGCTCCAGCTGACCCTCCGGCTCCAAAGGGGTGGGCTGTGAGGCCAGACTGGGCTGCCCAGGGCTTTGTCCAGTCAGGTCTTGAAAACCTCCAAGGTTGGAAATTGCACGGCCTCGCAGGGGGACTTGGTCTACTGCTTGACTGTCCTCGCAGAGAAAACGTTTTCCTTACACCCAGCCCAAACCTCTCTTCTTTCAGTTTCTGTCATCTCTCACCATGCACCACTGTGAAGAGCCTGGCTCCATTTTTTTTCTCCATAACCTCCTTGTAGGTGTTGGAAAGATGCAATTCAGTATCCCTTCTCCAGGCCAAACAAAGGGCGCTCCATCGGCCTCTCCTCGCAGTGCAAGTGCTCCAGCCCCATCACCACTGGGGTGGTCTCCCACCAAACTTGCTCCAATTTATCCACGTCTTTCTTGCGTTGGGGAGCCCAGGACTGGACACACTATTCTAGATGTGGTCTAAGAAGTGCTGACTAAAAAGCGGTAGCGTCAGTCCCCTCACTTGTTCTACTGCCAATGCTGCTGTCAACACAGCCCTGGGTACCGTCAGCCTTGTTTGCTGCCAGGGCACTCTTCTGTCAGGAGCTACATGGACAGAAATCATCTCACCAGCGTCTTCCTCCCTACTGATGGGACACTTTTTGTCTTTTCCCCAGCGGCAGCTAGCACTTTTGGAGATGAGGTATTGAGAATCTATGCATTCACTCTGCCAGTCTTTGATGTTGCCTTGTAGTTTTGTCATTTCTCCTTCTCTCTCAGGCCTGGCTCATGACCAATCCCACAAGTTTAACCCACTCTCAACAAATTCCTTGCAATTTGTTCCGCTCACATTTTGGGAACTTTTCATATAAAACTAGAAAGCAGCCAGAAGATACAGAGAAAAGGAGATTTGTTCACATGAACAGAACTGTAAGGTGGTCCAGGCAAAAAAGAAGCCGTAGGACAGCAAGATTGAGGTTTAGAAAGCAGGGAAACTAATTATAAAGTGTGTTTGAAAGTGGAAAGCTATTCAGAAAACTGAATGCAACAAGTAGAATGGAGTTCATACAGACCATTGAGAATCTGGACACATCAAAGGCAAGGGACAGAGACTCTCTAAGGGGAGAAGTTCCTTCTTCATGAAATTTATAAAGCCTGCAGATGAAAGTTGCAGTTGATGGAAAGCAGTTTTCCTCTCAGGGAAATAATAATTTAAATTAATTATTTAAAGTATACTCTTACTCTTAAAAGGGAAATTAGGAAAAAAAGTATTTGTAAAAACTGGAAAAAAATCTAGTCAAAGCATTTAATTTCAATAGTGACAGTACTATACAATCCAAACAAAATAAGGATCAGAATGAGAACATATAAAATATCAAAATAATACCTTTTGAGTTTTAATTATTTGTCCCCCCAACTTCTAAAGACAATTTTTGAAAATTGTTTCCAGCATTTTCAAGAGGAATAATAAAAAAAAAAGATCTGTTGAAATTTTCTTTTTAATACCTAAAGGCTTCTCTGCACTGAATTTTCTTTATGGGCTGATCTCAACAGACCTAAACAGAAGCACTGGGAGACTGATCTACCAGTTAATAGAGAGGCCTGATAGTTTTGGTTAGATAGATTCCACTATCTAACATATGTCATTAGACATGTATCAATGTAAGTACAGTGTTCTTTAAGCTGCATAGTACAGTACAACTCCATTGTGTATACTCTTCTCCATCGGCACTATTTCCTGAATCTTTTATTGGTGTGAAGAAGTACAATTTCAAAAATGAATAACAATATGAAAAGAATGGAATTAAGTAATACCACTAAGAGGAAGAAGGTCAGACAAGAAAAGGCCCTCTGAAGAGTCTTCATGTGGCAGAACTGTAAAAAAAACAAGTAGTACTAAATCCTTTTAGTTTGCATTAGCACTACGTACAATAGAACATCAGCCATCTGAGACATGAAAATACATTCTCTTACATGCCTCTATTACAATTTCCAAGCGTTTAGGTAGGTTGAGTAGGCACCCGTAGGGGAAGGCTCCAGCATCACTTTTATTACACATGTATAATGACTGCCACTGTGCAATGCAGAGTAGTACTGATAAAAGTGTGAAGCTGGGCAGGGGTGTCACAGTGACATTTTGCGAAGTACTCTTTTGTCACATTCCCTGGTGACCTCAACATCTTAAGGAAAGATGGTGTTATCATGTCCTTATGGCATTACCTAGGGCAGCAAGCAAAGGAGATGTAGGGCTCTGTCAGAAGGAAGCACGTGTTCCTGTGATTATGGATTTTTAGCAGGCAACTTTTGCTTTCCCTGGGCATTTTAGGAGGTAAACTGAAGAGCGCGTGGCACTTACTTTAAGTCTTGGAGACATTACCATAATTATTTATTGGCTTTATATAAAAATGTTACTTACCTATTACTGATCTTCTCTGAGATACTTTGTCTTAGTGTACATTCCTACTCTGGCTATACAAGCAATATTAACTGAAGTTTTTCCCTTGGCAACATCTGAAAAGTACTTTAAAACCCCACTCTTTTTTCTTCCTTTTCTCCCTCTCAGGTGCAGGAAAGAAAAAAAGAAAAAAGAAGAGGGAATGCCCGACCCTTCCAGTCGTGGCAGCAGCTCTGCATGTTCCAAGAATACAAAATATTCTGGAAGAAAGCCATCAATATCACTTGAGCTGTTGCAGTTGATACCCTGATTGTAGCAGGAGCATCTTTTTTTACCTTTCACTGTACATGTCTGAGAAATCTGAAGTAAAATAACAGTCTTTGTGCAGATCTCACCAGCCCTTAGGTCTCTTTGGCTCAGAAACAAAAGTCATTGGACCCTCCATGGACTCAGCCTTGCTAATATGAGAAGAAGAAGTTGCCTGAAAGCCAAATTGCACAAGAAGCTTCAAAAACATATGCAGGAAAAACATCCAGAGAAGTAAATTTCCTGATTCAAGTGCACTTCTTGAATAATCTCTAACAAGTATGTCAGCAAATACAGTATATTGCATGGCAGGCAACTGCAATGGGTCTTTGCCTTCCTAGCTCTTCCAGGTGATGTAAATACAACCAAATGCTGTTTATGTGGAAAGATGAAGATGACAGCAGATAATCACAGGCTTAAGTGGTTTCTCCACAACAAATCTGAGTGAAAAAAGTTGAGATCTTCTGTAGCTCCTGATGAAAAGTTTCTGAGCATTAGTTAAGTAAATCTATATCTTGCTGTGTCAGGATGTTCACAGTAGCTCAGTGAGAGAAAATCAGAAAAAAACGCATCCTTTTAGTATATGATGGCAATACTGCTACTGAAGGCATACTCCACATTCAGTGGGAAGATCCACTGCTTTTATTTTAAGGAAGTAGTCCAATATAGCTGGTAGAAATGCAGTGTCAGGAAAAAGTGAGTTAGATTTTACACACAGTAGAGAATGCGGATTGTTCTAACATGTTTGTCCAGTGGTCTTCTCCCACTGATTAACAAAAATGTCTATTATTGAAGAGGAACAAGCTTACTCTGTTCCTCATTCTGAGAGCTGGAAGCAGCTGATGTGATTAAGCAGCTGAGTGATAAATCCATTCTTAACTGAGCTTTAGAAGATCTGTGAGAAGAGGCAAAATTCTGAAACTTTGTACCAGAAAATATAAAAGGCCCTGGAACCAATCCTGCACGAACCTTGCTGGGAACTAGTGGAAGCATCACAACCTCATCCCTTATCCTTTTGGTAAGTACACATAGACCAGCATCAGGAGGAGAACTAACCTGTGTGAGTTTGCATATTTCGAGATGTGGGTGTTTCCTGCTTCTTTACACAGGAAAGTGTAAAGATGTTTGTCTGAAGCTCCATTCTGTTCAGAAACTTCTGCAGCGGAGTGCTGGATAGAATTTATTTTCAGTGAAAGAGAAATGTGGTTGCCCTGTTAGTTGTCCAGCCTAACATATAATTAAACAACTTGTGTGATGTATCATAAGGCAAAAAGTATAAAGATGCATTCTGAGGAGAATTTTTTTTTTTTTAACTAAGTAAAATTTCTTGATTCACAGACCAAAGGAGGAATCTGCCACCTTTAAGTCATAGAAAAAAGAATTACAGGGTCCTTTACAATGTCCCTGGTGAGAGTAAAAACCAAGTCACTGGTGTCATGGACCCTCACCCTTAATGACTTCTCTCCTGCAGCCTAACCCCGACATGAAAATAGAGAACTGAGCTCTGGCCCAGAGTTATCTCTTATTGGTTTTCCAGGAGACTCTGCTATGGAAACACATCCCAAGAATGACCCTGCAATGGAGTCTCAGCCACAAGGAAATGCAGCTGAGAGATCAAGTTACCTTCAGTGAGGGAGCCACATGAAGGCCTGTCTAATTCTGTATGTGTCATATTCATTCTATGTAGGAACAGTTCACTACTGAAATATCTGAGATGGACCACAGCAATTGTTTAACATTACCTGCAGACAAATGGTTCAAAGGAAATTAGAAGGACGGCCGACAAGCTGAAAATTCCAAGGAGCTTATTTCCTGCATTTGAAAGTAGATAGGAAAAAATTAAAATGGTGCTTATGATTAGCTGCAATCTGATTTATAATCTGGCATAAATGAAACCTTTCAGCAATAGGGAAAGCCTGGAATTGAAACAATGGAGCTAAACAGCTCCAAAGAAGAGCTGAGGAAACACTTGGGAAACTCACTTTAACGGAAGGCATCTGTGAAGGTCCTGGTGTCTTCGTAGCGCTGAGGTATGTGTCAGGGCAGACACAGAAACTGGCATTGGAGCTATCTAGTCATTTAGGTGCTCGATTTGTTGGCATTACTATAATATGCAAACAATTCCCAAGTAAGGTAGACAAGTACTGTCACGCTGTGCCAGCCGTAGGAGAGCTAAAGCACAGAGTTAAGCAATTTTACTGAAGCAATACAGGAGGTGTTTGAAAGAGCAAGGTACAGAATCTGATCTCCTGAGAATCATTCCACTGTCTGATCCCCAAGGCCATTCTTTCTTGTTGAGCCAGCTGCTCAACAACTGATCTCAGTCACTGCAAACCACTTTTCCAACAGGAAATCCACATTCTGGGCTTTGCTTGAACCGGGTTAAAAAAGGATATAGATGTCTCCGAATGGCAAATCAATAACAAGCAGTTTTAGAATCTGGGCAGACTTTGGTCTGCAAGGGAAAAAGAGCACAGCAGAGGAAACAAGTCAAGTCAGAGGCTTGAAAGTAGTTTGGCAAATGTGGATTAAAGGAAGTATTGGTTTATTGCTTTAAGTATCCTATATTCTTGTCAGAATATGCTTTTGTACTATCTAGAGCAAATATCCCTGCTTGTCATCCATCCAAACGAGTATACTTAATCTTTTATTAATAACTGCATCTCTTAAACTAGCCATTGGCATTTCCATGGCTCCTGCATCCTAGACTATTGTACATGTGCAGTCAGTACACAGCACTATTAATAGATTTTCCATAGTAATCCTCCTGTAGTCGCTCACTTCCCAGACACCTAAGGAAATGCATCACATCAGCAGTACAGCGCAGATATTGCTAGTGGGAAGTGCCGGGAAGCTGTCAGTAGGCAGTAGGGACCAGCTTACTAACCTGATCAGGAACTTTTGAACTTTACCACACTGGGGACAATATAGAAATAGACAGATTGCCTTGTAAATAATTTCTTGTCTTCTTTGCAACCATAGAGAACATGCTTCCCTGTGTGCATATCTGTGTGGCTAATTATTGCCTCCAGTAATTCCAGCCCCTGTAAAAAAAACCCAAAAAACTTCATGTTATCATCTCCACATCTTACGTGGTCAGGCCTCCTACTCAGGATACCTGCATCAGCACCTTTTTTTCTGTGCTGGTCTTGCTGACCTGTACCTTTTGACAGCTCTTGATAAAAAACTAGTTACCACCAGGTGATGATATGTTTGTTACTGACAAGCAGCTTGTGCTCTTAGGCCCCCATATGAGGAGTTTTGCATTGCTGTTAAACACAGGCCTTCTTAAAACCGGTTATAGATTTTCTGAAGTAACATTGTTCATTAGGAAAAGCTAATTCTTTTAAACCAGCCCCACTAGTAAGAAAGAACAGCTTTTCATAAATTGACTCAGTAAAAGTCTGGGGAAAAAATTCTGTGGTTATGATATCTGAATTTTATGTTTTCAAAATGAAGCTTTCTTTTTCAACTGGAAAATCTTTTTGTTTCCAATATTTGTGTTTTAAAAGGTTTAAAATGTTCAGAAGCTCAAATGGAAAAAGTGGTTTTCAAAATCAGTGTAACAATATTTCAGATCTCCCCAATCATTTTTCCCCACAGATTATTTCCCGCAGAATTTCCATTCACTATGTTTTATAAGCTTAGGGTCTTTCTGCCACTTCAGGAAGAAGAGATATTTCAAAATCAGACCTTCACAGAAACAAAAAACTGCTTGAGGCTCCTCTGTAAACTTTCTCTATTTTTTTCACATCACTGATGCCTATCCAGATATTGCAAATCAGGCACTCTTCTAAAGCTGTTCTTATTAGGGCCTTTGCCAATAACTTGGCCTATTTTCCAAACATCTGCTTGTGTTTAGCGTGGTTCATTTAAAATCACAGACATTGGCAAAATGAATACATTCCATCATGCCCTTTCCTGTAGATGACTTTGGTACTCTAGGTGTTATTCAGACTTTCTAGATCAAAGAAACAACCACTTCATATTTCAGTTCCAGGGTCTGAAATACTGCAAGAACAATCTGATCTATCTGTACAGTACTGTGCTATTTCTAGTTTCATTCCTGGCTGAGCAGGGCAAGTGAAGAGATATGTAAGCACTTAAAAGCATAAATCAAATTTGAACTTGGAGCACTGATGCTTAATACATTGGACAAAACATGCCTGGCATTGCTGTTGTCAAGCTCTGTATCCAGTAAATAACTTCTTTTATACTGACTGCATCAGTATTGCCGTGTAGAGGGTCCCAGGCGGAGATTTGATACTTAGGGCTCAGGGAGTCAGTCAGAGCCTGCAGTAAGGCTAAGATTTAAACAAAAGTGTTGCTGCATTGTCTAACTGTATGTGTTTCACTATGTACACTCTTAAAAAGGTGGACAGAGTAGAGGTATATACGCATAAAAATTGTTTCAAATGTCGTTCATTCATTAGAACACAGGACTGAGTGTTGAGTATCTCATCTCTGAGTATCTCATCTCTAAAATGGGAATAATAATACTTCCTTCCCTGGGCAGGCATCAGTCACCCCTTTGGTAAATCATAAGTATTTCACTACAAAGTCACATCTTGGTGGTCTTTTTGGCTATAGGAAGGGTTAGTCAGTTAATAATTACCCTACTAGCAAAGTATTTGGCCCTTTTAAAAATTAAATCCTTGATGCTGTAAGAACAAGGTCCACGGAGAAAGGAACAGTCTCTGCTGTTGCCAGCTCTTACTTTCTGATTGCGTGACTTGACTTTGCACCTCAACTCTCTGCACATTAGTGTCCCTGATTGTTAGATAAGGTAATGGTCCCTCAAGCTACAAAAACGCTTTAGCATCCCTAGACAAAAGGCACTGTGGAAGCACAAAAGAACTGTTTACATGAGTTAAAAAATAACTTTTAACCTTTGATCCTGAAGATCTATTTCACCTGTGCACCATATGCTCGAAGGCCTGACAGCTTCAGCTTCACCTTTTTCCTGTGGATGCACTCTTTGACTTCACAGCCCTTATGCTTTTAGCTTGATGGCATCCAAGATGTTTCTTAGCAATCATATTCTGCCAGCAACACACATTCTTTGCTCCTCAAGATCTGGGAAATTTACTGCATTCCTCTCTTTTCCACACTGCTCTTTAGAGAAGTTAACCTCTGAAGAAACCCAAGGAAACAAACAAGAAATCCCACAAGCATAAGGGATTTGCAGCATGTTGAAAATGCATAGGGGTGGAAAAACAACTCTGTAGCTGTCAGCTGAACCTGATCCAAACAATCTGATCAAAGATGATAACTCGACTTTGTTTTGTGCAAAAAGACCTTTGTTTATACATTGGGTGCACAACAAAGGGGAAACCATTAGCAACATTAAGGTAGCTGGCCTGGAGTAAGAAATGTGATGGCTAGAAGGGAAGAACAGCAGCCTGCAGAAGAAATTCAATTTTTATAGAGCTTCTGGTGACAAAGGACATGGTATGGAATGTGGAAGGTTTACTTCAGGGCAGATATTTTTGAACTGATATTTTGCCTCTAATGTTTGATTTAGGGAATGGTGGGGCTATGAAGGGGGCAAGAATAGGAACAGAGATGGCCACGAACACCTTGCATATGCACCTGTATGGTGATCATGTTTAAAGATTTTTTAAAAAAAGGAGACTGCTTGCCTAAGCCAAAGGGTCACAAAGAGAATGAAAACATGAGAAAGATAGGAGACCCAACAGCAGCTTCACACTGAAAACTGTGAACGAGTCACTTGAAAGTGTCAGAATAGTTTTGGGAATCTTCAGGGAACAGAGGCATTTTTTTGGGCCACTTTTTATAGCTATTTCTCCTGATTCCAGCAGGTCCCCTTTCTGTTCCCATCCAGCCTCCTTAGTTGTGATGATACCGATGATTGTGGGGCTGTACATGGAACAGGAGCAAATTAAAAACATATGTATTTTTAATTTTGATTCTGTAATCAGAACAATTCCCCAATTTCCTGTCCTTCTCCCCAGTCAACCACACACAACAAAGAGGGGTAGATGACTGCTTGGTGCCAAGGGAGGCAAGTAGGAATTTCTTAACCTTGTGGCTCTGCTAGGAGGATTTTCTTGGAGCCATAGCCTCAGATACAGACATGTGATACATGACATTCATCTGTGTATCTTGTTAGGCCCTTCCTTTCTGCTAAAAATCCAGAACTACTGGTGTCATGATAATAGGTCCATTTGTTTTATTTCAAAAGTGACACAGTTGTTGAATCAGCTACCAAGCAGAGGAGCGGATGTGGCTGTGGAATCAGTTAGTTAAACTGGCCAGTCACTGACAGATAACAGGTAAACAAGATTGTACCAAGATTTGTTACAGATAATTAGACCAAGTCACAGCTGCTAAGGTGGAGAAATAATTTTCAAATACCCAGCACTAAAGGCCTATGTAATAAATCACTGCCTGTTTGTTTGCAGAGTTACTTATTCTTGTAACTATCTGAAACTAATCTCTGCAATACTGAATATGGATATCAATTCAAGTGAGTTGATTCCTATTTGCAAAGGAGAGGCAATACTTAACCAAGTGTGCCTTTGGAGAAAACAATTTTCCAAGAAGCAAAATACTTCCTTAACTGAGACATTTTGTCATAGGAACTATTAAGACTGATGTAGAAAAAGAATGTAGTAGTATATATAGTTAAACACGATAACACTGCTTCTTCCCTTGCCCTTCAGACCTAATGTCAATATTGACCAATAATTGAGTATTTAAAAGCCACCCAGAAAATTCTTATTCTCTATAAAAGCCTGAAGTCTCACTCTGCCCAAGAAATATGTTCTAAGGCATGACAAATATGGAAAAGTATATGACAAAAAGTAGATGCAATACAATAGCAACATTTAAAATTACTTTTAATGTTTTTAAAAGGAAACAGAATGTACTTTCTGATGTACATTATAGATATCAAATCATCCCATTAGCAGCTGTGACACAGAAGACAAGAGGAGATTAATTATTTCCTTTCTTTAATGACTAGATTTATTCAGTGATGGCTGAACAGTGCATGTGACCATTTCACAGGAAAGCAGAGGTGGTTAATGAGAGCTTCATTAAGACTGATGATCAAACAATACTGTAATAAAGGCATAAATTCAGAGGCTGGGATGTTATAAAGACAGGAGAAAGCATTGTAAACATGTAGTCTGACCTCTCGTGTAACAGAGACTGTTGGATTTGAAATTAATGTCCTGACTATTAAAAAAAACGGTTTTGAATTGAAAAGATTTCCATTGCAGGAGATTGTACCAGAAATTGTTGATAATTGTTCTGACAGCTACATTACAAAATTTACTTGATGTCAAGTGTGAATTTGCTTAAATTCAAATTCCAGTAAATGTCTCTTGCCCTGCTAGGTGTCTGGGTGTAAACGTAGACAAATGGTTGTCTGTCCTTTTCTGAGGAGTTGAGGGCTTACCCATCTCTTCTTGCCTAACCTGGAACACCAAACAGGTAAGTTTTCTACTTTTTGCTTTACTACCATAAAACTGTCTTTGGATTTGAAACTGAAGAGCTCTCTATTACCACTTTCCCCCCACCCCCCCTGTCATGTTGATACTTAATGTCTGTGATAAACTCACACCCTCACCTTCCTTTTCATAAACTAAACAAATCTGTCTTTCAAATTTTCACTGAGGCATTTTTTCCAAATCTTTAATAATTCTTACGTCCTTTTTCTTGCTCATCTCCAGTTTTAAGGCCATCTGTCTTGAAGTGAGAACACTTGCACTTGATACACTATTCCATCTGTTGCCACAGCAGCACAAATCAGAGGCAGAAGATCTTCAGTTTATAAATTAACACTTTTCTGTGCAGCATTGTTCGGGTGAACCTGATGTTCACCTACGTGTCCATTGAGACGTTCAACTGCTTTCACAGCAGTTGAGGACTAAGCCACAGTGAATACATGCACAAGTGTCATGTGTGTGGATTTCTCATCATGAATAACCCAACAACAGCTGAAGAGATTAGGTTGTTGTGAATGACTGAGTATAAGAGCTGAGGTAACACTGATGGCATTTTATGTGAATCTAAAAAGATACTGAGAACTACATTCGTCCTATTATTAATATGTTTGGGTAGTTGGTTTTTTTTCATCCAAATTTTAAAGTCTTGATGGAAGTATCTTGGTTAGGAGCAAAAATTGTCCCATGCTGCCTCTCTTCTCCATAGAGACAGGCACCTCCAGGGGGCTGTTCAAGTCTTTTGAGGGGGCCTTATGCTTTCACTCACCATCTGTTATGTGTTGTATGGTAAGCGTCCTAAAGGACCTACATTACAGATCACTGCTTGCACTGCCAGTTCTTCATCTGTCTATTGTTATTAGAGAACAACAGAAGACAGCAACTGATTTGTAGAAAGTCAGTTCCCTGTGATTTATATGGAGGAGTGCATTAGCATTCAGCCTTTACTACAGTAAAAACTTCTACTTACAAAGATTGTAGGGAAAAGTAGCTATTAACCTTCATCATCATGAATAATTAACCATGACAGCAGCTGAACTTAAGATTCATCTCTCAGTTAATGTTTGTCCAGACAGATAATACCTGAACTGATCAAAACCAAACACAAACCCCACACCACACCCAGTCAATCTGTCAAAATCTGCTCATGCCTGCAACTGCACAAAACAGAATTGTCTCTTTAATTAAATTACATTTTAAAACAATTTTTAGTGTGTGAGCTAATTAAGATCCTTCTGTTCTTAGAAGGCTGTTTATTATTCAAAGTGTAAATTCTCTGGGAATGCTACAATTTTGGGACAGATCATATGTGCAGTTCAAAAGTGGAACAGAAATTACAAGAGAAAGGAGTTGGGAGAAGAACCCAGAAAAGCAAGCTTATGTGCATATGGCTAGAAATCTGGCTAAAATGCAGCACTTCTGTGCCACACTTTCTCAATAGAAGTGCAGCAGGAGATCAGGAAAGACAGGAGCTAAGGAGCTGTGGGAAGCATGAGGGAAGATCAAGAGGCTTCTCGAGTAAATGAGAACTTAAGGTTCAGTTTTGACCTTGAAATTTTTGAATATGTACATATAGGTCCTGCAAAAGCACTTCTAAATATAGGGGGGGGAAATTCTTAAGCTATCCAGTTGTAACTTCAAAGTCTTCTAATTTCAGCGTAGTTTTGTGTTTGTTTTTAATCCTATGGTACAACTTTTGCTTGGGTTGTCAGTGCTGAAGGAATGTTTGGAAGCCTCCTTTGAGGTCAGATTTGATGGTTCTCCATCCCAACACTTCACTTGCACTAACTGCAGATGAACACAAAGGGAATAACTTTTACGGACCTGCAGACTTAATAATCACTACTGCCTCACAGATGTGCTGCCTTTGTGCTTCAGTCTGAGGAAAAAAGACAGGGCAGTGTGCACAAGGTTTTTCTGTAGCTCTCCTGAATCAAACTTTGGAAATATAGAGAAGAACTAAAGGCGTGGAAATGAAGGAAGACAATGAGAGAACTAGTATCATAAGGAAAAAAAAAAGGAAACACAAAAAAAAACAAACCAAACCAAAACAAACCTGACTGAGGAAAGAAGATCAGAGAATACAGGAGGAGCCTGACGGGAAAAAGCAGACAGCCAGACACTAGTAAATTTTGCGTTCAGTTCAGTTATTGTGCTAACGCTGGAAAGCTTCACCCTCAGTGGCCTGTTTTTTCACACTAGTTGTCTCTTTCCATTTATGAGCAAGCAGAGATACTGTTCACCACACTGATTTTTAAATAGCTGTTAACAGGCTCAGGAGCTGAAATGTGGAAAGCAAGTCCTACCTCTCAGAAATACTGTTTGAAGCTAGCAGCCTTCTGGTGCAGATATCACTACATCCATTTTGACTGGCTCAGATCTGGAAAGTTTTCTTTGCAATCATAAAATGTGGACATGAAACTGTTATTTTATCCATGGCTAGCTCCTGAAGCACAAGATGACTCTATCATGAGGGAAAACTGCCAGCTTACTAAGCTGCCCCAAGTAGGCCAAATGTGACCTATAGATCAAACAAATGCAGGAACTGAATAATAAACAAAGGAACTACAATAGTTATAAATAACATTTTTAACAGAAAATTCATTGCTGAAAAGTTATAGCAAAATAGGATTTTAAGGAGAGTGTGCTTGGCTGTGATTAATAGAGATACAATGTTCTCTGTGTGCTTCTGCTTTGATATTCAGCAAATACCTTGGAGCTTTTGTTTTGGTTTTTCATACTCCCCAGGGCAGGATATTCCAGGGTTGCTCAACAAATAACTGCTCAAATGATATTGCTTAGGCTGCTTGTATCTGCCAGAGTAGCCCTGCCCAACTGCACAGATCCTTTTTAAAAAAGCTAAGGAGGGAGAAGAAACACTTAAGGATAACCAAATAAGAAGTGCCTGTGCCTGTGCCTGAAAAAGGAATACGAGAACAAAGAAGATGAAGAGGGAAAGGAGTAAAGAAAAGGTGAGAATGAACATCACCAGCTATTTCTAGATCTGTACACGAGGAACACAGACCCTCGCCAAGAAAGTAGAACATTTCAAAATGAGTTTGGAGGTGGTCCTGGAAAATGTACATGCAGAACAATTCTGCAATGGCAGCAGGGGGGATGGACTGGATGTGAACTTACTGGGTCTCTTCCATCTCCAGTTTCTATGAAAACAGTCACCATTCTTTAGCAATATGATAAATATTTAAAAAATCATAGATACAAACTAAATAAAACATATTAAATAACAAGTTCAGCCAATTTAATCATGACTTTTCAACTTTTTAAACCAAGACAGCAGGGAAGAAGAAGGAACAGGCTTGAGATTTTTAGTCCTCTTTGTTTAAAGCTAATTCACATAGGACACACCTTCATGAGACTTGTTCAATAACATTTGTGGAGCTGGGCTGGAGTTGTTGTTGGATTGTCCTCAGTCCACAGGGCTGCTGGTTTTATCCAATGCACACTGGGTGCTGTCTCTCTCTAGCAGCCTTTAATTCAGATTTTGCCTTGTTTATGTTTCACTCCTAGCTGGACCAGTAGATTTCATTTTGGGTAGTGTAATACCAGTCTAGTCCTTTCAGCATTTAGTCACCAAAAGCTGATTCCTTTCTTCATTCCTGCACTGACCAAAACAACATCAACTGCCCTCCAAGAGCAAATCTGCTCCTCTGTAAGGGATCCATGTGTTGCAGCTACACAGACTTCATGGTCCTCAGCAGGAGAAGAAGAATTTTTGGCTTGAAAAACATAGAACTCATTGTTTGAGCACGTGGTGTATCCATAAAGTCTAGCTGCAGCAAGGGGACTTGTGTTCCATGGGACAGCCACTAGACAGTGATATAGCCACATCTGCACAGCCCAAGTATGTCAGCTTCACACCCCTGTAATAGCCTCAGCCTCTCTCTAGCATTTCCTTCACAGCCTAACAGCTCAAATTTTCTCTGAATCCCAGTCAAGACTCAGCTTGCATATGTTCCTTCTGAGTACTCATCATTCAGTCTCAGCAGAGAGGAAGGCTTGAATAAAGCCTTTCCTCCTATACAAGCCAAAGATGAGGAACATTCTGGGGTAGACGGAGCCAGCGATATGCCTTGCCTGTGGTGCTCAGCTTGTCCAATGGAAAGAAGACCTCAGCCTTCTGGGTTGTCAGTCTTCAAACTATCAGTCTGACTTCTTTTATTAGCAATAGAAGTAGTTTAAAAAGTTGAGGCAGACATAGTCATACTGCCCTGAACTTATGTGACAGAGCAAAACAATGGAGAGCCTGGCTTAGGCTTTATCAGTATAATCCTCTTCAGCACATCAGGCCTTGGGAACAAGACTCAGCCATCAGTAAGCTGGCTCAAATTTGGGCTTCAGCTTCCCAGGCAACTGGCTCAAGCCACTTACATCCATGTCCGTTGTATTAAGCATACCTCTGGCAAGCACCAGCTGCATCCTCAGAAAGCTTTGGCAGAATGAATATCAAACTTTCCAGTTATCCCATCTGACTTTGCACCTTGCCGTCTAGCCTTTACACCTTCTTCTTGACACTTCCTTCTTCCCCAATCACATGCACACCCTGAATAAGGGACACAGAGAAGCTGGAAGAGGCTAAATTATAGGAGCAGCAAGCCTGTCCTAGCACTAATCCATCCTCCTGACTAGGGCCAGGTGAATCAGGCAGGTTCCCAAGCCCTTTTGGAGAGCTGCCTGACTGCTGCACTTTAAAAGCTGCAAGAGTTCTGTTTGGAAGGTTACTTACATCTTTGCCCAGATGATGGACAAAGAGCTCACTATTTAGAGACACAGTAGTATCTGTCCTCTTAACCCTCTGCAGAGTTTCTGCAGGAAAATGCTTCTGTCGGATTATTTTGTCCTTCACACCTAGAGGGGACCAGCAGTGGATAAACAAAATACCTGTATGCAAAGAGCAACCTTCCATACTCTGTCTTATAAGCTGACACCTGCCCTGTTCACATCAGCACATGACCTCACCACTCCCCATTCCTTTGTGAGACTCCATCACCTCATGGCATCTGCCCATTCCCTACTCTGGCTACTCACGAGGAAATTAACTTGGAGTGGAGAAAGTCATCCACACAGCCCATGTAAGATGGGTGTGCAATGCATTCGAACAGAGCCATTACTCCTGACCAGGGATCATCAGAGGCATCATCAAAAGAATCAGCAGCCTAACATAACTTGTCCAACTGTGCCCTAAAAGACAGTCCATGAGACCCTATTTTCCTTAATGTTGCACAATAAGATGTGTTACACACATAAATCCTCAGTAGGTCCAACAGACTACAGATGCCACTCCAATCGATGGTCTCCTCCAGGTGTCCTTCCCAGCAGTTGCCCACCTCTCTCCCAACCCGCTTTTGCCTCTGAGTTGCTAACATGCCTGGGCATCTGCTGATATACAGTTGGAAACTGTACCAGCCCTGCAATCAAACAAAACCCTTGCAAGAGGAAAGTAGCTGTTTCTGAGGGTTCTTCTGTCCTTCTGAACTCTCTCCTTGTTCTGTGAGACACCCCTTGTTGCTCCCTGAAAATCTCCCCACTGACACCACGGGTGTCTTTCCACCACAAGGGACCTGCTGCAGCTCCACAGACTTGCTTGACAATGTAGCCTTTGATCCTTTGAGATCAAACCCTGTAGGCCACAGTGCAGTAGACGTGACCACACTACCCTGGAAACCAGAGAAGTCTAGGTGGTTTTGACTTGTAGTTTTAAAGGAACAAATAGCTGCATGTTCTCTGTAGTTCCATATATTCCTTTTCTTTCTACTCTCACACGTGCCTTTGAAGTAGAAGTGATCCTCTGTATTTGTTGGTTTGCTTCTTTCACAGGCACTGTATCACTGAGCTATTAATGCTATTTAGTGTTATGAAGAGATTACAATAAATAGGGAACTAAATAATAAAAAGAATATACTTGGCTTTTCCTTGTTACTCTTCTGCTGTATTTTAAGCATATGTTGCATATGGCAAAGGCAGAGACAATCTGGGATATAAGGACTAGCTCCCAAATCAAGTCACTACTGAAGCTGGCTTGGATCCAGAGTTTCTGCTAAAAATGGCAGCTTCATCTGCAGAAAGGGTGACAGAGTCAAAACCGCAATCAACTGTCATTAGCACAGGACTCAAAATGTTAGTGTTTCCCTGGTGTAAGGAGCTTTCTCTTTCTTTTTCCTCCCACCTAATTCAAAACAAAATGGGGCCGTGTGAAAGAAAATGAAGGACAGCATGGGTTTCAAAAGGATAGCATGGGTAATTCTTCCTCTGGAATGCTCTGTGGCCACCTTAGACACAGGAGGAGCAGAGCCTTCCACATCCTGGCTGAGCTCTACAATCATTGGGATTAGAGAGTGCCCTGACAAAGTGCATTCTGGTATGGTCTGCTTGACCTCCATAGGTGAGATAGAGGAAGAATGCCTGTCATGTTGCTCAGGCTTAGATAGAAGGGCCCTGAATGGATGTAACTTTACTACCTTGGTTTGTGTAGCTAAGCTCTAGGAAGCAAGGAGTTGTCCAGCAGGAATACAGGAGGTCCCTGTGGGCTTGTCCCGCTGCCTGTCCATTGTCCCATTTTTATCAGCAGAAACAGTTTTTGCTATGTTGCTACTATCACAGTGAAAGAAGCAATCACAAAGTGATGAAATGACAGATAATGGGGAGGTACAATGAATATAAAGAGAAATCAAAAATTAAAACTTTCTGTTACATTGTTTCCTATTTGATACAACCATGCCTCAAATACTGGGCCACACAAAACTTATGGCATAAATTTCATGGTTGGCTAAGTGGGGGTAGTACAGCAATGAATACTGCAGTATCTGACTTACGGATTTTGGGGAAGAAGTTTGGAAAGGTACCGCAATCCGACATCTGACCTGAAACATTTCCCATTTTAAAGGTTTTGTTTTCTTCCACCTTTTCTGTCTCTGCCCCATAACTATAGCTGGATGATTACTTAAAATAACCAACCCCCCGCTTCTCCTCCAGTTTCTGCACAAGCAGAAAAAAGTTTAGTTTTGTTGCCATGCTAACCTAACTCCAAATACTTGGTATACAAAGAAATCTCTACTGTTTCTTCAAACGAGAGTTTATTTTGATTTGCGATTTGAAACATTAATGCTTTTGACTGCTGCAGGGAAGTGTTAGGTTTGCTTGGGTCCCTAAATGAACATTTAGTTTAACCTTAATAGGGAATTCTCTGCATTTGTAGACCTTTTATCTGGAACCATCTCCAATTAAGCATGATTAAGAATTAAGGAAGCTACTCATTCACCTTTGCAATCAGTTGTTTGGGTTTTTTTTAATCTGGAAAGTATTTGTGGTCATTTCATTATGATTGTGCAGTTATACTGTAATAACTATCATAAGGATGATGATCTATTTCTTAAAAAGTTAGTGTACTGCAGTAGAAGTGGGAAAATAAATACAATTATTTATCAAAATTAACTGCATCCTAATACATGAAACGCTATTTGAGGACCTAGGTGACTTTAAGTCCTTTGTAATTCTGCCATAATACATGGACTAGTCATTTACTAAAGTTAGGTCTCATGGATCTCCTTCACAAGTAAAGGTCTCTCATGTCTTCAGGGTGAAACATACAATAATACACTTTTAATATATTCTAAGTGTCACTCTCACCAGTACTCTGCAACTGTAACAGCATTTTTGTTGTTATTATTTGGGAAAATGAAAACTTGACTCTCAGGACAGGTCCAGACCACTAGGGTTGGGCTGTAGTTAGGGCTACGTGCTACTTTTCCTAGGAAAAAAAAAAAGCATTTTATCGGGTTAAGAGATTTCAGATATAAACTGTATAGTGATGATAAAAGACAGTGTTGCTCTCAACCAACGTTGACAGGTCCTTGGACATGAAAAGCAATGTAACCGTCTAAGTGCTAGCAAATAACAACGAAAACATTTCGTTCTCTGCATTTCAATCCTTAAGACCCAAATAAACTGGTGAGTATAGCAAATCTGGAGCTACACCTATCCGCGCAACCTCACAACGGTTTAACTGTACAGAGCGAGCTGTGGATTTTCTGCTCCTGGTACCTTCACCGCACAGGGCTTGGGTCCTAGGGAACAGCATAAAACAGACTTTTTCGGTCTGAACTGGAAGACAACCCCAGACTTGAAAAGAAACGGGAGCGAGCGATGCTTTTTTTTTTTCCCCCCACAGTAGTGTCCTGCTGCAGGCTGAGGAACCCGGGTGCCAACCTGTCGAGTCCCGCTGCACCGGGAACCCAAGACCCCGGCAGCAGCCCTCTGCACCGCGGCCGCAGCCCGGTTACCGCGCAGGGGAACCGACCCGTCGCTCAGCGCAGCGTAGCCCAGCTGCAGGAAGCTTCACGAAGAGGTATCCGACTTGCCGGCACCTCCTTTGGGGGGGG
>NW_010972664.1:23117054-23153394 GCF_000737465.1 Haliaeetus leucocephalus
AAGCCGAGGGCGACGGGGAGCCGGGGACATTTCAGGCTGAGCCCGGCCGGCCGTGCCGGATGCATACGTAATTCCACGGAGGGACCCCTCCGCCTCCTCTCCCCAAATCTTGGGCAGGGTGGCTGCTGCTACATGTAGGATCAGGCAAAAGGAGAAATTTCCGTAGAGCTCAGAGGTGTTTTCTCTGGCTGAAGTTGCCTAGAAATAACATTGAGGGGAAGAACAGTAATTCGTAACAAAACTTGAAAGAGCAACAGGTTGTTTTACTGAAATCACACGCGCTGGGAAAAAAAATCACCTCAAGTGGTCCTGACAGAAAACGGCTAATAGCAGTGTCGCGCAAACGGATTTGTAACACAATTAGGAGGTTTGGGAGCCCCTAATGCTACTCAAATTTCACCATATGTCTGAAGAGAGATTCTAAAAACTAAGGTGTCTGTCCTTAAAATACTCATTTTGACTTCTGTGGATACAGGATAAGATCCTCAGAATTACTTTCATCTGTTTAATTTTTTGATGTGTTTCCCTTTTTACTGATATTTTTCCTGCTTGAAACGAGTTGTCCATTATGCACGGCCCTCCTGCTTACTATCAGCCTCTGCCCCCCCAAGCCACCTCTGTGTGCCTTTCTGTGCAGTCCAGGTGCAAACTACAATTAACCCTATGGATACCCCAGGCTGAACTCAGAGGAGCAGGGGAGGTGATGGGCCAGTAGCCCTACTGCATGTCCAGTGCAGTGCTCCTGTTTGGTCATATGTGCGGGGGAGACTGGCTTTGCAGGCTTTTCCTGATTTCCCCTTTTGAGTAGTGTCTCTATCACAGTCAAGACTTTTTTGCCTCCTACTCGAGTTTCACCACCTGGTGTAAATGCAAAGAGGATGTGCTGGGAGGGGCAAGGTCAGAGGAGTATTAGTGAGGCGTTGCTAAGGCTATTTCTCAGGCAGTGTAGTGTCCCTGAAAGTATTTATGCTAATTGTGGAAATTAGAGCCCTTAACTCCCGTTCTTGATTTAGGCTGGGGCTGGGCAACTGTGGACTGTCTTCACTTACCGTCCTACCCTTCTCACCTCGCCATGCTGCAGACTAAACTCTCCTTTCAGTGAGAAATGCAAATTCCAGCCCCAGGGACAGGTTGCAGTTCTGTTCCCTGTGCATTCACTGGGGTCTGGTCATTGATCCCAGTGTTGTGAAGTCTGGATCCATACATCTCTTCTAGTTCTGAGAGTGGAAAAAATTAGTGGGATGATTATTAGGAATATTTTTGCTGAGGTTTACTGAGCGGTGGTGAAGGGATCTGGTGGCTGTTCGGATGAAACGCTTTCAATAACTAGCTTACATTTAATTAATCTAAGTTAATGGAGTTGTTGAAGAGTAGGTAG
The DNA here is from genome assembly GCF_000737465.1 of Haliaeetus leucocephalus. Classification (NCBI taxonomy): domain Eukaryota; kingdom Metazoa; phylum Chordata; class Aves; order Accipitriformes; family Accipitridae; genus Haliaeetus; species Haliaeetus leucocephalus. Next base: position 23,118,433 of record NW_010972664.1, read on the forward strand.
TTTTAAAGCAGATTGATTATGGCAGGTTGGTGATGAGAAGGCATACAGAGCATCTCAAAGTAATTTCTTTTATTGTAGGACATGACATGGCTGGTGTTTGGGGTCATCTATAGAATTATTAGGGTGATCCCAACTCTACGCCCAAGTGTGCATCAAATCTCATCACAGTATTTGACACCAGACTGTCCTACCCGTAACCTCTCAAAGAGGCTAGTGATGGAGTGGGTGGCATGCAGGCAAAATGTTGACATCATTCTCCAAGTAGCAATAGAGCGATAATGACAGAGAAGGTTGTACAGTTACCTCCTGTGTTAAACTTTATGGCTCAGTGAAATAATTCAGATCCCAGGTCTGTCAGTCTGATGCCCTTTGTACCATTCTCAAACCTGAGTACTTTCTCGATATTTGATAACCTTGTTAGAATTGTCTTCCGAAATATAAGCAAAAATGTCAAGTGAGACAGCGGGAGCTTTTCAGTCCGCTCCCATTCCATCTGCATGCTGGCCGCAAACTGTTGCATCCACTGTTGGTTGCAAACAACCTCTCCTGCATAAGTTGATAGACTTTCTTAGTCACTTATTAACTGCAAGAGTGCAGAATGCTTTACCTGCACTAATTTGTACCAATGATTTTAAGAACATTATTGACACTCAAGTAGACTGAGGTGGTAGCTTTAGTACCAAAATCTTCTCTGCTGATGTATCAGGGCTAATTCTGTATAAGCACATTTTTTGTTCAGCTGAGAAAGTTAGGATAGATGAACTGTTCAGCTCACAAAATACGAGAGATTGTAATCTCTTCATGTGTACGTGAAATGCTAGTGAAGGCCACACGACCTAGTGTCTTAATTGTAAAGGTGATTCCAGAACCTGTTCTGGGCTTGGACACTGACCTCGGGCAAACCACTTCCTTTCAGTTTTCCTGTTTCAAAAGTGGAAATAAGAACCGTGCCTCACAGGGTCTTGTTAGAAATGTCTTGTTTAGAAACAGGGGTTTCTAAAGCACACTGGAATTTCCATGCAAAAAGCTCTGTATTATTGTAAGGTATGGTTACCATATGGGAACAGGCAAAGCAGAGGGGTTCAGAAGTTTCTGATCCTTTTTCCTGCCATTTTCTGGAGGCTTCAACTGACTGTTGTGGTGCATAAGGTCAGGCAACTGCTCCTCCATTCTGCAGCCTTCAGGTGGACCTTATAACTAGATCTCCTGTACCTGAAACTAACTTTACTGATCTAAATGCATTTTGGAGTTGGAGGGGAAACTTCATGCTACTGAACTTGATAATTTCTATTTATTAATAGTTAGTTTGGGGCACTTGGGGCTGGCATATTAACCTGTCTCTGCCTACAGTGCCTGGTACTGGGATAGAGACTACTTGGTGCTGAATACAAGGTACTGAACACCTGGGTAAGTCTCTGATGACTGAACACCTGGGTGAGTGTCTGATAGAGGTATGGCAGTTAGTAAGTGCTTGGGTTCTGATTTTTTGCTTCTCAAAAAATGGCAGGGGGGTGTTAAACACAGCTGTGACATTGAAAATACAGATACGCAATATTCTCTTGTGCAGAAAGGGAGGGCCATTGTGCTGTGTCCTAAGTCTGGAGGTAGATTTGAGCCATTGCTCCTTAGGACTTGTCTGAGTGCAAGTACTCGTGGTTAATGGTGGCACTTTGCATGCTAAGAGTGACCATTCCAACACATTGCACAGGGAATGGGAATTTGTGATGACACATGCAAAGAAAAAGAAGACAGAGAAAAGAAAGAAGGATGGGGAAGGAAAAAGAGACAGGAGCAAGGGTGGCAGTAATCCTAGCAAAGGGAACATTTTCCAGTAAGCAGTTCTGAATGTGATGTAAAAAATAACAACTGAAAGTTTTATTTTACTACACAGAGCCCAAATTCTTCCTTTGATCTCTGTACAAGCTTCCTTTTGGCATCTGTGGGAGATCAGTGGAGAGAGGGGAGTGTGTAGTCTTGAATTTATGATGCAGCCGTGGACAGTCATGAAGTGGAATTCAGTCCTCTCAAAAAATGAATACATAGCCGTGAGTCAACCAGAAAGGTACACTCATGGTCCTGAAATAAATGGTAAAAATCAGTCTGCTCACAGACATCTTACAACCAAAACAGTAGGTAAATTATCAGAATACTCCATTCACTGCAGCTAAACTGTTGGTATCTATTTAAAAAAATTAACAGTGTCTGTGCCACTGTCTACAGAAATTCCTTAATACACTTGATTTGTGTAATAGTTTACACAAATACACTATTTTTGAGACTTTATCAGTATTCAGCATCTAGAAACAGTTATTTCAGCTCAGTAAGTTAGGAACACGTTAAGTGACCTCTAATGAGCAACAATAAATTCTCTACAACACTTTCTTAAATTATGGGATCAGTTTAGTAAATTTTGCTAATTAAACCTACTACTTGAAAATAGAAATATGTGAGCTTTAAAAGGTAGATAACAGATGCACCAACCTTTCTGAGCAAACCAAATACACAAGAACTCATAGAACTTAAGATGGTTATTTCAGGATTTTTTCAGGAGTTTGTCATGGATAATCAACATTAGGTCTAGTCACCTACAGAAAGCTCACTTTAACTTGAGAGTTTGACATCTGATGCTCCTGTTTGCCTGTTGTGCTGCTGCTATACTTGGATACTTGATATCTTGAATTAAAACATTGAGAAACTAGGGGCTTTGGGTTTCTTTACATACGTCTTATGAGAAACAGAACATTTAGGAGCAACCCAAAGCAAAATATAACATTAAAGTCTCACTGTAAATCATCCCTGCTGCAAGAAGCTCTGCCTGCTTTCTGTCTTCAGTCAGCAAGTCCTTCCAGGACCACGACACTGCTCAGAGCAATCTGCTGGGTTTTGCAAGCAACAGGGCTGCTGACCTGTTACTGTTACCATTACTTTGCTCCGCTTAGGAAGACATCTCATAAACTGGAATAGTGGTCTACAGCATGCTTTGCGAACAGAAAAGAGAGCTAGTCCCTGCCATAAAGTGCTGAAGTTGTCTCAGGCAGATTACATTAAGGAGATGAAAGACATTTCGTCTTTCCATTTCCTGTTATCATGTCCTCAAGGCACAGCTTAAGAGACGTAGTCCTTTTCTCCAAGAAGTACCATCTAACCTGTATTTTCTGCTTTCTGTTCTCTGTGCTTTCTTTTTATCTTGTAACCTTAATCTTCTTGAAATGGGGACATTCATTCCCTATTCCTGTTTTTCTACCCTCTGGCTCACCAATGGCCTAGCAGCGTTAATTAAGCATTCGCTTGTGAGAACTGCCTGTGCTAAAGGAGCACAATTGAAGACAAGCTGCTGGAGGAATGTAATATTATGGGGAGGTTTCCTCCAGCCCCATTACTCCTGGGTCCTCTAGTGCCAACTGGAAGCATCAGGAGAGGATGGGCGTGGGAGCAACCTGACTCTTCAGTGACTGTGCAACAGATCCCTGTCTCTTATACTGGCTGTTAGTGTCGAAGCGTTCAGCAAACTCAGGAGCTCTTCAGGAGCATCCACTCACGGCTGTTCTCACATGGTCCATTGCACAAAACTCTCCACAGAGGCAAGGCAAAAAGGGAAGTTGCGGTCTGCTGGTGATGGGGTTCATCAGTGAATTTACAGATTAGGGACTGTGGTAGCAGATGGGTTGTTCATCCAGTCTTCTACTTAAATTCTTCTTTGAGAAGCCTGAGCTGATCTAGAGCTTGCAGATGGTTTTGTTGGCAGCCTTCCCTCTTCCCAGAAAGGTTCAGGTACCTTTAAAATACTGAGTACCATTTCAGGTGCACAGCAGTATGCCACCTAGCCTGCAGCTGCTGGGCCCCAGCAGGGCAAGGATCTTTCACAAGTCCTGCATCACATCTGCCAGGCTGGTGCAGTTATCTCTGATATCCTAGTGAGGCACGGTATAGGCAGGTTTAAATGTCTAGTGCCTCAATAATTGGTGCTTGTGGCAGGGAATGCCTCCTTATTCACATCTTCTTTCACCTCGTTGATGTCTTTGCCACACGCAACGCACGTTTCTGCTCAGTTCTTTGGCACCACTTGAAACCCGTTGTGGGAAGTCACAACTGAATGGGTCCACATGTACTGCACTCAGTCTGCTATGGTAGCTGCTTTCAAGACAACCTATTTAGCTGTATGTGGTTTTAAATATTTTGAACATATCATAACTGGTACTCATTAGGAACTTCTGACTAACCCTGAGTAAGCCAGCTGTCCAAGCCCTGCAACAGCAATCCAGTTTTCAGATCTCTCTCTTTGTTTACATTTTAGAACATGTTTTATGTTTAGCCTTTGAGGAGGAATTTAACTAAGCTGTACCCAGTCTACACCAAGCAGTACACTCTACACCATGCAGTGTTGCAGCTGTTCAGATGCCATTCTTACTACACAAGTGTTTTGAAAGTATTTTGAATTGTGGAGGTATCTCTTCCTTCCGGGAGACTCTGTATTGGAAAGACAACAGTCTGCTCAAAGGACAACTAATCTATGCCACATTTAAGTCCCACAGATATTTTATGTCTTCTGCATAGCCATATATTTTGCAAGACTGTCATATTCTTGCACAAATGATAAAATGTCAAACCTTGCTGATGAGTTTCCTCCATTCAGTGGCCTTCAGTCTAGGGAAAATGCACAGATTTATAAACTGAGCTGTAATCCTAAATCTTCTGCTGCCTGTATTTATTATTTCAGGGAACCTGCCTACAGTCCTTATCTTACCTTAGGGAGGCAACTGTAATTCTCCTGTTTTATGTATTAGAGATTGAAGGGGCTGGATCCTGTTAGTGAATGACAAACTGGGTATAAAAGTCTGGTTTCTAAACAACAGAAATAGGTTCCACCTGTTGCGCCACAATGTCCTTCAAATACATTACTCCGTACGATACCCTTGTCTAAAGCATTGTAATGAGGATACAAACATTAATATCAACAGTGGTGTGTGAATGTATATATGAATGTGTAAGCATGGATTCGTGATATGATTTAGACTTCTGTCTTTAACAAACATACCGATAGCAGATTATGCTTCTTTTAGTTCCCAGGATAGTCTTAGGTTGACTAATTGTAGCAGCTAGCTAACGTACAACTACTGTTACTTCCATTTCTCAGGAAAGAGCGTTTGCACAGTTAATGGTCTCTGACGCGTTATGTCCATTTTCATGGACATTTGCATACCTAAGCCTTTGAAAGCAGCCGTCAGTCAGAAAGCTCTGCTTAATCTTAAGGAGAAGGCTTTACCCTCCCTTCTCCACAGTTAGATCAGAGCACCTATTTTGAATATGCTGCCTGGGAGCTTTCAGTTGAGAGCTTTGAGCGGTGTCTCTCTATGAAGTGGTGCAGGAGGCACAGTGTTAATGTGCTGGCTTGCAAGGATGAGATCTCAATCTGCCAGGCTTAAGCAGCAGCTGGATGACACTTTTGAGGGTGGAAAAATCTCTGTGCCTAAAGTGGGTAATGAATATCTCAAGAACCTTTGAAGACCTGAGCTTTAGTTCCTCAGTATTAATAACTGGAATCCCTTCCTCTTCTGAAGTGTCTGCAGCATTTGCTGCATTTGTTTCACTCTGCTTAAGCATTGGAGTTTTGGTTCACAGCCATGAAAGCTAGAAGTGTGTAGTTTTAATTGAAAACTGAGGTTCAAATGAAAACACATGATCCCTGATCCCCAAAGTCATAGGTAGATTCTTGCTGAGTTTGTGCTCTGACCATGGATGCATTGGTAACTGTGGCTGGAATCTCACACCAGCAGTATCTGTCGCCTTATATTGGAAGTAACCAGAATGAAGCAGATTAAGTTTTGGGGAGTTGTTTTGCTGTAGTTATTTTCATTGCTTTCATAGAGTCTGTTTCAGTTTTCAGTTGGGGCAATGGAGTATTTTATGAAGGAAGGGCAACAAAAATTGGACACAAGGCACTCTTAATGGGAAGGAGTTCACTACAACCAGAAATATCCATATGTACTGGTCGGTGTCATAGGTCAACAATAGGGAGAGAAGTGCAGTGGTTCTCCTTGTTGTTGGGCTTCTGTGTGCAGTGATAGAGCTGAAGGTACTAGGGTAGGGGCCTAGATCTAGCCATTTTTCAGTACTTGTCAAACTGGAATTGCTGTAGCTGAAGTAGGACATGTCTGATGTTCTATCATCAGTGCCAGATGAGGTAGCTGGCAGCACAATACAATGAGAGGTGCTGCAGTGGTAGCACTGAAACCAGCAGTAAAGAGAGGGTCTGGAGCAGATGTGGAGGCCTGACAAGAGGCAATGGTGGCCTGGGATTTGAGGCAGGCACAGCACTGGCACTGTCAGCTCTCTTACAGACTTGCCTAAGTCAAATGTGGGAAGAACATTGTCCCTTGCATGGCTGTGGGAGTGAACAGGTTGAACAAGGTGAACCAAGGGAGTGCGAGGCTGAATGCTCCCCATTTGTTATTTGTATGAGGATGACATGCTTTTCCTATATAATGCTTGGTTCCTTTCTCCCCTAATAAACTATTCCTTGCTTTGTACAGCAACACATTATTTGCAGAAATAGACTTATTGCCTGTTAACAACACTGAGGCATGGCACTTAATTTCCATGATTCTAGGTGGGGACTATTGCTAGTAATAGCTGCATTTGATGGTATTTTTTAAGAACATTTAGGTTGGTGACAGTGCCTGGCAAATGACATTAAAGATCCCAACGACATCCTGCAAGAAGAGACTATTGACAAAGATTATTACTGAAGAACAGACTATTTTAATGCCACTATATCAAAATAATTTAAATAATTTATTCTGAAATTGCTTCTTTTTTCTGAAAGTTTTATAGTTTTGCTGAAATATCTTTCCTGTAAGCAGTGCCATGATATTGTTAGTATTTGCAGTTTTTAAAGTGAAATCTTATTCTGGGAGGTGATTTGTAGTAGTCTCATTTTCTTATTCAATACTTCTGTTGCCATATTTTTCAAGGTGATAGCTGCAGTTACTAAAGACTGAAACAAATCTTGGGCACTGTGGTTTCTATTACCACTGCAAAACCGGCGAAGCTGGCGCAATGATTTGTATCCTCTCTTTTTGTGTGCGCTATCTAGAGAATTACTAACTTGTAATTGAGAATTGTTGACAGTTGTGCCAACAAACTGGGGGATACAGAAGAGGGTAGGTGACACTGAGGACGCAGTTTGTTCTGATGACTTTCTGTTGCTGTTAGCAATTTGCAGACTGGCAGGTAAGTTTGGAGGGATGGCCATTAAAAACAATAACATCTTGTAAATTATAAAGAATATACACGCAACACATGTGGAATATTAAGATATTGTTTTTATAGGCAATTTTTGAAACAGCCCTACGTTATATGGCCTTGTCTGAAAGCTCTGCTTGTAGTAAATCAGAGCACATTGAAATAGCTGTCTCAGAAATAAGAAAGATTGACTTGATTGAACCAGGATTTGAACATACAATTCCAGACAGTAAAAACAGTTGACAACAGCTTGGCATCCAGACACTGTCTTTCATCCAAAGATCTAAAAGAGCTTTTAAAAATGTCTAATTACAGCATAATGGGTTCCCATTTTGTATCAAGGATTATCAAAGTAGAAAAAATACATAACTACAATTTTCAGGTTCAGATTTCTATTCTTGGGTACTTACATTCATATTATACTTCACGTTATTGATCTAAATATGGGTTTAAATGGCAACTTGCATTCAAGTTTTAAAATGATCAGATTTCCAGGCCCAGAGATGAAAAGGGGGCATTTTTGATGAGCATATAAAACATTTAAAAGCCTAAATTATTTTCTTTCTCACTGGGATTTGCGCTTTTAAATTTCTTTTTTTTGCTTTTAATACTTTGTCTCTGAGTTCAGCCTGTAGTTCCCAGCTAACATATCTCTGTGATGCTTACACTAATATTATGCCACCTTCTTCAGAAGCGAAGCAACTATGAAAATTATTTAGGGAACAGTACAGGAACAATAACTAGGAAGGAAAAAGAAGTCCTAATTCTTAGTTAAGCAGGTAACGCAGCAGTGCTGGTGTGTACCTAACAATGCACATTTCCTCCGAAATGAGGTATTTCTGGTGAGCAAGAGTTCACATCCTGTTGGGGAAAGAGATTATGAGATCTATACCTCTCAATTAAAGGAACACAGTTTCACTAGTACAGCTTGCAGTGGGGTTAGATAACTCATGGCTCTAATCTTTTCCTTTCGGTACTGTGGACTGATAGAAATTGAAGAAGAACACAGCGACCTATGGGATCTCTCTGCTTTGCCTATATACTTTGTCCAGTTTAAATCTAAGTGCTCCCACGTTAATTTTATGGCATTGTTCCATCCAAAAAGTTCATGGAGTACAGATTTTAAATTGAGATGTTTCTAAAATTCAGACATCTATTTCCTCAGTACCTGCCAGCTCCCTTAACATTTCCTGTACCTGGGGAAAATACCTGTTGGAATTAAAGTTCACCTTCCCCCAGTGGTCCTCAGTTATCAAAACCCCTTTTAGAACCACAGGCAAGTGGGTGATACACAAAGGGGTCCTGTAGCTACATGGTGGCATGCAGGGCTGGGGCTGGCCTCCCTGTTTGTTACTGCATTTGGGCAACTGCAAAGATGGCATAAAGCTATTTTTGTTTCACCTCCTCTGGTCTGATGCCAAAAACAGCTTGGAGAACCTGGGCATGACTTGTACAGGAACATTTACTTACATGTAATTGTTTGTTGCAGCACATAGTCCCCTCTCAGTCAAATGTTTAAGCTATGGGCTGTAACAGATACCTAGATTCATTGCTTTCTGCTATCTTTATTTTTTATTAATAAAGTCATAAAATCCTTATCTGCATGGATTGTGTAAATCTTAGAGGCAAAAAATAAATCCCTCTTCCACTGCTTATTTAGTTTGTAAAGCCCACTGCAGTCCTGACATCTGTTTAACACAGTGCATGTTTACAGTGCAACTTAAAAGGTTTAGAGTAATAATTACACATAAAAATATACAAATGTCCTCATTCTGAACAAAATACATAAGTATATCAAATAGCAAACCTTATCCCAACTCTTACTCACTATATCTCCATTTTTCCTAAATGCCTGAAGAAACAGAAAGGATCTTGTGGTTCCTCTGCAGATTCCTAAATGAACTATCCTTCTTACACTATCTGCTTGGACTGTTTCTTCAGAAATATTCTGCGTGTTCCAAGACTCTACATTGATACATATAAAATTACAATAGCAGCTGCCTGACATGATATTATTCTAGGAATACTGTATGACTGTGTAAATAAAGATCGCATGATAATGCAAATCTCAGCTAGTTGAAAAATCAAAAGGTCATTCTCATTCATACTATACTGAGATGAAAAATGAAAAAATGGATGAATAGGGCAGTATGAATTTGAGCTCGTGTTGTGGAGGTGAGCTAGTCAATTCTTCAGCTCAGTTCCAGTTCATGTGCTGCCATGACTGAAGTTATTTCAGCTCATTTAAACAAAATAGTGAAATAATCATTCAGGTTCAGCTGTGATTTGAGGAAAAGCTCCTGCTCCCTGTTTACAGGATGATTTAATCATGCATAAATAATCAGATAATTATGAATTGAATACAGGTCAAATTGATAGTGGGTTCTGAAATTTTAATTAACTTTACACATGTTTGTGTAAAGTTAGGAAGTTTGTATCGGGATTGAATTTCCTTTGCAGTTCATGTATTGTTTGCTATTCCATAGTCTTAAATTATTGTTAGTTTAGAAATTAGAAAACACATATGCAACTATTGGATCCTTTTAAGGTCACATGATAGCAAAAGAAAGAAACATTCTCATATGTTATTTGTCTGAACAGCTCTTCTGCACTCACAAATTATAATAGAGTTTAAACATCTGTTCAAAGCTGTGTCCTCTTTTAATCCACCTCCTGACTTCTGGTACTGCACATTTTCCTCACACTGCCCCTAAATTTCCTATTGTCACACCTTCCCCACATTGGTAAGTTTGATTCAATCCTCTTGCTGTGTGGTCAGACCAGTGGCAGAGCATGTTTGCAAGTTCATGCTCTGCAGGTGAGAGATGTGTTCTTTAGCCTCAGTTCAAAGCCCAGCTTCTGAGACCTAAGCCGGTGGTCTGAGCAGTCTGCCAGGGTCTGTGGGTGCACTCACAAACAGAACAGCAGGTTCTTGCAGTTCTGGGTGAATAGGGAAAAGGGAGGCTGAGAATATTTTGGGTGATACTGGTCTGAAGGAGAAAGGAGGGTAGGATTTGTCAGAGAAAGTGAGATTATGTAAATCAAATCATGGAAGCATATAGAAGTTGTATTGGGCAAGGTTTTTTTCAAATGCACAATACAGTTCGGGGTCAAAAAGAGGAAGACCCATTTCATAACTGAATGACCATAACCTAATGTGCAGGTGGCTCCCCTGGTATGTAGGATGGCTCAGTTCTAGTCTTTTAGCCAGATCAGGGCCAAGTACACCTGGTTGGACTCCAGAAGTTGAGTGTTGCAGACAAGCACCCACCTCACCAATGGCACTGGTGCTCCTGAGCAATGTTTCTGACATTTCTGGCTTAAAACAGGGAAAGGTCTTGTAGTTCTTCTGATGTGGAATGGAAAAAATCTCTTAAGTTCTGACAATATTCTCTACATGGGGGAACTTTTTTTGACATATCTTCATTATAAGGGTGGCTGATGTGTGGTTTTGAAACTCTGAATGACACCTACATGGTAAACAAATACTTCTTGGACAGGTGTAAACCAAACTGCTGCTGCTTTTCAGCACCACTTAGGTTCTCAAGAGTCAGATTTTTAGACTTAATCATACCTAAACATTGAGTTAGTAGCATATTGGGCTTTTCCAATGTCCCTAATCACCTAGCTCTTTCTGGGCTTCAGTTCCCAAGACTGAGGACCAGAGTCTGGAGTGTCCATTGAAATGGCAAGTGACTGTGGTGTGTCATAATCTATTAGTATATCTTTGATTAAACTGTAGTCCAATATGTTCTCTCTCACTGAATCTCCAATTCTTGCTTTCAGTTGTTAAATTCTTCATTTCCTATTGTTATCAATCATTGTAACCGTCTTTATTCAGCAATGTGTTTTGCTGGAGGTATATCAGAAATAGGGCTATATTTATAGGTTTGTATGTATATTTATAGGTCTGTATAAGACACTTTGGCTTAGGGAAAGCTGAACTAACTACAATGATTGATCCATTTCAACATGCGTCAAATGTATTAACAGTAAATGATGCTTAAACAGATGCCTGTCTCAAGGCCTGAACTTCTTAAGGTGATGGACCCGTGTAACCCTACTGGTTTGGAACCTGTGTCCTTGCAAATGAGACATCAGGTTTTTCCCTAAAAACTGTATTGTTTTAAAGCTGCAGGTAAAGACTACTTTGCTTATTTTTACTGGGCTGACATGATGCAAATTTCATTCAACATGGCTAGATCCCAGAAGACACAGCATAGCTGACAGTTTTACTAGCAAGGCCAAAGCCAGGAACAGAAGATTGACAGATAGACAAAGACACACTGCTGGGTTTATGTGATTCTAAATACATAAATACATTAAATACCTGAATATAAACATATGTTTATAAATTCAGAAATATTAGTCACCCAGATATATAAATAAGAAAAATGATGGTGTCTGATTCATAGTTCTTGATAGAAGATATGACAAACACACAGGGTAAGGACAACTGAGTTAAAAATGGCTCACCTTTGAAAAAGGAAAAGGAACAGTTGAACTTGGGTTTCTGGATTTCAGCAGAGCATTTCTCATTTTTTGTCTCCTACATACAGTTTGAGCATTGTCTCTTCCTGATGGTCTGAATGTGTGCACAATAATATGTTTGGGGACGCTTACCCAGCTCCGTCCTTCAGTCAGGATAGATGGAAAATCAGTATGGGTTTTTAAAAACACTCTGGATATGTATGTCAGTCAATGGAAAATTTAAGCAACAGAGAAAATTTACTGGCCCAAGAATATAGCAGGCTTGCAAAAATGATTTTTTAAAAACATAATGATGAATAGTCATAACAGTAAGAATATTCATGGCCAATGATGACACTTGTTGGTAGAAATATGAAGTGCTTTTACCTCAGAGCTTAAACAACTGATAACTGTTGGAGATGAAAGTGGGACCTGAGGTGGAAGGTTAATTATCCCAGCTCAGTTTATCTTGTTCTGAAATGACCAGTGATGATTTCTGCTGGAGAGAGAATCCAGGCAAGTTGTACAGAGGTGTGGATCCCTTTTTTTTCTGTGTCTGTACATAAATTTTGGTGCTCTTACTGGGATGCTGATAATCAAAATATCATGCTCTTATAATATTCCCCTCTTACTAATCTTTCTCTAAAATAAATAATATAATTTTTTTCTTTCTCTCCAGAAAGCCCTTTGCTGGCTTCCTCTAAACTCTGAATACTGTCCCTTGATACTGATGTTCCAGACAGAGCTATTAGTGCTGAGCCTCCAGACACAGAAATTGAATTTACAGACTCAATGCTTTAAGGCTTCAAAGAGCTGAAGGGGTGCAGAGAGGCTGGCACAGAATAGTATACTTTTGCCAATTTCACTTCAGGGAAATTAAATAAACATTTACAGATAAAATCATGAAAGCATTTTTTTAAATTAGGTGTATAAGCATTATCTGTTCATTATATTCTCCCACTTGCAAATTGTAGTGAAGAACCATTTGTCTTCCAAGAGTGTGGTGGCAAGGCTTAATTTAATGTTTGTTAGGAAGTCTTGGATCCTTGGAGAGAAGCTATGAGAGGAGTATGCAGTATCATTATCATAATTTTATATATAATAATATTCTGCTCTTTTATTTTGCTGAGGAACACTGATTCATTGTCAACACCCTCCATCCTCCACAGAAGAGGTCAAAGTTAATTGTTATCTATTTACTGGCTAGGGAAGCAGAGATTTCTTTTGCTGCATTCAACATTGCACAAGAAGTAAATGCCTGAGGAAGAAATGAAGCTGGCAAGAAATAAGGCATATACAGTGAGCACTTGAAATCTGATGTAGTTGTTTACTAGAGTACCTCCTACTACTGTTTTCTTAGCGATGTTTTTGTTGCTAATGGACTGAGCTCAGAAAGAGGTTACAAATGCTAATGTTAGTTTTGTGCTCTCCTTGATTCCTTGCAGAAGGACCAAGAGGGGGGTGCTTTGTTTTGTTTGAAATGGCTTCCTTCAGCTTTGCAAATAGCAAGAGAGAAGAATATGCTGTTTTCTGAAGGTTTAGGAGCAGTCTGCCTTGACATTTTATAATTTGAAAAGGTGATTGTGCTGAGTCCTTAGCAAGGCTCTTTAACAATGTTATCAACATAATCAAGTAAAACAAAACAAAAAATGGCTTGAACAATTTGATTAAAATTTGCTGCTCCCAGTCACTTTCTAAATGTTTGTTGCCTTGACTGTTGTAGTGGTACTTTTTTCACTGCCTGTCTGGTATTTTCATAGAGTTTTCTAGTTTACAGAAATCCAGATTTGCTCAAGTGCATTCCCGTGGTACACCTTAGGTCTATCTTTCCAATAGTGGGAAGGGAGATAATATGACCATTTTTTCCACTGATAGATTAATTTTAAGAGTATTCCATTTCACTTTGTATCACATTAGCTCTTTTAGCTGGCTACAGATCTGGCAGACTTGGGCTTAGCAAGGATGCATTTGGAGTATTGAATCTGTACAGTCAAAAAAAGGAGGAAATAGGACATCACTTTAGTGAGAAGCCTCAGAAGGGTTTGAGAACAAGTTTTCAGGTGCAGTCTTTGCACTTCCCCTTGTAAATGTGCGTAGCTCTCATAAAAGGGAGCTATCAATGAAATGACCTCTTGCTCGTCTATATTTACTCTCCTTTCAAGGCTTTGTCTTTGCTCTATTCAGTTTGTAAGTCAAAACAAAGTATCACACCATTGCTAACGCTGCAGGTTTAGCCTGCTATCTGAACATCAAGCCAGGCTTGTTCTGCTTCACTACAGTAGCACCCACAGGAAAAGGACTCTGGATCTGGAACTTATCAGGGTTTTTTGTTTATGCTTGAGACAAGTATACATGTGACCTAGACTTCAACTTTTACTGTGCTGACACTATAGGAAACACTTCCCTTGTCAGTAAGTTGGTATGTCAACACCCGAAGTAGTTACAACAGTTACAACTAGTGGCTACTTTTTTAGCTGGTTTTCTGGTCTGTTTTTTAGATACTGTAAGAGGACTGCCTAGACAGCTGAAACATGACAGCTCTGCTAAGAGTTAATTCCTCAACAACCAAAGTTTAGTTAATCTGCAGCAGAATTCAGTGTCACATCATTCTCATTTTATGACAGTGACACATCTGTAGCACACTCTATACACATGTTGGCTTTTGTTATGCCCCGAGGAGCTTGCGTTAAAACTGTCATGAGACACACGACTTACTTCAGATATAGCCTCTTCCTTTACCCTAATAGTAGGCATGTCTTTTGCCCCACATTTACTCAGAAGAAACAAGCCTCTTCAAGTCATGCAGTGATTGCATCCCCTGAAGAAATACATCTTATTTTTTTAAGATCCTGTAAATCTATCAAATCTCTGGGTTTAAGTTTGTTATTTGCATCTCCCTGTGCAAGTCTAGGGAGCTAAGAAGAGAAAACAGTGAGTTAGCTGCACTTGGGATTCTCGCCAGTCTTCGTGGGATGGAAAATTCCTTCCTAATTCCATATCTGACTTTAAATTTGACCCTCAGCGTGTGAGCAAGATAGACCAACACATGCACTTCAGAAAAAAAGATCCTTTGTGTCCTAGCAGGACACTGATGCAACTTTTCTAGGGTCCCAGTCTAGCTGCTGCCAATCAGTGAAGCTGTCTTCCCTCGAGCATCCTAGACCGTGCGGGTAAATTGGGCATCAGAAAAAAGAATAGTCCTCTCCCTCCTGCAGGCTGTCAACAGAAGCCTTGAAACATGAGATTTTGTTATAGAGTTCATCTCAATGCAGAGCTACCAGAAAGATGAGTATGTTGAGCCCAACACAAAAAACCACTGGTCCCCAGGGGAGAGTTGTAGTTTTGTGTATTCCAACATTAGTGATCATTTATACATTAAAACTGTCTTCTTCACTGCTAGCTTTTGTGTTCTGCTCAGTTTTTAACAAACACAGTTTCATTTTACTATCTAGAGGACTGATTAAAAAAATATTGAATAGGTTCAGGATGATATTGATCTCTGAATGATGCCTTTAGAAATTACTCCGCTCACTGATACCATCCCTTTAACAAAACCTTTGAGCTCTAGCCATAAAGTAGTTTTGAATCTCTCTATTAATTGCAATTTTAAAATTTGTATGGTCATATGCCTTGGAGAAGTCCATGTTGTAGTCTATACAGTTGCCTTTATTAAGTCAGCTTCTCATAAAAAGAACAGTGGGGTTTTTTGACAAGATGGTTCACATTAGTTGTATTTTATCCTCATTGATTTTTAGAAAGAATGCTGACTTAACTCATTTCATTATTGTATCCAAATTGATCCTGGGGTACAGTGCCTATAATTTCCTGGGCCTTCCTTCTTTAGTAGTTATTTAATACCTAGATATACTTGTAGTTCTCTGATCCTTTGGAATTTTCCCATTTTTCCATGAGTTGTTCAGTATCAACACTAGTGGTTCGGAGAACTCCTCATTGAGTTTATGTAAGACTCCAGGCCTGTTGATTTGAAAACATTTAATTTTAGCAGATCTCATCTCACATCTCCTTTTATTACCTACAGTGAATTTTGTTGTGCTGACGTGATATGGGATGATACATTCTCTAGCTTCGTTCCAAGGACAAAACAATGTGCAAAGGACAAAATGTTTATTGGATATTTCCGCCTTTTTTGGATTGTCATTTACAGTTTTACCACCTGCATTTAGCAATGGGCTCATGGCCAATCTCAAGCACACTAATATTCACAAAAATATTGGTTTTGCTTCTTTACCTCTGTTAACTATCAGTACTTCCTTGATTTTATTATCTTCCCTCTTAAGTTCCCTGCATATTGTATCTTAGAAATTGTTATTAACTTTTACTTTCCCCTTTCTTCCATGCTACAAATAAGTGATTTTTAGTATGTTTTATTGCCATCTTTTATCCCGGATAGCTTCTGGTTTAGTATAAATATTTTTGTGCTTAGAAGTGCATTTTTGGCCTGTGATTGGATAGGCTTAACACTTTATTTTACATTTCTCATTTGATTTTACGCTACAAGTCGTTCGGACTGATGACTGTTCTAAACTGTCAATATTTGTCCTGTTTAAAGCTCCAAGCCTACACTGTGGAACCAGTCCTCCCATACTGGTTGATGCCACATTCTGCTTGCATATTGTAATTGTAACTGCATCACCAGCATTGATACCTAGGCAATTGCCAGTTCAAGGCAAGCACTTAAAACTTATAGTCCATCGGAAACAAGTCTGTGGCTGAGCTCTTCGAGCTTCCACAGGGAAACTTTTATGTTACCACTAGAGTCCTGGGAAACTTAACCATCGTTTTGTTACTGGCCGCTTGACAGGTACAACACATACTCTTTGCTAGAGCACATCCCCCATGACACAGTTTATTTCAGGTTAGCAAGGAAGTTGTAATAAGAAGCGGGCAGGAAATGTGAGTAAAAAGTCATTAGGAACAATTCTAGTGAGATTCCCAAAGGAAGCATGAGGGGTTGCCTGAAAATCCTTGGGTTTTTTTTCCTCCCACTGGCTGCTCATGCTTGCTCCACGTTGTTTGCCGCCCCTGCTGCTGTGCTAGTGGAAATGTTTGTAGGGCTGTACTGCAAATAAGAGCATCAAAACCCAATCAGATTTTTAAAAAGTCACCAATGAAGATGTGTTCTGATTTATAGCAGGGTCCCCTGCAAGTTTTATAAGCCAAATATCTATTCTTGGGTGTTTTAGTACTAGACTGAACAAAGCACAGGATAGTATATTTTGTACCAGTCCCCAAGGCAGAGAGCTAAGATGGATATAGGTTGTCCTTTACACAGTGGCAAGTATAGCTTTCATGCTCACTTCTGTAACTTCAATGCTGTATGAGCAGTCTTGGCTCCAGCTTAAGGAGGCTCCACTCTGAGATAATATAGGGCTCCCCCTCAGATAGAAAAGGGAGAAAAAAAGTCAGTTAAATACCTAGGGCCTTGTTGGGGATGATGAAAGCACAGGAAAAAAAGGACCATCAGAAGGGATGTCTGTCCTTTCCACTGTGAAGTACACTTTGGGTTTATCTTTTGGTGAAGGGGAATCTAGTTCATCCCCTGGTCTTGCACTCGTGTCATTGCTGAAGAAGAGATCCCTAAATGAAGAGGCTCCTCACCTTTTGAAACTTAAAAATGGTCAGTCTTGCTTCCCTCCTGTTCTTTTCCTGAGATTTTCCAAGGAATTTCCTTCATTGGGGGGTTTATAGGCTGCCAGGAAAAATTGCAGGAGTAGCTCAGAAGAGGGCAGGATGGTTTTCCTTTAGTAGGGAGCAAAATTCCTCCCAGGAGAGGGGAAAGTATGGCTAAGAAATGGTGAATGAACGCTTGGTTAATGGCACGAGCTCCTTGCATTCCTGTGCCTGGAATAGCGACTCTTGTCACTCGCCTTTCCTCCCACTTGACTTTCCTCCCACACGCCTTTCCCCTCCCATGTAGATAACGAAAGGACCTATTAAGTCTGCCATGCGGGGATGGAGTGAAGCCCTGTGGATGGGGGGCTGACTCCCGTGAAAAACGTTACTGGAAGTGAAACACACATCCAAGTCTGGCCCTCTCCTGGCATTCATTCGCCACATTAATCCTGACAGCAACACAACCCGTCAGCATAACGCCCCATTATAAACAAAGATAGACACACAAATATCTAGTCAAGGTAGAAAATGTGGGTTTCAGGGGGTTTTTTTCCCTTTCTATTCTTTTCTTTTCTTTTTCCACTTGCTTAAATAAGCACAGCAGAGCTGTTTTTTTATCACGCTCCTGCTCCTGCATTTTTCCAACCCAATTAGGCCATTACCAGGGCTAAATGAGGCATGGAGCCTCCAAAAGTCACACCGTCGTCCCGGAGATGAAGCGCGTATAGCTGCAAAGTTGGCAGGCAGGTGAGGTGGCTGGGGCTCACCCGAGTGTGACCCCGAGTGTTTTTCTGTTCCAGAAAGATCACCTTCAGAAAGGGGGCGGGGAGGGGGGGGAGTCAATTAAAAAATATTATTTAAAAAAGCACTGTGTTAACGAGGGGTTGCCAGATTGTGGTCTATTAACTTGGCTGTGTTTCTTAGGGATTCATGAAGGAAGTGGGTGGCCACAGTGCCTTCTGATTTTTGGACAGCATGGCAAAAGGGGCCGTGAAGACCATGAAAGTCTTCATGTATCTTCCAGTGGTTCTGATAATTAGTTTTTTCCTTGCTGGTGAAGAGCTCCCTCCCTGCTGCAGCCTGTCCCTAAGTCTGCAGTTCTCCTGGGTGATCCTGCTCTGCTGGGGGACAACTAGTCCTCCAGTGGCCAGGCTCCCTTTGCAGCTGAGGCCCTTCAAGTCATTCATACTGTGCCAGCTTGTGCAATAAAGCAGGGCGCTCTTCAACTCTTTCCATGACACAAACCCTGTATTTGGTTCTATTCCCAAGCTGCTGGGAACTCTTTGTGCTGGATATAGAAATGATGCAGAGGAGGGGGTCACCTGTACTGCCCTGAAGTTCTGGTAGCCCTCACCAAGCATTCTTAAATTATGAACTGGAAAAAAAATATGTTGTATGTGTCTAACACATGGGGGAAAAAAGGCTCCATTTAGAAAGACAAAGAATACAGAGCCTAGCAACTAGACTCATCAAAGATAAGCCTGGGATCTCCTGCTTTATTTCAGAGAGGAGCTCTGCCAGAAAGGATGATAATTTTCTGACATATACTGTTTTAAACACATAAGGTTTTGTGTGCTGAAAGAAAATTAACACGTGCACTTTTATGAATTTTATTTTTATACATTGAAAAGAATTAATTAAGTCCTTTGCTCTGAATACAGATTATTTTAGAAGCTGAATAGCTTTCCTTGTCCCTACCTTCACCTCAGTTCTGCTGTCTTTACTCACACTGAGCAATATCTTATTTACCAGCTAAATCATATGAAACTTCTTGCAGAATATGGTAGTAGAATCAGATGCAATACTGAATTCACCAGCTAAAGAAATCTGGAAGTGACAAAAATACAATTACTAGCCTTTTTCTGGTTTATAAGTGTGATAATAGATCTGTTGAGATAAATGTAGTCAAAAGAAGCCCACACATGTCCATTATTGGACATGTTCTTCTGGATCTAGCTGCAGCGGCTTGAGGTGTTATTCTTACACCAGCATGCTCTTCACCTGGGCAATCTCCCCAGCAAGAACCATGCTCCTAATCTGCTTCAGTGCCAAATCTAGCCAATTTGGTTAATCATATCTTCACAGCAGTTTGAGCTAAACTGCCAGAATTTGCAGGAAAAAGCTAAGGTGAAGGCTCAAGATCTATTTTGATGACTCTTTGGAGCTCCTGATGACCTCCAGTAGTGGTGCAATAAAAAAAAACACAGGTGAGATTGGGGTATCTTAGGTGATTGTATCAACTGAGGAGAGTGACAGCGAATTTGCAATAGGGGAATATAACTCACAGATATGTATTTTGTTCACAGGAATGCATATGTCTCGGTTGCGGAGAGAAAGGAGCTTGAAAAAAGTTAAGGTGTTGATTATTTTATTCTAGGGCTGACTTTTGCAAAATTAGGGCTGTTTTTCACAAAACTGTTTGCTTAGGATGTTAACCAACTGCTAACTAGTGGAGCTAGAAATGTTCTTTGTAAGACACTAATGCTGTAATTGTCTAGCACAATATTTTTGAAGCAGGTATCATTGGGTACTGCTAGAGGCAGGCTCTTACACCAAATGGACCACTGATTTGAAGCTGGATGGCAATTTCCATCATCCTCATACATTATGGGGCAGAAAACATGCATCTGTAGGGTTCGAGATGAATCCTGCAAAGAATCTACGGGGGATTATTGAAAAAATGTTTACATTTGTCCTCCCCATCTTTTACAAATTATCATGGAAAGTTTGCTTCGTACAAACCTGTAAATAATATGGTGCATCCCTGAAGAGAGCAGGTGGAGTGATAGGGGGTAGCTGCGCTGGATGCTTGCGTGTTGCTGCTTTGGTATTGCTACTTGCCAGTACTGGCTGTATGTCATGGGTCTGTGGTATCATTTTACTAACATCTTTAGCAGGGAAGTGCAGTCCCGCAGGCCCAGCCAGTATTTCTTAGGTGAATAATATAAATAATCATAAATGATAAACAAGTCCTTGCATATCACATTGATTTTCCAGTGCATTGCATAGGCAGATAAGGGTCATTGTTCCTATTCAGGGGTCAGTGTATAGTGTACAGTATTGTATTCCACCCTGTGCTGTGTCCGCCACGAGACATGCTAGCACAAGCCAGCTCTGCAAGGAAGAGTCAGCAAAACCTGCCTTCTCTCACCGTAGGACTAGAGTGGGACATGTGCCTGTCTGTGCCAGTTACTCACCTCCCCTCACGCCTGCATTTCTACTCTTGATTTTCTTCTCTGCCTTCCACTGGTCTATGTTTAGTGATATTATGGGTTCAGCAGAACTTCTATCCTTGCTAGAGTCCAACATTTCTGATGAGCTTACCGAGACTCCCTTTACCTTAACCCTATTTTCCTTTTCTGGGGACCCTATTCACTCCTGCCTTCTTTAACAGGAAGAGGTTACACATACTATGCAGGCAAAAGAAATACAAAAATAGAAAAGAGGGCTTTGGTATTAGAATGAAAGGAGAGAGAAGAAAGCTGGAGAAGGAACAATAACTATTCTGTTCATAAAATCATAAAGAGAAAACAAGCAATGGAAAAATAGGGAAAAAAGGACATCCTGGGACAGTAGAGAACTAGAAATGTAAGAGAAAGTGTAGAGAAAAAAAAAACCAAACACAAAAAATCCATAAGGATCTATTAATAAATCATCTGGAGTTAATGTAAAAATAAACCATCCAACACAAAGAGAGTGTTTATTTGTTTTTAATAATAGTATAAATGAGAATGGAACAGCCAGCCAGGGGCTACTTCAGTCTCTGATTCAGCAAACTACTAAAGTACATGCTAAGCTTTTACAATCTAATAAATTTCATTAAAGTCAAGTCTCACTAAAGTTGAGCACATACTTAAGTGTTTTTTCTGAATTGGATTTATGTTGAAATTGGCTCAGAATTACAGTTGTCCTTATTGTTTGGTTCACTGAGGATTCTGCAGGGAAAAAATGGGATCAAATAAAGTGTTTTGTTTCAGACGCAGAGGTTTAAAAAAAAAATCAAGTAAAATTAAAGGAAATAACTAAGCAAAATATGTTTTTCCCTTGTAGCAATTTGACAAAGTTGAATTGGAAAATACGTTCAACTCTTGAATCTGTATTTTATTTTACTTTTTTGCTTAGAGAAAAGCCTGAATCAGCCTTGATTCAGCTGATATTCAGTTTAACATCTGTTGACATGGATGAAGCATATGTGCAATACATTTCTGAAATGATTTCTGGCCAGTATTACAAGTTGGGAAGCCAAGCCCCAAACAAAGAAACTGATTGGCATAAGGCTGCCCAGCCAGGCAGGAGAAAGAAGCCAGTATCATGTCAAGGATCCTTCCCCACGCCAGCTCTGGGAGAACATCGCTTTCAACAAAACCATACCAAGTTGTTATCAGAAATCTGTTATCCTAGTTTATTTAAAGCTGCACTTCACAAACAGTTTGACTTTTCTAGTGGCTTGCACCTAATACTGATGCATCACAGAAGGTTTTGGAAAGTCGAATTTTGGTGATACAAACCAGATTCTTCTTCTCATGTTTATTTACATGATCCGAGCTTATTTGCTTCTGCTGTTTTATAAAAGAATGATCAAAAGCTGGTTGATTAACTCAGAGAAATACAGAAAGATAATTATGCTTTTCCTTATTCTAGTGTTCTTATTCTGTTATTTCATGTTCCCTGACCTTTCAGCTTGCTAACCAGCAGATCTTAGGCTGGCCAGTCAGAAAGTGTGACATCTCTTTTGAATAACACTGCACAATTACTTTGGCATCTTCCTCACTACTCCCCATTCTTCCCTGCCTCACAATGTAGCACAGGAAGAAAAGTTTAAAATGGCCTGATCCTGGTGACCAGTCCTTCTACCCTATTATTTTCTAAACAGAAGAGAGGCAAAAATAAAAGACAAATGTAGGGTATAGAGCATCCAGGAGTTGATTACAAGGATAGTTCCTTCTTATCCTTTCCAAGACAGACCAGAGCAACGCAGTTTCATAAATTATGTTCTTGGATTGGCATTTATCGGTATTCGAGAATTGAGCTGAACCCTCTTTTCATTTCCTTATAGAGAACTGCATCTTAAAAAAATGCCTTGATGCAAAGAGCATATCACAACGATATTATTTTATGGGCATGCCTAGCAAGAGACAAGGACTGTGCTAGGGGGATTAAGCCTTCTTGTCAACCCCTGAGAAGTTTCTTCTGAGAGAGGAAGAAGATAGACTATGAGCTGGGAAAGATGGAGAAACTTCCCAGTTACCTATGCAGGGTTGTTCTGTAGAGCAGTGGTGGACTATACTTCTGTGGGCTGTGAACACAGCACCCATTAACACTTCTGTATCTTCTAAGGCCAGCCCCAGAAAAGCTATTAATCCTGCAAAATAGGAATTAAGAGCAATTCAGTTGGGTGACACTTGCTGGCAAAGTTTCTGCATTGGATGTAGGAGAAAAGGCTTGCTTGGGATGCAGGAATGTATATATAATATGCAGGAATGTAAGGTACCCTGAAAGGCACACAGGTTGAATGCCTGGCTGTTTCACCTGCAGGCAAAAGTCTGAACTAATCAAATTTTGCAGACAACATCCCAGTGCCGTATGCATCATCCCACAAGGTTATAGAGTGTCTTCATTCTGCAGAGCATCCCGCAGGCTTTCTTTCTCCATCTGTCCAGGAGGGTCTAGTCACTTCCCAAAAATATGGGGTCGGGTAAAATAGCTGTCACTGGAATGCATGCTCGTTAGCATGGTTAGTGCAACTTTCTTTAGAAACAAGGAAAGTTAGGGAAACCAATTTCATAAAAAATGATACCTTAGCAAAGTATTTCACCTCTTATTTTATTGCAATTCTTAAGGGTCCTAATCTCCCCT
The DNA here is from genome assembly GCF_000737465.1 of Haliaeetus leucocephalus. Lineage (NCBI taxonomy): Eukaryota > Metazoa > Chordata > Aves > Accipitriformes > Accipitridae > Haliaeetus > Haliaeetus leucocephalus. The sequence continues at coordinate 23,141,635 of NW_010972664.1, forward strand.
GTACATGAAGAGAAAAATCATTGAAACTACCAAGAAGCCTTAGACTGATATTATATCTAAGGCACCTTTTCAGCCACTTTAAACAACCGATAAGATGATAGCCTTTTAACAGGAGGAGTAGGAAACAACCAAGTTAGTAAAGCATGACAAGGTAAGGGGAGATCAGAGTCTGGGATGTAGAGAGGCAAAACAGGACAGCTTTAAGATGTAGACCAGATGGATTCCCTGGTACCTGTAGTCTCTAAATCTGAGATTGCTGGAGGGTCCAATGCAGCTCCCAGCATAAATTACGGTTGTCAATAACTAGTGGGTTTTTGGCAACTTCCCAAAAGTCTGCAGATGGGCTGCTGTGCCTTTAGAACTCCCTAGGACCTGGAAATCCCTCCAAGCCCTGCTGTTCTGCCACGGCTTCTGTGCAGTGCTGTAGCTCCTCAGCATTTCTTAGCAGTTCATTAAGCAATCTAATGAATTTGTCACATGTTGTTTCTTGTCTAGTCATTTTCCAGTGAGCGCTGGGGGTGCAGCAGAATGCTTTGCTTGGTAGGATGCCTTGATAACCTCATACATTTCAGTACTCCCTTTTATGTATACACACATGCACTTTTCCTGCACTTGTAGTGAAGAAGCCACAGGAGTGGAAAGATGAGAAGTTGCAGAATTGTCTTATTCCCTTCTGGTATTTGTTTCAGAGCTTTGTGATATGTCTTGTAGAAATGAGCTTTATCACTTATTGCAGAAAACTCTTACCCATCAGAGGAATAAAACCTGTCATGCCTATAAGGCCCCTAGAGCTGCTTCTTAGGCTAGCTTACAGCCATGCCTGTGTAGAAATGGCTCCAAAGACATAGGTCACCCTCCACATAGATTTCCACCAAGCAGTCACTACTCAGAAACCACTTAGAGCTCTGTGTCTGCTAACACACCCTGTGTCTGCTAATGGTGTTCGCTAAGTGCATTCAGTGAGTCTCTAAGGTATCTTCTATTGCCACTTCTGTATTTTGCTTCCCACCATCAGCACACACAGAACTATTTCCACAAAGGGATATCAGTTCCCAGGACCCAAATCACACTGATCAAGGATTTTGAACATGATACTGATGCAAGTTACCTGAGAAGTGTTAAGTGAATCCCAAAGTCAGGTACAGTCCTGGTTAAAAGGTGATTGCTATAAAGCCATGCAATCCCAGCTACACTGCTTGGCATCTGGTCATGTGCACTTTATGAGCCAGTGCTGAAGTGGGAGGGAGATCAGAGGCCTTGTAATCCCGCATTAAATCCACACATGGTAAATGCTGCCTGTAGGCAGGTTTGGATTTTTACCTGGTTGTGCAAGAGCCAGGAGATGATGCTCTTTTGACTGCTGTTGCTACCACTAAATTTGTTTGAGACTCGTTCAAACAAAGTGTTCTGGTTAGTCCTGGCTCCTTTTTCCGTATCTGCAGTTCCCCAGAGGCTCGGACATCAGCCTCTAACAGTTTAGGTTTCCTTGTTCTCAAGTTGCTTCCTGGAGCAGAATATCAGCAGTGATGCCCTAGGCATATTTCTGCCACTCTGGTATTTCATAGTGCTAAACACAGATCAGGGTGTGACTCCACACTCTTTTTTAGTAGGCTCTTTATTATTTGGATACCAGTACATGATCTTAGGAGTAAAGAAAAACTAATGATATGGCTGCTACATTAAAATAATGTTATAGGTACGAAAATTCTAGAAACTTAAATGGTAAATCACTGACAAATTTAACAATGTTGGGCATATCAGATGTAGCAGAATTAACTGTGATACAATTGTCTGGTTTACTATATTCTCTTTTTTTATGTTTAGTTTATCTTGGAGAATTCAGAATGTTACTCTAGGACAACTGCTTAGGTTTTTCATGGCCAACTTAAACACGTTCTTAGGCATACTTTTCCTTCTGTGGGCTATTCCTCCCAGTGCTAAGAATATGGCTTTCTTCATTTGAACTGGCCAGGTCTTGCTATTTACAAGCTTCAGCAGCTTCTTCAGTACCATGGCTGATTTGTATGCAGTATTTTTGGCCTCCTCTTAGCTTTTCAAATGCCAAGTATGACTGAATGTATCTTTTTTTAACATACATTTTCTGTAGTGTAATAGGATATTAGCATCCTGATTCCTGCCAGCAAAATTCCATCTACAACAGATAACACCCCCTTAAGCTAATAGCAGTGCATGGAAATACTGTCCTGGAGACCTTGTGCTGATGGTCTTGATGATTTTGTAAAGCTTTATTCTCAGTAAAAGCTCTAGCATTCATGTTTTGTATTTAGTTCAAAACTAAGTGTATCAGTAGTGTTTTTAAAACAGAGTCATTATTCTAGATCTGAGTTTTGCTCTACACTCCTCTTGTTTCTGAGCTCTCCAAACTTTTCTGAGGCTGAGATTCCATTTCCCAATCATGCTATTTGTCCAGGCAAAAATCTCCCTGTTTTGGGGTGTGTGGTATGTAAGAATTGCCTCCTTCGGCATTGGCAATAAGTGCTTTATAGTAATTTTCAGTTAACACTTGCCTTCTTTAAAGACAGAACAGTTCAATTCCACAGACAATGTTCAAACATAGCTTTTCCATTTGAGCACACTAGCAGTCTGCTTTTGATTGTGTCTTTGATGCGCTCATCCCTCATTTTGACCAAAGAGGTGCAAGAAGGCTGAGCTAATACCTACTCCAGTGGCGTACGTGAACAATTTACTTTTTCTCATATTGTCATGGTACCTCAGCACTAGAAGTCTTGTCTGGTCTCAGAACTATGAAGACTTGTGTCCTGTGTCCATTGTCTGCTTCATAGAAGTGCCCTCCTTTAGCTGTCTTGAGCAATGCATTGGGCACAAAGTTGACCACATATATCCTCTGTGATTTCTGTTCTACCTGAACCTCTTCTTTGTCTGTTGAGGGCAGGTGTGTTGCTCATGGCTTCAACCTTACCATGATCTAACCATATGTCTTGCATTAATAAGAGAATTTCAAGCTACAGCAGGATATCCGCTAAGGAGTTTCTGTCACTTTAGCAAATTACAACGCTCTGTTAGAGTGAGGCTTAATGAATCCCAGACTTAAAAGCCACAAAAAACCCTAATGAATTATTCTGGCACCTGCATCACACAAGGTATAGCGCTCCAGCCAGTAATTATTTTATCAGATGCACAGCTCCTGACTGAGCTATGCTGGACCTTCTAGAAAGGTATAGAAACTTTGAAACTTCAACAAGCAAAAGATGAAGGGAGGGCTCGAGCATTTTCTGACAAAGCAGCATTTCATCAGACAACAGTCATTTGTCAAAAGCAAGAAGCCTTGTGGAAGACTTCTGGCAGGGCAGTGCTTTGCTGAAATGCAGCTGGAGTTCCCACAAGCTTTTGCTTCATGGCCAACAGGCCCCAAGGGGTGGGTGAGCATCTTGGCTCCTCCAAACCACCCAACATTGTAGCTCTGGGGCAACCTCACCTCCAGGCTGTGCTGGCCATGGGACATCCAGGCCTCCCAGGGACAGGACAAGCCAGCTGAATAGGCTGTGTGGGTGTCCAGGGTCTTTGGGGGTCTGGGACAGCCCTGTTGCCATGGCCAGGATCAGGCATCTTCCCCAGCTCTCTGCTGTAAAAAGGTCCTGAAAGCCCAGGAGACTCAGCTGAGCTTGAGCATGTTGGTACCCAGGTAAATCACAGGAAGTTTAGCAGGTTCTACCTTTGGTCTGAATGGGAGGGAAAGGCTTTTGGAAGATGCAAATTTCTTGTGAGGTTCCATGGCCTTGTGGATATAAACATGCTCAACTTTGCCTTGTGTTCAGCTGATGATCTACCATAAGTTAAAAATGTCATGCTGTTCCAAAAAAGACAAGTGCCACGCTGAGATGTATAAACAGGGCTGTAGCCTGCAAGACACACGAAGTAATCCTACCACTCTGCTCAGTGCTGGTAAGGGCCCAGCAAGGACATTGTGTCCATTTCTGGGCACCAGCCTGCACTAAATGTGGAGACATGCTGGAGAGAGGTCAGAGGAACAAAACAAGAATAATCTGAGCTCAGGAAAGCATCTTTATGAAAAAAGATTAAATTAATTTAGTTTGCTTGGTCTAACAAAAAAGAGAAAAAGGGTAGATGAATTCAAATCCCAAATAAGGCAATTTTGAGGAGGGAGGCACTGGACTGCATGTGATAGATGGGAGAAGGCAGGCTTAAGTTGCAACAAAAAACATTCAAGTTAGATGTGAGAAAACATTTGCCTCAGTAAGAGCAGAGAAGCATTGGAGTAGGCTGCCTTGGGTGTCTGACAGGTCTTCTTCCTTAAAAGGTTTTAGAGAAAATATGTCGGGAACAGCACTACTATTGCTGAGCCCTTCTTAGGCTAAGGGACAGGCTGCATGACCCCTTGAGATCCTTTCCAATCCAGCTATTATGTGAACTTGAGCAGCTGCTATTTAGAGTTGTGGTTAGTTACTGTTTGATTAAGAAGTACTTCATAAGTAATATATGCCATGAATGTGCCATTCAGCTTCTTTTCACCCAAAGAACAAAGATTTATTGAACATTTCTGGATTTTCTGTGTGATTTAGTCTGACAACTAAAACATACATTCAACTAGCAAAATGGTGTCGATTGCTGCAAGCCGTTCAAATACCCATGACTGTACCCCGAGTACCATGTCTCCCCCCTCAGGTACTGTTTCTGCCATGACAATAGTGTCCTGATGTCTCCTCCTGTTCCTGGAACCACTTTAAGTTCCTCCACTGAAGCTTAGGTGAGATAGCTGCTACTTTACTTCCAGTTCCAAGAAAGTTCAAAATCAAAATGTCTGATAGTTACAAAACAGAGTGGAAAAAAAATATTAAAGAATATTTTAAAAAAGGGGAGGGGGATTAAAAATAGGGCTGTGTTAAAAAAATTGGAAATGACAATACTTATTTTTTATATTTTTCTTGCAAAGGAAATCTGATGGAATTGTATTTGCTGAATATATGTACAGAGAAAACATGTTCTGCACTGAAGAACTTATAATCAAAGAATTTATGCACTAATACTAAATAATGTCTTAAATGTAGAAATATTTGCAAGGGAAAAAAATAGCAATGGATTCCTAGCTTCCTTCTTAATTCAGTTGCTTGATAATCTAATCTTTTTAATTTATTAGCTGAAAACTGCAAGACCACACTAATTTGTTCTATTAGTAGTACAATTTCCACCTATATTTTGCTAAGTTTTATGTCTTCAGGCATGCATTAGCAGGTAATTCAATCTTTGGCTGCATAATACTTTCCTTTAATAAGGAAGAGGCTCATAATCTTAATCCAATTAAAGAAAAGAGAACTGAAGGAAGATTTGCCACAACAAAAGATGATACTAGAGGGTATTATCTTGGGGTACTGGCAGTAAGCTAATAACTGTTCATCAGGAAATCAGTATCTTCAAATATATTCAACCTCAGGCGTGGAGAGCACTTGAAAGCAGCTGGGAGACCTGTGTCTCCTATTAAATGAGTTTGAGATACTTGGTTTCCCAGCTATAGTTGGTATACTCCAAAGCTCCAGGTTGTTGTTCTTTCCCCTTGCCCTCAAGTGTCAGCCATGAGCTCTTGCCTGTCACATCAGGCTCCATGTACTGTTTATCATATCAGATCTTTTCTGCTCTTCCCTTTCCTTCGTATCCTCTCTTAATTTAAACAGTGCCAACCTTTCTAACCATGAAGTGACTCCTTGACACACAAATTTTTGCTGGCTTTCTGAGCTGCTTTCATATGTGCTATATGCTACACTGGGACAGGTGTGTCTGAACCAGCACTATCTGTAAGCATATTTAAATTGACTTAATAATACTGCCGCATTACTTCCCAGTTTTTAATCTCATTTTGCTACCCAGGAGAGTATTTTACTTACTTTTTGGCTGCTGTTTCTTACTGAATCGTCCAGAAGAGGACCCAATTTTAGCCTGTTGTTATTGATTTTCTTGTGACTGCTCATTCTGGAACACGCACAGAATCTAATCAAAATGAGTGTAAAAATATTTTGTTCAGCTCATAGTTGCTTCTAGGAACAGAAGCTCTCAGCATAGCTTTTCATGCCTGTGCCAGACAGAAATGGTGGTTAAGCAGGAGTTGTATCTACTGAGATAGATCAGTGAAGCAGGTAAGGAGGCAAGTGCAATCAGCTGCACCAAAGGCAGAGCACCCTGCTCCACTGGGATGTGTCACTCACACTGGGACCAGCTGGACCAGAGTTCATGTGACAGACCTCACTTGTCAGCTCCAGTCTCTCACAGACTGTTTGCAGGCCCCAGGGCAATTCATGAGGGCCCTACTCACCTTTGGATGAGATTGAAGAGCAGACTGCAAAACAGGTGAAGCGGTTCAGCTGGGGAGCAGACCCCTCTTCTTCTCAGGGAGCCCATGCTATCGGTTCACCCAGTGTTGGGAGGATGCCCTTGGGAAGATGGCAGCAAGGAATAGACTGACAATAGTAGAACAGTTTGACTATGTGTGTCCTTGCTGCCTGATCTGAGCAGTGCTTGGGAAAAAGGACAGGCAGAGAAGTGGCAGGGATGCTCTGGCTAAGGTTCTCCATGTGGGTGGAAACTTTCCTAGCTGGTCCTCACACTGGGGCAGGGAGTGGGCTGTGAGCAGATGTAGACAGCATGCATGCTATACTTGACTTGCTGCACATTCACCATCTGTCTGGCTGTATGTAGAGGAAGGCTAGCTATGTGTCGAGGCAGTGGGTCATGGTGTAAAGCTCTCTTCTGCAGCTGGCAGTCCATGTCTTTCTTCCTGCCACAAGACCAGACACCCATTCTGTAGATGATTGTAGATATTTCTATGGGGCATCAGATAGCAGGAGGACTTTGTGAAACAGGACAGAATGGAAAGTGTCTGCAGCTGACTGCAATGATTGTTTGACTTTCAGTAATTCATCCTATAGGACCTGGCAGACTTAGCCTCAGCCAGGTGGAGAGAGAGAACATCAGTCTAAAAAATGTCTGATACACTTTTTCATATCTTTTCTGAATCCGTGAGTGGTGGGAGGAAGATAACCTTTCCCTAGCTGAAACTTGGCAAGTTTCTTATTCTGTTGGGCACTGAAGAAGCAAGAACCACCATCCATCTACCAGGAAAAATGAGAACCCAAAAGCCTGGGGACACTCCCTTGTTGCACTGCTCTGTCACTTCCTAATCCTGGCTCTGGTTAAAATTCTGTCATCCTGCTGTCAAAGGGCCACATGCCAATACCAGAGGCTCCTCAGTAAAAGGTACCAGTCAGATGTTGAGACAACATGCTCACAAGGGATAGACGATATTGCATCCTGGCTAGAGCAGTGTGACATAACTCCAGTGGCTTGCCAGAGGAACATCCCAAAGTGTTTTCTGACTGCCAGTGTCAGCAGCAGCTGGACATTTCATGTCCATGTTTCAGATTTTGAGGATGGTGTTGAAATCCCCATTCAGGAGTAGGGAACTAGCAGTCAAGTTTGCCAAAAATGGGAGTTTCTGACTTTAGATTGAGTCACTTGGATGCTGCAAACATGAAATACATATTTTTTCATATGAAAACCAGTATGTTCCTACAAAATCTTTCCATGTGACTCCACATTTCCTGGTAGAAAATTGTTTGCCTAGACATATTTTGATCTCTAGCCAAAGATTTGATTGCCCTTGCCAATAAAAATGCGCTTGTTCAAGCCAGGACCAAAGAATAGTTTAGAGTGGACCCGCCACAGAGAAGTGCAGTGTCTACCCAGCTGTCTAAGTATGTTGACCACAGAGGCATGAGAATGATGTGAGCTTTATCTCTCTTCTCCCATTGACTGCTGCATCTGGACCTTCATTTTAACAAAAATGTATGAAATATTTCCAAATGCTTGGTGGTCATACAGCACGCATAATCTTTAAGGCTGACTACTAGAAGAACCCCCATGATCACAGTGTTTCCCTGCAGTAGTTCCTTTTTTGACCTAGGTAGAGGTCAAATCTGCCCAGGCATGTTTAGTGCATAATAAGTCATCCTCATAAAAAGGTTCTCAGCACTTGAAAACTCTTGATGGCTTGCTTCAGAAATTAACTGTCCTCAGGATTATCAACCTATGCCTACCTTTTATTCTGAATTTGACTAACTTCAGATTTTTACTACTAGCTTTAAGACCTGTTCCAAATAGGCTGAAGAGCTGTTTATTGTGATTTTTTTGTGCTACCTCCTCCCCCATAGCTATAGCCATTTTCATATGCCATAATTAAGTTAGTTCTTCATTTGGCAGGCCTGTAGATGTGCTGCAGGGAAAATGCACTGAGCACAGAGAAGCTGCAATATTTCTCATCCCCAGAATGGAGGCTTCAAAGCTCTATAGCTAAGCTTGCAATGACATGATCACTGAAAGTTTCAAGCCTTCATGATTGATTACAGAGAAGTATCTTGATTTCAAATGCTTCCCTGGAAGTCATCCTCACTTTCAATGTGAAAGAAGTCTTTCTTGTGACCTTGTTTCATTTTTAGCAAGGATAAGTTCAAACCAGAGAGTTAAGAACGATCAAGGGAAAGGAGGGGATGGACCAACACCGCAAGATTATCATAGTTATTTGCTTAAGAGAAAGCTTTGATTCTTACAGCATTTGATGCTTCCTTATTCCCCACTTGCCCATCCAAATCTCTCACAGCATACTCTGTTCATGGAGGTCTGATCACAAGTTTTACAAGGTCTCCTGTGACCAGAGTCATGCAGAACCATAGGAATATTTAGTAACGCACCTTACATGTGATAGAGAATTAGGCATCTGACACTTGTTTGAGGAGGTGTGGGTGGCATCACCAGGATGCCTGGCATACTCTGTCAAGGCTGGTATGTGCCCTGGGTGGGTTGTTGAGTGGGCATAGCCTCGGGGCCATACTGAGGGGTTGATTTGACAAAGCAGAACCACCATGGCAGCATGGGGCCCTGGTGTGTAGCTGGGATCACTTTTCATGTCTTTCTTTTACAGTTCTCAGAGATGGGCTCTCCGTAATGCTTTGGTTATGAAGAAGGAAGGACTGCTGAATTGGTTTTTTGCAATGGGGAAGACAGAGGGAGAAACACCAGCACTGTGGCTCCCACCTTGTTGCTTATCTCCCTGCAGACATGTGTCCGAAATCCTCTCTGTGTTGTATTAAGGAAAGGAAAATCTTACATATTACGACATCTGCTTTATTACATCATCTTTTCCAAATTTGCATCCTATAACCCCCCGGTGAAAAGAGGAACAATGACTTTATATAGCTGCTGCTTGATTCTTTTGCTATTTACCTGGAACACTGCTGCCTATGGGCCAAACCAACGGGCACAGAAGAAGGGAGACATTATTCTTGGAGGATTGTTCCCCATTCATTTTGGAGTGGCTGCTAAAGACCAGGATCTAAAATCAAGACCAGAATCTGTGGAGTGTATAAGGTAAGCCACAAAAAAGGAAAATAAAATGTTTTGGTGGGGAAGTCTTGACCTTTCTCGACTTCAGGTGACATGCTATACATTGTGTAAATACGGTCTGTGATCTGATGCCTGTAGAGGCAATGGAAAGTTATGGTGTAAATAATAGAAAAAACAAGTATGTAAAGACAGAAGGTGCCTATGTTAAACAGTAACAAAAATAATATTTGGACAGTGAAAGAGGGCAATCTTGGTATTACCCAAAGCTGCCAAAACATGAATATACTGATCTACCTGGCCATTCACAGTGGACATTTGAATAGTACCTGAAATCAGCTTTCCTAGCAGAAGGACAGAAAAGAACCCATAGTGCCCTTAAGTTCATTTGATTACAGTCATGCATACCAAAATAGCTTAGAAATCAAATTTGGGGGTTTTTTTTCCAGTTCTGCCTCTCATCTTCTGAGACTTTACAAACTGTTTAGTTGCCTAAACAAGTGAATAGGTGAAAGTGAGATAGGTCACTGCTTTTGAAAAATCCCACTGAACACATAAATAATGTCTTTAGGACCTTTACAAAGTCCCAGACTTGAACTCTTTACCCAGGTTTTCCTCACCCAAAGTCCTTTTCTTCTGTGTGAACAGTGGATATAGGTTTTGTCTTAAGTATTTGGCAGTTAACCCTGGAGGGAGAAATGCACATGAAAACAAATTCTCTTATTATTGAAGTGTAGCCATTTTTATGATGAAACATGAGGAATTTTTAAGCTTACAACCCTGCACATAATACACATAACAAGTGGAAAGTGTGACAGAAACTGATTGCAACTGAAACATCATATAAACAAAATATAAGAAATTGATGTGGAATTTTTTCATGACCATGCATGGGAAAACACTTCAGCGTTATGGGACCTCTTCTGTAATCACATGTGAAAAATTGTATATCTGGAATTATTTGGACCTCTCATGCTAGACTGGGGATCTAGCACAGTTTTGTTGCAGATGGCAATGAAGAATGGCTGACAGCATTCCTGCTATGCTTACAGATTTCAGGTGTGGTTTCCCACTGAGACACTGAGCAAGACACATCCATCTCGGTTATGAGATCATCCCCAGATGCTCTCATAGGGAGCACACAGAAAAAAGTGTAATTAAGCAGGGGTTCTTTTGGCTTCTTCTGTGTATGCACAAGAAAGTCATGAACTAAATGTATGTGGAATGTCTATTTCATGGAGCAAGAAGCTCTGCCAGATTCTCAGCATTTTTTCTCTCCCAGATGCAGCATTTTAAAAGTGGAATGCGGAAAGGCGATGGATGTTTTCAGCTCCATTGTCTTCTTCACCTGCTCTAGGTGGCAGGCAGGACAGTGCAGATATTTGCAAACTGAACATAGCTTTCATGTCTGTCAGCACTGGGTCTGCCTCAGCGACTGTCTTGACATGGTTGCATTATTAGAACGGGTCACAGGAGAATGTTCCCCCCTGAGTACAAGTATGTGGTTGCCAAAATATTTGTTAATGAGGTAGCACTGCCAGCAACAGGCAAATCCTGAAAAGCCAAACCAGCTGTTTTAAGGACACAATGGGAGATCCTTCTGGGTGGCATTTGGTCTGCTAAAAGACACCCTCCACCTGAAATTTGCCTGGGTAAAATCTGTGTTCCTCTTACCCCTGCACCAAGAAGCTGTGGGTGCAAAAGAAAGGAGTTGACTAAAGGAGCAGGCATTTGTGGCACTTTGCTGCACTCCCTCAAGGAACTGGATAAATTGTGAGTTGATAGCATGATGCAAATAGAGAGAATACTTAATGAAGGTCAGAGATCTAGCTGCAGAGGTAGTAGCAACTACGATAGGAACAAGGGGATAACTGGACTAGAGATGACTGGAATTTCCTTCATTGCACACATCTTTACCAGCAAACGTCCATTTCCAGGAAAGGTTTCATTCAGAAGGAATTGGGCTGAGAAGACGTTTTGAGACTCGTCATCAGATTTTAATGATGAAGATAATTAATCCATGGGACAGTTTATGTGTATTCCTTGTTATTGGTACATGTTAAATTGAGAGCAGATATTTTTCCTGAAAGGGTTTTCTATTTTAAGCAGTATTTAGGTCAGAAAATTCCTCTGGCTGGACTTTACAGAGATCTCTCAACACACCCATGGTGGTCCTTTTTGGTTTTGGACTCCATGATTAGGTAGTAGCCTGTGGCAGGGTTGTGCATGCTGACTGTAAGAGCCCAATATATTCTTCAAGTCATGAGCTACAGTCTTTCATATCACATTTGAGTTTCCTTGGCTAGTCTGGAATGATTGAACTCATATTTTCGGGGGGGGGGGGGGGGGGAAGAGAGGCCCGCTTGTCTTCCGTGT